>NC_136422.1:68545000-69080000 GCF_052625555.1 Lactuca saligna
TTAGGTACCCCAACACACCATAATACGTCGTTTTGTTTGATAAATTCATTATATTGTTATTAAACTTCAACACCTAAATTGATTTACTTTCAAGATTTTCGAAATTTCACTAATATCTTTATGTTATATCACATCTTTTTGCCGAACACCTACTAGGTTATATATATTGTAGTTGAAAATGAAAATTATATAAGAGGAAGATAAATGTGTAATTTATAAAAATCATGGAAGTAAATCAAGTTATAAGTTAAATTATAAAAACATTGGACAATTAAAATGTATTATATGATACAAAACGACGTAGTATAGTCTGCTTTGGTACCTAAGCTTATATACCCGTAAGGGTATACTCACTTTTCCATATATATATATATATATATATATATATATATATATATATATATATATATATATATATATATATATATATATATATATATAGGAGTATGATCAAATGAGAACATCAAAAAGGTTGAGAACGCGAGAACAAAGTATATTCATTTGAGATGCCATGTATTCATTTGTGGAGAAATGATAAATTTTTACGCTTTTAATTTCAATTGAAGAGAAAAAACATATTCATGTTGATTGTGCGTAAAAATTTATCATTTTTCCAAAAATGAATACATAGAATCACAAATGAATATACGTGTTCTCGCGTTCTTAACCGTTTAGGTGTTTTCATTTGATCATTTCCGTATATATATATATATATATATATATATATATATATATATATATATATATATATATATATATATATATATATATATATATATATATATATAATCATTACTTTAAGAAAAATATTTAATTAAAAGGTAAATGAAAAGTAGTGTAATTAGGACATTAGGTTATGCCGTTTATAATCAAATATAATAACAAAAATATTAACCAACAAAAAGTAATTTCAAATTGAAATTTGATTTAATGGTTTTACAATTAATTGACAATATGTCTAAATCAAACTTTATTTAATAATACAAAGAAGTCAAACAAACACCACAATGAAATTTCCTAAAACCACCCCACCATATCAAACAACCAAAAAAAAAGTATTTTTACCGCTAACACAAAGGCACCAACCATCGTCTATTTAACTCTTTATTCATTCCAACATAAGTAACCAATTAACATATGATAGAATAAGTATAATGGAAGAGAGACACTAAATATTAAAAAGGTAAATTTATCATTACGTATGGCCTTTATCTCTTCATCTGCGTAGTTGTAAAGAACTAGATCTTTAGTAATATTTCCACCACCCTTCATGCCCCAAATTATAAAGTATACCAGCATCTTGGGAAAAATTCATTAACCTCCCTTGTTATACAAAACAAAATCAATGTTCAATATAGCATCTTACTTTCATGTAACTTACTCATATATAATCATACTTTCATTTTCATAATGCATAAAGAAATAAATTAGCGTACGATCCTATAAACCACAATATATACAAGTGTCACTTGAAGTTGTAGTGATACCCTGGCCACAACAAATTAGCATTAATGTAACGACCATAAAATTTTCAATAAATTTTAACTTTTCAAAACATCCCAATTATTTTAAGTTTTTTACAAATAGGTTTTCAGTACATTTATTATCAGAGTATTCCCAGAAACATAACATAAAACATAAACACGAGGAGCGGTACGATCACGCCTTCGCCTTGCCACGGTCTCCTGAAGAACCTGAAAATCATTAAACCACAACTGTAAGCCCGAAAGCTTAGTGAGATACCCCCAAAATACCAACCACATATACCATACACACATAACATGACATATCATAATCGATCACAGAACAACCATGCATATCGGGTCTACTGTGTGACTGGTCCGCCGCACCGGCCAACAGTCCACCTGGTCCACCCTCCACGTCTATCCATATACATCGAGTCTGCAGGGTGGTTGGTCCGCCCGCACCGGGCCTTCAATCCACCTGGTCCACTCTCTGAGTCTACAGTATGACTGGTCCGCCCGCACCGGGCCATCAGTCGGCCTGGTCCACTCTTGTGACAACCCAAGTTGTTCCGTTACATTTCCCGTCACCATTAACGGAATATCCCACTGTATAAAAGTTCCGTTAATTAGCAGTCGTCAATTTAATATATATATCCCAATTAATTACATTTAAAATGCCGTTAAGTTGTGATGAAAGGGGAAGAAAAACACAGGACACACATTTCCATTTATTTGGAAAATGTCAAGTGTTATTATTACGACCACTAAATCGGGTGCGACCAAAAGCCCCGTTTAACGGCAGTATCGGGTAGAATTCCACTGAGCCCCGACTCAAAACCCTATGTAAGGGTGAGTGGAGTCCATTGGAGACTTTTTACACTCTCTCTCTATACTCTCTCTCTAGACTCATTTTAGCCCCGAATCCGCAACCAAACGCTTCCAAATTGTAAGTCCGCTTACCCTAGCTTATTCTAAACATATTGAATCATGTTTATAGCCCAAAAATCAGACATAGAAGCTATGGAAAAGGAGTTTACGGCCTAAGCACCTCCTTAGGCCGTAAACACCCAAATCAAGGCTAAAATGACCCAAACTTGTCCCTAATGGCTTGGAAATAAATTGAGGTATTAGCCTAGGAGTGTTTAAACATTAAAACTCATGGATTTGAAGGTTAAAAGAGAGTTTACGGCCCAAGCACAAGCTTAGGCCGTAAACACCTCAAAATCATGATAAAAGGCCCCAAAAACACTCCCAAACCACACTAGGGATTAACACATAAATTAAGGGCTTATTCCTTTGGGTTTAGATCACTTAAACACATCAAAATGAAGGATGAAAATGATTTTACGGCCCAAGCACATTCTTAGGCCGTAAACTCCCCAAACATGCCCAAAATGTTGGTTTTTGTTACCCAAATGGCCTTAGACTATTTCTATAAAATGCTAGGAAGGATTTAAGGACTTAAACACATGAAATGGTGGGGAAAAAAGTAGTTTACGGCCCAAGCAAGTGTCTAGGCCGTAAACTCCCCAAAATCCACTCAAATGGTAGTTTTAATCCCCCAAAATAGCATCACACTTCATTATAAATTGCTAGGAAGGTAGTTGGGGCTTGAGACTTCACAAAATCCAAGGTATGTGAGTTTACGGCCGTAAACTCCCATGGGAGTGTTCCTAGGCCGTAAACTCCAATATAATGCCCTTAGAAGCGTCAAATCCATTCATGCATTTTGGGAAAAGTGCTTAGAATAAATCAATGAGCAAGCTAGAAGCATAAAACACCCAAGAATATGACCTTGGGAGTTTACGGCCGTAAACTCCCTTGAGTTAGGCCGTAAACTCCAAAATGGTCCATGTTAATGCTTTAAACCCATTCACACACTTGATATTTGAGTTTAGCAAAGTTCCACAACTGATAGGAGACCCGTAGCACCCTTAAACGCTACCCGGGACCCCAAACACTTAACCAAAAGTGTTTTCCGCTCCTTTGAGCGCGTATATTTGTGTAAGTAGCATTAAATGTACTAATTGTATGTAAGCATATGTTATCACATGTTAAATAGGTCATTGAGTGTGTTCGAGTCCTTAGGTGGCACCGAACGCCCAATCAGCACTCTCGTCGGACCTGCTTACACCAGGTGAATTCATACCCCTGAATGAACCTTTTAATGTTTTTAAATGTTTTATAGGGGGGAATACAAGTTAAACATGCCAGTTATCATGTCAATCGCATATGATTGATAACCCGCATGCACAAGATTTTACCACTTTACACTGTTTTACCGAGTGGGACACTAAAATGATTTTTACCTGTTTCATAACTTTTACTTATACTGATTTATTCAAATTCATTCTAAATTGGTTTATGAAAGATCCTCTAAGGTTTTAAACGTATTTTACAAAGGAATACAATTTGTGATTTTCTCTGTACATAAAGGCTTTTCATTAAAGATTTCCCTTTTTGACGTATACTTTTACTTGTTAAATATTGCTGCTTCACTTATACTTATTTTATACTCTGACTCGGTAACACTTTCACTTATACCTATAATCGCTTATACTTGATGACGCTTATACTTATTCACAATCTTACTTTGTAATATCGACTCTACTTCACTTATACTGGATATCTACTCTACTTCACTTATACTTGATACGCTCTCGCTGCACTTATTGTCGCCTCTACTTCGTGATACGCTTATACTTGTTCGACACTTCTACTTCACTTTCAACCGCTCCTACTTCACTCGTTAGACACTCCTACTTCACAAGAATCACTTATACTTGATACACTTATACTTTACGATTCTGTTATTCCGCACTGTATGAATTCACACCACGATGATATGTCTTCAATTATTACACACTCAGTTGTAGTTAGATATACGTCTGTGCTTATATAGATACATATAAGTAACGATTGAAAGACTTAGGAAGGTTCATCCACCCTATTTCCTTTTCTTCGTTGAGATGTGGTCTGGTGGGATCGGGTGGCCGTCCGAAAGTCGTTTGGTTCATTACTTATATACTATGTATTTGAGTATGGACATACAGGAAATTCTCCAGTCAGTTCTGTTAAGAGTCTCTACCTCTAGTCTACACTTACATTAGAAACCCACTCCCTCCTAGTAACACACTATCCTCTATTTGGGATGCATCTTCGGGACGCAGCCTTCTCCGTCGTCTAGTTGGTAACCAGAGTCTCCTGTAGGGAGAGCGGACATTGTGTGTATAGGCCTATACGGGATTGACAACCCCGCACCCTGACTGCTAGCTACAGTCCACGACCTACCAAGCCAAGGGGTGATAAATGTCACATTATATATAGATGCTTGTAGGGCGTCTAGAACTCTAGTCAGTATGGTTACGAGTATCCTGGGTTGCCTTATAATTCATGGCTTTAAGGTAACAGTATTTCGTCAGCAATTTACACTGTATGTTGATGTCACCTTTTTCAGAGTCACACTGTTTGACCTTGCTAGATGTGTCTCTCATGTGATACTGTCTGCGGTCTTTAGTCTCTGTTTTGACCTTGCGAGATGTACCCTTCATTTGGTATCGTCTGTGGTCTGTCTTCACTGTTTTGACCTTGCGAGATGTACCCTTCATTTGGTATCGTCTGCAGTCTGTCTTCACTGTTTTGACCTTGCGAGATGTACCTTTCATTTGGTATCGTCTGCGGTCTGTCTTCACTGTTTTGACCTTGCGAGATGTACCTTTCATTTGGTATCGTCTGCGGTCTATCTTCACTGTTTTGACCTTGCAAGCTGTACCTTTCATTTGGTATCGTCTGCGGTCTGTCTTCGCTGTTACATCAATAATCAAATTCAGTATTTTGATAATGATAGCAATTTAGGGAAAACTACTTTTACCTTACATCACTGACCAGTCTTGGTAGAAGGCTGCTTTTATTAAAGAAAATATAGGATTTTCTGGAAAGGACTCTAATACACTGAAATCTCTTAAACTATTACTTTCTTAAGTTATTTGAATGAAATGTCACTAAATGCTTATGAACTCACCAGCATTTGTAAAAATGCTGATACTCGCTTTTCAAATAACTTGTATTCTCATGTTAGTATTAGACAGGTACATCCCTGGAGCTGTTGATGAAGATAGCTTTGTACCATGTTGTATTTATTCTATTACTTGTATTACTTTAAATTGTTGTAATGTAACCTTGTAAAACTATTACTATTAATGCAATGTTTTGTTGTACTTTGATAACTATAATGTATGTGTTGTGATACTTGACATGACGTCATCCACCCCAGAACGTTTCCGCCGTTCCGGTTTTGGGGTGTGACAGATTGGTATCAGAGCATTGTTTATAGTGAGCTAAGTATATCAATTCATAAAAGATATACAGCCTATAAATGCAATGGGATAAAACACTTTGAACAATAAATTATACTTTAAAATAAAACCAGATTTTACCAAAGTATAATAACATCCAGAATCTAAGCACTTGAACAAAAGTATCACAGGAAGAACAATAATAAAAGTCTTCGGATGTTGAACCCTATAGTCAAACCTAGGCAGTATGTAATCGTAAGCTGGAATAAGTGTAACCTGATCAACTACATTTATTCGAGGTGCGATGAACGTGTGGTCGGGAGTGATGGTGGTGTGCAACAGGTCTGAAACTTACCAACTAGGATTGTTAGAGCCAAACATAAAGTTAAAATACTATAGGAGTATTTTAGAGCGCTAAAAGATTCACACTAATCCCAGAATGACATTCAGAAGATAAGAAAATAAACAAGAATTAAAATACCATAGGGGTATTTTAGGAAGCATAAACAACCTTGTGTGAATAACTAAAAAGATCCTTGTTGATATACCTACAACTACAGAGGGTGTACTCCCAAGGTTATATCCAATAGGGATCCCATAGGCTAAGAATGTATGGTTTCGCTCTATTACCTTTTCCTCGTTGGGATGTGGTTCTAGAGTAGTATCACATATTCGAAGGCCTATCGGATCTAAACTATATATGATTTGTACACCATGTGTAATCGTAGTAGGACTCGATATGGATCACACAGTGAAATGTTAATAATCTCTTAGGATTCTTAAGACATTTCCATTCTCGCACGAACCCGGTAGAAAACCCTACCCACTTCAGTGCATGACAGGAGAGTTGAATTCGACCCGATGAGGTTCATTGAGAATATTTCCTGTTCGGAAATAAATGAACTGGGTCGAGACTATTGAATACACCAAGTGCCCATACCTTTTAAGGACACGGTGAAGAGATTCGCCTAAACTTCGGAGATTCCCAGTCATCCATCATGAAGTGATGACACCCATAGTTGGAATTAGAAGAAAGGCGGAGTAGAAATTCAATATGTCCATACGAGAAGAGAACCCTAGGAAACTACCCGAAGGAAACCAACGCCGATTCCAGTCAAAGATACGAGACAGACCGAGAGAGCCAAGACATGGGACCCGGGAATTGTCTTTTCCTCGTGTTCATCACGTTAATACACCCATAAATAATACAATTTAGTGAGTTAGTGGTTACACTGCTCACGCTATGTGTTAGGTAAATCGCCTTGTTCCCGTTGCCAGTAATGCGCTTAGAGCGGATCCCCACACCTCTGTGAGGTTATTTAGCCATAAGCCCTCATGAGCCTCTCTTTCCGCAGCTTCGTTCCGAACTGTTCTCAAATCTCTCCATGCTGGAGAGTGAAACCTTTCTCAGTATAAAGGTAACTTAGTAGGAACGACTCGCATCTTATGGCCTTTTTCTGATACTCATACACCCACTTCGATTACCAAGACTACATCATAGGGATGTAGGTCGACGTTCAAACAACCAATACTTGAGGCACGGGAAAAATTTATGCCTAATGCGATCGGGACAGAAACATCCAGGGTTAACCATCGTCTCTCATTACCTTGTATTCCTTTCCGTGTAGGAAAACCATGCCACCGAAGAAGCGTAACCAATCCACAAGCAAGAAACCTACTCTCTTATTTGATAAAGCTACGTTCCAAGCTGCAGTCTCCGCAGCCGTAGCAGCTATCATGGCTCACCTAAATGCTAACAACGCCAATGTTAGCAAGGTGCCCGTCGGAAATTCCAATCCTGACAATGGACAGCACCAACCCACACTTCCACCCAAGAACCTTAACCGAACCCACTAAAGAGAAAACTCAAGATAGAGGAGGGAAGTACCTCGGCTCAAGGACCTTCCGAAGGACAACGAGCTGAGGCAGTCTGTACCCCTGTCAAACCTTCCCTCCCGACTCCAAGAAGACCGTATCTAGGAGACCTTCCTCACAGCAGCAAGTGTAGCTACCATCATCATGGTGCCTGCCGGGAACTCTATTGTGCTAGGTGCCACATGAAGGGGCATACTGCTCGTGTATGCAGAACTCCGGTGGAACGTATTGCATCAATCGCCAATGCGGCGGCCACACAGGTTTGCCGCCTATGTGGCGAGTTTGGACACTTCAAGAAGGACTGCCCAACCGAAGGGAAAGACAAAGACACAGAAGGAGCCTGAAACTACAGCTTAGGGAGAAACGTCAAGGAACTCGGTAGATTTTTACGACTCTCGATCTCAGATAACTAAGCTAAGAACAATAAAAGACTAATTCAAATGTAAATTCTTTCCAGTAAGGCAAAAGTCGCAGCACTGTTAAGAAAATTAAAATTCATTAGGTAAAACTATAGTGGCTAAACATATACATTACGGCCATGTATATTTAAGATGGACAGACCTAGAGTGAGCGAATGTCGCCTCATCTCCTGTTCCTCGTTTGGTTGTGGATAGGGCGGGGTCGCTCAGTCAACAGTCCTCCCCACCTTAAATATACATGACTAGTATATGTGAGGCGATTATAGAAATTCCTCGTGAGAATCCGTTCATGAAAAGATACTCTATTCGGAAACACTTAGAACTCGCTATAGTTCCGCGTCGACTCTACCGGTCCAAGTATCCGTGGTAGTGATACGTAGGACGAAACCCGAGACGCCTCGAACTTGTGTGCCTGTTCGGCACATGACTCTATCGATCTTCACTTTATATCATGTTGGAGTGTTCTAACTTCAACGACTCTATTGATCATGGTTTGACTTCGTGCAACCATGTGTACATTCTTAGTGCTGTGTAAAAAGAGCTTTCTCCATAGCCATATCGGCAAATAAAGGTTCTTCCGAACCTGAACCTAACACAAATAAACCAACCTAATACGATCCGTCAATCGTCCCTCTTATCTCAAACCTTTCGAAGTACCCAAAGGAGGGTACCATACACTGTTGACCGACCCCTCGTAGTTAGATGAACACCGAAGCGAAACACACTACAAGATACTCCAGAAGACAACAACCAACTGAAGCATACTCCGTAGATTCCCTCGGAAAACCCTTCGCACCTCGCACATCAGGTTCGTAAACCCAGAAGATAGAACTCATGAAACTGACCGCTATAATCAGGTATATGCATAAGGGTGGCATATAATTGAGATCAAAAATATTTAAGGTGTATGTCTCCTCCTTATTCCCTGTTCCTCGTTGGGTTGTGGGTTTGGGGTGGAGTCGCACAGCTGAACATCCCGCCGACCTCAACTGTATACTGCTCGCATACACGCGGTATTTGCGGTTAGGCTTGGTATGAGCTCTACCATGAACCACTTCGCAAAACACTTTCACCCTAATCCATAAAATAGGAGCCGGAGTCAAGAAAATCACTACGAGTTGAACTGTTAAAGTTCCGGGTGAGAAGACTTTATACTCACTAGATTTGACCTAGACCAAGAAAACCCAGAACCTTCAGAAGAGTAGTGGCAGTAGATGCTCTAACTACTCAGGCACTTTGCCCACCCTGTTACAGACAGGTAATGCCTGTCATCCTCCACCCTATTGCATGGAGGAAATCGTCGTCGCCCTGTAGACGATGAAATACATTCTCTGAAGTGAACACTAGGATACCGAGAACCACAGGATAACCTTCGCAGCCAAGAATATTTGGTCAAGTGTGAAAGTAGCTGCGTTAAATCTCATGACCCGGATCCCGAAGAGATCATAGGCTTGACACCAGCCTTGGTGTTAGTTGAAGGGTTATGCAGGAAAATACACCTTCCATGTTAGGATAAACCACAGTCTTAGAGATTCATTGGATTATTAGGTGTTCCACGAATACTATCTCACGCAGAGATAATAAGAACTACCTCCCGAGATAGTCCAATGCTCGTTTAGTGAAACCCTATCTCCTCGACCCTCAGAGTTTCCGCATCTCAAGCGTCGTTAGTGCAGGTACATTTTTCACGAGTTTGGGATAGACACTCTACAACAGACAGATAACCTTAGATACGCAACCCATCCGACGATCTAGAAAGTCTCTATCAGCCAGTTGACAGAAAACACGAAACCGAAGACCACTCGAGATTTCTAAGAACCAACCTGAAGGACTACACTACCAGTACGAGAGAGAACGTTAGGAACTTTGGAATGGCGATCACGCCAATGATGATCTTGCCATGGAAGTACACTATGTTCTTAGTACTGAAAAGATCTACCCCTTTCCAAGAGTTTAGTACCATCCGAGAATCCTCATGGAGATATGATCCAACCCCTCTTCAGACCACTACTACTTTCGGATATACCACAAGGTTCACATTCGATTGAACCACTTCTTAGACTCGATATGTGATTTCCCGACAACACTCTTCGTGCCTCACTCATCTTGATAGAATCCATCGAGAACCCTAACCTTGTAGATACACCAGTTGGAACCCACTAGCTACACAAGACGGAATCCGCATCCCGTACGCGACGGTCTGTTGAAATGACAAACACAGACCAGAGATCACTTGGCAATGCGAGGACAACCACATAGGAAGTACTCTCTTACCTCTATTTGGCCATTCATACCTACTTCCTTGCCTAGACTTGAATTTCGGGACGAAATTCCCTCTAACTGGGGGATAATGTGACAACCCAAGTTGTTCCGTTACATTTCCCGTCACCATTAACGGAATATCCCACTGTATAAAAGTTTCGTTAATTAGCGGTCGTCAATTTAATATATATATATATATATATATATATATATATCCTAATCCATTACATTTAAAATGCCGTTAAGTCGTGATGAAAGGGAAGAAAAACACAGGACACACATTTCCATTTACTTGGAAAATGTCAAGTGTTATTATTACGACCACTAAATCGGGTGCGACCAAAAGCCCCGTTTAACGGCAGTATCGGGTAGAATTCCACTGAGCCCCGACTCAAAACCCTATGTAAGGGTGAGTGGAGTCCATTGGAGACTTTTTACACTCTCTCTCTCTATACTCTCTCTCTCTCTCTAGACTCGTTTTAGCCCCGAATCCGCAACCAAACGCTTCCAAATTGTAAGTCCGCTTATGCTAGCTTATTCTAAACATATTGAATCATGTTTATAGCCCAAAAATCGGACTTAGAAGCTATGGAAAAGGAGTTTACGGCCTAAGCACCTCCTTAGGCTGTAAACACCCAAATCAAGGCCAAAATGACCCAAACTTGTCCCTAATGGCTTGGAAATAAATTGAGGTATTAGCCTAGGAGTGTTTAAACATTAAAACTCATGGATTTGAAGGTTAAAAGAGAGTTTACGGCCCAAGCACAAGCTTAGGCCGTAAACACCTCAAAATCATGTTAAAAGGCCCCAAAAACACTCCCAAACCACACTAGGGCTTAACACATAAATTAAGGGCTTATTCCTTTGGGTTTAGATCACTTAAACACATCAAAATGAAGGATGAAAATGATTTTACGGCCCAAGCACATTCTTAGGCCGTAAACTCCCCAAACATGCCCAAAATGTTGGTTTTTGTTCCCCAAATGGCCTTAGACTATTTCTATAAAATGCTAGGAAGGATTTAAGGACTTAAACACATGAAATGGTGGGGAAAAAAGTAGTTTACGGCCCAAGCAAGTGTCTAGGCCGTAAACTCCCCAAAATCCACTCAAATGGTAGTTTTAATCCCCCAAAATAGCATCACACTTCATTATAGTTTGTTAGGAAGGTAGTTGGGGCTTGAGACTTCACAAAATCCAAGGTATGTGAGTTTACGGCCGTAAACTCCCATGGGAGTGTTCCTAGGCCGTAAACTCCAATATAATGCCCTTAGAAGCGTCAAATCCACTCATGCATTTTGGGAAAAGTGCTTAGAATAAATCAATGAGCAAGCTAGAAGCATAAAACACCCAAGAATATGACCTTGGGAGTTTACGGCCGTAAACTCCCTTGAGTTAGGCCGTAAACTCCAAAATGGTCCATGTTAATGCTTTAAACCCATTCACACACTTGATATTTGAGTTTAGCAAAGTTCCACAACTGATAGGAGACTCGTAGCACCCTTAAACGCTACCCGGGACCCCAAACACTTAACCAAAAGTGTTTTCCGCTCCTTTGAGCACGTATATTTGTGTAAGTAGCATTAAATGTACTAATTGTATGTAAACATATGTTATCACATGTTAAATAGGTCATTGAGTGTTTTCGAGTCCTTAGGTGGCACCGAACGCCCAATCAGCACTCTCGTCGGACCTGCTTACACCAGGTGAGTTCATACCCCTGAATGAACCTTTTAATGTTTTTAAATGTTTTATATGGGGGGAATACAAGTTAAACATGCCAGTTATCATGTCAATCGCATATGATTGATAACCCGCATGCACAAGATTTTACCACTTTACACTGTTTTACCGAGTGGGACACTAAAATGATTTTTACCTGTTTCATAACTTTTACTTATACTGATTTATTCAAATTCATTCTAAATTGGTTTATGAAAGATCCTCTAAGGTTTTAAACGTATTTTACAAAGGAATACAATTTGTGATTTTCTCTGTACATAAAGGCTTTTCATTAAAGATTTCCCTTTTTGACGTATACTTTTACTTGTTAAATATTGTTGCTTCACTTATACTTATTTTATACTCTGACTCAGTAACACTTTCACTTATACCTATAATCGCTTATACTTGATGACGCTTATACTTATTCACAATCTTATTTAGTAATATCGACTCTACTTCACTTATACTGGATATCTACTCTACTTCACTTATACTTGATACGCTCTCGCTGCACTTATTGTCGCCTCTACTTCGTGATACGCTTATACTTGTTCGACACTTCTACTTCACTTGCAACCGCTCCTACTTCACTCGTTAGACACTCCTACTTCACAAGAATCACTTATACTTGATACACTTATACTTTACGATTCTGTTATTCCGCACTGTATGAATTCACACCACGATGATATGTCTTCAATTATTACACACTCAGTCGTAGTTAGATATACATCTGTGCTTATATAGATACATATAAGTAACGATTGAAAGACTTAGGAAGGCTCATCCGCCCTATTTCCTTTTCTTCGTTGAGATGTGGTCTGGTGGGATCGGGTGGCCGTCCGAAAGTCGTTTGGTTCATTACTTATATACTATGTATATGAGTATGGACATACAGGAAATTCTCCAGTCAGTTCTGTTAAGAGTCTCTACCTCTAGTCTACACTTACATTAGAAACCCACTCCCTCCTAGTAACACACTCTCCTCTATTTGGGATGCATCTTCAGGATGTGGCCTTCTCCATCGTCTAGTTGGTAACCAGAGTCTCCTGTAAGGAGAGCGGACATTGTGTGTATAGGCCTATACGGGATTGACAACCCCGCACCCTGACTGCTAGCTACATTCCACAACCTACCAAGCCAAGGGGTGACAAATGTCACATTATATATAGATGCTTGTAGGGCATCTAGAACTCTAGTCAGTATGGTTACGAGTATCCTGGGTTGCCTTCTAATTCATGGCTTTAAGGTAACAGTATTTCGTCAGCAATTTACACTGTATGCTGATGTCACCTTTTTCAGAGTCACACTGTTTGACCTTGCTAGATGTGTCTCTCATGTGATACTGTCTGCGGTCTTTAGTCTCTGTTTTGACCTTGCGAGATGTACCCTTCATTTGGTATCGTCTGTGGTCTGTCTTCACTGTTTTGACCTTGCGAGATGTACCCTTCATTTGGTATCGTCTGCAGTCTGTCTTCACTGTTTTGACCTTGCGAGATGTACCTTTCATTTGGTATCGTCTGCGGTCTGTCTTCACTGTTTTGACCTTGCGAGATGTACCTTTCATTTGGTATCGTCTGCGGTCTATCTTCACTGTTTTGACCTTGCAAGCTGTACCTTTCATTTGGTATCGTCTGCGGTCTGTCTTCGCTGTTTTGACCTTGCGAGATGTACCTTTCATTTGGTATCGTCTTCGGTCTGCGTTCACTGTTTTAGACCTTACCAGTTGTACCTTTCATTTGGTACCTTCTGGGGTCTGTGTCTCCATTTGTGACACTGAACCAGGCGTGACGTTAGTTCGATAGTCCCCTGGAGTCTATTGTTCTTTGCCTTAGTCAGCAGTCCTCACTGCTGAGGCATATGATATTCCCTGATGTCCTTGCTTTCCTCAATAATCAAATTCAGTATTTTGATAATGATAGCAATTTAGGGAAAACTACTTTTACCTTACATCACTGACCAGTCTTGGTAGAAGGCTGCTTTTATTAAAGAAAATATAGGATTTTCTGGAAAGGACTCTAATACACTGAAATCTCTTAAACTATTACTTTCTTAAGTTATTTGAATGAAATGTCACTAAATGCTTATGAACTCACCAACATTTGTAAAAATGCTGATACTCGCTTTTCAAATAACTTGTATTCTCATGTTAGTATTAGACAGGTACATCCCTGGAGCTGTTGATGAAGATAGCTTTGTACCATGTTGTATTTATTCTATTACTTGTATTACTTTAAATTGTTGTAATGTAACCTTGTAAAACTATTACTATTAATGCAATGTTTTGTTGTACTTTGATAACTATAATGTATGTGTTGTGATACTTGACATGACGTCATCCACCCCAGAACGTTTCCGCCGTTCCGGTTTTGGGGTGTGACAGATTGGTATCAGAGCATTGTTTATAGTGAGCTAAGTATATCAATTCATAAAAGATATACAGCCTATAAATGCAATGGGATAAAACACTTTGAACAATAAATTATACTTTAAAATAAAACCAGATTTTACCAAAGTATAATAACATCCAGAATCTAAGCACTTGAACAAAAGTATCACAGGAAGAACAATAATAAAAGTCTTCGGATGTTGAACCCTATAGTCAAACCTAGGCAGTATGTAATCGTAAGCTGGAATAAGTGTAACCTGATCAACTACATTTATTCGAGGTGCGATGAACGTGTGGTCGGGAGTGATGGTGGTGTGCAACAGGTCTGAAACTTACCAACTAGGATTGTTAGAGCCAAACATAAAGTTAAAATACTATAGGAGTATTTTAGAGCGCTAAAAGATTCACACTAATCCCAGAATGACATTCAGAAGATAAGAAAATAAACAAGAATTAAAATACCATAGGGGTATTTTAGGAAGCATAAACAACCTTGCGTGAATAACTAAAAAGATCCTTGTTGATATACCTACAACTACAGAGGGTGTACTCCCAAGGTTATATCTAATAGGGATCCCATAGGAAAAAAGAGTGTTTTTACCAAGTAATGGCACCAGATTGATATGTCAAGCTTTCCAACAAAATTTCATTGATGCGGAGATAGCTGTTGGCCAACATGCTAGAAAAAAGAGTGTTTTTACCAAGAATTCCTCTATGTTCGTCTAATGATGAGATGTTCCCATTCAAACTAAAGAGAAAGCAGTTTCCAATTCAACTTAGTTTCTCTATGACAATCAATAAAGCTCAAGGACAAACAATTCCAAATGTAGGTCTTTATCTGCCAGAATCAATATTCTCACATGGCCAACTTCATGTAGAGTTGTCCAAAGGAATATTACGTGTCAATAACAAGGTATTAGTAAAGCCGTAAAAAGCGTTTGATAATGATGAAATCTACACATCAAACGTTGTGTACAAAGAAGTTTTATGTGATTAAAAAGGTACAATCAACAACTTATTATTTTACAATTTCTTCAAATATGTATCTTAGATGCTCATTTGATGTTTAATGCAGGGCTAGCAGATGAAGCAACATGATTGCAGATTGGTGTAGTTTATATATTGGACATGATATAAATGTACAAAACTACATGATTGCAGATTGTTGTTATTTATATATTATAAAATCAAGTATGACTATTAGATGAAATTCCAAATGTAGACTCAACTTGTGTTGTATTGTATGACTATGCACCTAGAAAGAACCTATCTGTTGAAATGAACTATTCGATACAAAATAGTTTTCCAAATGGCCGCAATGAATAGCTCACGTGTAAAAGAAACTAATCATCACATTAAAACTATCTTCCGAAAGAAACTCTTTGCCTCCTGGCGCTTACCGCGGGTAAACGACTAGTGTGTGTGTATATATATATATATATATATATATATATATATATATATATATATATATATGTATATAAAGAGTGGACCAGATATGGTTCTATATGTGTTACAGCATATAGATAATATAAGTACATGATAGTAAATAATCGAAGTATTATTAGGAAAAATATAAAGAAAATATAACTACCTAATACTCTATGTTAATATTAGGATTGGGTTGCCTAAAATAGAGTTAGTATTTCAAGGAAAGTTCATAATCTCGGTAATCTTGCTTATTAGGAAAATAAGATGTATAAAGGATGCTTAGTTCAATTAAGTTTGAATGGTGGGTGTTGGAACTTTATATATATAAAGGAATTGCAAGTTGGCAATTTCCTTTGTATCCCACATTGGTGGGGGGAAGAAACTGTTGTGGGCTTATAATCTTATTCCCTTGATAGGCCTTCAAAGGCTTTAGTGGGTCAAGGAATGGACCAAGCCCACGCGCTAGCCTAGCCTAGCCTAGCACTAGCCAATGCCGCGAGTGCACGATTTAGGCGCCCTTGGCACTTCACATGACGTTGAGGAGCTTTCATTTTTGGCGAGTTCGGGTCAAATCGGTTTGACCGACCCGTTCAAATGGTTGACTTCGTGGATAAGGTGATGGAATATTCTAGAAGGCTCAGAAAACGGCTTGCTTGGAGAGCAAGTCATCACCCTAGGGTTTTCTGGGGCCAGCCTATGGGGGGCCGTTTCATGCCTTCTAGGGTTTCAATACCTATAAATACTACTCCCTAGGAGCTATTTGAGCCTCCTACGAAATTTAGAGCTCTCTCCCACTCTCTGTGTTTTTTTCTTATGTTTCCGAGTATTCGCTTTGTGTTTATCGATTTCCAGTGTTGTTGGAAGATCGATAGATCTGCATTAAATCCTGGGGTTTTACTCTGTTGCTTACAGCCAATAGAAGCAAAGTAAAAACCTTTAAGGACAGGACTCTGATCCGTGCAGTTATCAGAAGTTCAAGATCAACCATCAATAGGACAGTCTGTCTTGAGTTTTATTTCGTACAACAATAGGACAGTCTTTTTCTACCTTTCTTATAATCAGATCTAATCAAGAAGGATTAATCTGGTTTTGGACGAAACTTGGTAAATATAATAATAATAATTGGATCTATTATTCGCAACTAATCAACATATAATTCTCAATATTATTTGACGGTTTCCTTGCGTGTTTATTAGCTTGATTTACAACAGTGGGTAACATCAGGCTAAGAGTATGTTTGTTAGGAAAAGAGAGTAGACCTCTGTCCTATGACACTATTAGGTGTCGATGTCTGGTAGCTCGGTACCAGAGTACATCTTAGTATTCCTCTTGAATGACCATGAATGATGGGTCCAAATCAGACAACTGTAATGGTATGTATGGTAATCTCTCATAGTAGAATGACAACACTTGACCATTTTAGGTGGTCTTGTAAATTTCATTGCAAGTGCAGGCTTATAACCTACAAACGTATATGAAAGGTAATACCCTGTTCATAAAATTGCTCTGGCGTTCCAATGCCTTATGATTTATATCGGCCAAGGAAACCGTTGGATTAGGTGTCTAAACCCCTACCTGTGTAGTCAAACCCTTACCTTAAATGGTTCATCGAGGATATAACTCTCTCTAACAATCATGGACTAGGATCTGTGAGGATCGAATGGGTAGGGGTATGTTTGGATAAAAGGTCCTATAGTTATATAATTTTGAGTTATATCTATATTGTTTGGTAATAACTGTTTTTGCGGGCATAATAATTAAGGAATATTCTCATAAAAATATTATGGGGTTGAAATCCTTATGTATCTCACCTGCTTTCCCCAAACTTGGCCCACTTAGTCTGAATGAATCACATGTATCAATATTAAGATACTAGAACTTGATTAAGATGTTGAGTGATTAAGAGACATACTACAATAGGGTTCGAGACTATTAGGTATTTACATAGTAACTTATGTATCTACATTGATTATGCCATCATTATCAAATTGAGACAATCATTCGTACTCAAAATGTTTCAAATATACTGGGATCTTTTGCAAAAACGAAAAAA
The DNA here is from genome assembly GCF_052625555.1 of Lactuca saligna. Lineage (NCBI taxonomy): Eukaryota > Viridiplantae > Streptophyta > Magnoliopsida > Asterales > Asteraceae > Lactuca > Lactuca saligna. Next base: position 68,562,915 of record NC_136422.1, read on the forward strand.
CAAGATTGAAAGCGTAAAGAAAAAGTTTTAATTGGTTCTGAAAGTTAGAGGATGTCACAATTCCATGCATGATTTTGGTGAGTGAAATGGATTATTATATAGTTAAATTTTATTCATTCCTTTTGCCTTAACAAAAAAACGATGTCTTTAGGCCCCTCAATGATTTTTTTCCCAACATCTGAAGTGCTTGGCCGAGCCCGAACTAAATTGATGTGTTCAGTTAGTAGTCTGAATTAAGTCATCATAAATAGGGAAATCGAGAAACAAAATCTCGGACAATGAGATTAACTCTAATCCATGTCTCGTGTCCATACTATATCTTGTAGAATGAAGGAATAATTGATCACTTATCTTAGGGCCAACATCTAATCAGAGTTTAGCAGTATCTTTGGAAAACACTCTTTATTGGTTATTCATAGTTGTATTTGCAATTATAGTTAGCGACTTATCCGAATGAGAGACTGTGAGATTAAGTGTCTAAGATCCTAACTACATTAGTATAATGTTGATAAATAAAAGTAAAATCCTTTTGGGATTGCCCTCATAACCAGAAAATGAATTGGATTGATAAAAGGAGAGAGAGAGAGATAAATGATTTGTTAATATATTAAGTGAATAATATATTAATTAGAAATTATTAATTAATGATTTGTTAATTTATTGTATGAATAATAAATTAATTAGAAATATATGATAATTGATTAATTATGAATCAGAATTAATATGGATTTAATTTGATATTAATTGTAATTAATTAAAGGTGCAATGGATGAATTGTAATTGTTCAATAGTTAAACAAAAGATGCAATTCTAAAATAGTCCATGACATGGACTGTTGTGGAGCCTTATGGCGTGTGTGTGTGTGTGTGTGTGTGTGTGTGTGTGTGTATATATATATATATATATATATACACATACACACACGCCATAAGGCTCCAAAACAGTCCATGTCATGGACTATTTTAGAATTGCATCTTTTGTTTAACTATTGAACAATTATAATTCATCCATATTGAAATATTGAAAATATATAAACGTTATGAAAAACGGATTTAACACATGGTCGAACTAGAAATCAATCATCAAATTGATTCTACTAAAAATGATTTTCTAAACATTAATGAATAAAAAGTTAACTACCTTTACATAATGTGAAAATTGAGAAAGATATTAGAGGCAAATATGGTATGTAGCACGAGATAACACGTGCTACTCCTCAAATTTTCCCGTTAAAATATAAATTTAGTGAAAATTCATCAAATCTGTCGGCAATCCGTCACGAATCCATCACAAAGTCTGATAAGTGTGAATTTAGTGTAAATTTGTCGGTTTAATGATGATTTTGTGACGAAAACGATCGTCAGAAATGAGTTTTTTTCTTTTAACAGTGCAATACCTAAAACGTTTTGTACAACCTTCGACTTTTCTTTCTAGATCCGTTATGCAAATGAGACCATTTTAAACGAAAGTATATGTAAAAACAAATATCATACTCTTAAACATAACAAATATCAGTCCACACACGAAATAGTCATCGTTAGCAACATGGCATCAATATAACAAAGACTTTACTTTTTTTTTAAATTGGTTTAATGTTTTAAATATGGTAGCATATTTTAGTTTTTATATATATTTAATTATTTATATTTATTTTTATATATATTTAATTATATATATTTTTTATATACATTTAATTATTTATATATATTTCATTTTTTACCATTAAACTTAATGGTTATATGTAGATATAAAATAAAAAGTACGAATGACTTAATATAAACTAGAAAAGATTCCCCCGCGTTGCAGGGGTTAGCACCAAATTAAGGGAGTTCCCCTGTGGTTCAGACCATTTTTTTAGAACTTGAATCAGCACCTCATTTGTTGAATTATTGTTGCTTCTTGGAGATGAACATGGTGCATTATGGTGAAGACGACCTGTTAATTTTCTCCTCAAATTCGGATTTTTAAACTTTATTGGTGCATCAAGTTTACATGTATTTATGGGGCAGTGGACTTGATAACCTGACCATAAGCAAAAAAGAAAGAAGTCATGTGAAAGTAGGATGTCATAATTGGTGGATATTTAAACTATGTAAGATTTATTTGGTACACTAACAAACTTGCTCCTAGATTAACCAATCAATTAGTAAATAGAAAAAAAAGTTAGAGAAATACAGATAACATGAACTACAATGTAAGTTACCTTAAAATTTGAAGAAAATCCATAGTGTTGTTGGTCAAACTGTGAATAGAATGTAACCTAATCATTAGCCAACAAAATGTAGAGAAACCAACGAAATGAACTTAAATGATGGCATATACCTCTCTCCCAACAGGAAATCCAGGAGCTATAAGTCATACAACAACACCAACAATCAAATGTCCTCCTTTTTTGTTGTCTGGACACAACTTGAGCATACAGCCAATCACCCAACATTAGATTCCCACATGTACCAGAAGGCATCAAAACATGAACATGGATATCAAAATATAAGCAGAAAGATAATCGTATCATGTTATAATAACCTAAAAATGCATGTCGTTAGATGTGTATTGTGTAGCAAATTATTGGCTTTAGGCATTCTATCAACGCCCAAAGTAGTTTTCCATCAGGATAGATTCAAATTGATAAATATAACTGTCAATGTGTGTTTTGGTTAGGGTCATTAATTAAGTAAATAAAAGAAAGTTGCTTATACTCTACGATAGATGACATATTGACATTATTACCCTTTAGTAAAAACAATGTTAATTATTTTCACAATAAATGATCATCTTGTGGAAGCTTCACATTTTTGGATGTCGGCTAATGAACGTACAAAAATATCTCTACATCTGTTGATTTTACTGCAATTGAAATTGTAACAGCAATACATATGGCTATAATTGCAGGATCCACTCTAAAAAAATTAATGGAAATTACTTTTCAACTTTAAACCATAAAACCAAACATTGCCACATACATGTTTCCAGATGCTTTGTGATCGAGTTAGCCTTGCCTAGACTTTCACCAATTTTAGAAATTGGATTCCTTCAAAGGACTGCAGGCAGGGCAAAGAAGCAGAAATCAGGTAGATTTTAAAATAGGATCATGTCCACATAAAATTAAATCAGAAAGTCATTAGTTACTATTTTAATGTGGAAAACTAACTGGGATCTTATTGATATGCTACAATTACAATCTTTATTAAGTTCTAATATCATACCTACATTAGAGATAGATAGAAACAACATGAAAAAAAAAAAATTAAGGTTGTATTACCATTCAAGATGAAACATCCCAAAATAAGACCCAAAAATTTTTGTTTAACAATTACTAAAAATACTAAGATAATATCATAAAATAATACTCATACGTCAATATCTCAAAACAGTAGCAAAGTGTTATGTAGACTGTGTCAAAACTGTATCAAATCACATTTATGAAAAACTAAAACATCTCCCAGGACAACTGAAAACTGTGGTGTATGCGATGCCATCAACCCGAGCTCTTCCCTTTGCTTGCGGAAGAACCTGAAACCAAAACTGAAACTGTAAGCACGAAGCTTAGTGAGCTCCCCCAAGCTACCACATACCATACAATACATATAAACACATATTGCGCCTCGCCCACTGCATCAGACCGAAGTCCGGAACTAACCAGGGCATTGCCCTCTGTATCGGACCGAAGTCCGGAACTACTGAGGCCTTGCCCCCTGCATCGGACCGAAATCCGGAAATAACTGCATCAGACCGAAGTCTGGAACTAACTGCATCGGACCGAAGTTCGGAACTGACTGTATTGGACAGAAGTCCGTAACTACTGAACATAGTATAGCATAAACATATCAACTAGCATGAACACATAAACTGCATACTGCATCGGGCTGTAACCCGGAATACATAACACATAAATCCTGTCTGAGCCACGAAGGCATCAAACATACTAAAATCTGCATCGGACCGAAGTCCTGAAACTACTACTAACTATATGGGCCGGCATTGTGGCCTTAGACCTGTTCCTACTGAAAGGAAACTCACCTCGTGATCTGGCTGCTGAGTGTATGGCTCTGGAAGCTATCTGTTGCTGCTCCGGTATCTCCCCGGCTACAATTCCATAATTACACTCAATCAAATACTAATAACTGCATTGGGGTAAAATAACTCTTTTACCCCTGACTAAAGTCAACTCTCCTGGTCAAAGTCAACTTACAGTTGACCTGACTCGCCGAGTTGGACCGCCAACTCGCCGAGTCCCTACTCTCATTTCTCAACCCTGCTCGCTGCTACTCGTCGAGTATGGCATAAACTCGATGAGTTCCCATTCGATTCTAAAACTCAGGCTATCTGCATCCGACTCGCCGAGTTGTATGAACAACTCGACGAGTTGCTCTTGAATCTAAGAAGATTGTCTTAGACTCGCCGAGTTGTATGAACAACTCGTCGAGTCCCTCCATTACTGAGTCTAACCTCCGAATCACTGAGTCCCTGCTACTACTCACTAGTCCCCACTCGGAATCACTCAAAGGGGAAAGGTCGGGGACTCGCGACTCGACTCGCCGAGTCACATGCATGCAGTTACTAAAAACTCGATTCTGCTCAAAACCACTGCATACAAATTATAGATCTGAGTTCCTAAGGCCGGTTTACCACGTAAAGTTTCCAACTTTACGTGTACGAATGCATGAAAAAGGATATAAAGGCTAAAAAGGCACTTTGAAGAATAGATCTAGGGTTATCATGCAAAAAGGCTCCATAAAGGTGATAGATCTACGTTTTTGGAACTGAAACATGGCTAGATCTGAAGGCTAAGCAATCTAATATGATTTCTCTACTATGAACAAGCTAAGGAATGGATAAAATGGGCTAAATATGCTTATAAAGGAGAATCAATCATAGAAACAGGAGGAATCCGATTATTACCTCAATAAAATCTGAAATGGGTGCAAGACCTTGGTTCTTCTTCTTCTCCTTTGGATCTAGCCTCCTTCTTCTCTTCAAAACTTCAAGATTTACACAAGAAATGCTCAAATACTCAATGGAATGGTTAGGGTTTGCTGAATGATGCTTTGAGGGTGAAGGCGACGAGTTTGGGGGCTCATAAGATGGTTTAAATAGGGTGCAAACCCGAGGATTTAGGGTTTCTACCTGGCAGGCCGACTCGTCGAGTCCCGAATATGGACTCGCCGAGTCGCCGATCTATACGCTGCTCAAGATCACGACTCTACTCGACGAGTCGGGCCATAGACTCGCCGAGTCCCTCTGCAAACTTCTAAAATAAATAAATAATATAAAAAACAACATACCATAGACGGATCGTTACACAAGATTAGTGCATGTAGCCTCACAAGACTGTTGACCTCCTCCATTGATTGGAGCATGTTGTTGTCAGTATGAAAGACCTACTTCAAAAAATAGTTTATAAAATGGATTATGGTAGTGTAGGCACCTGGGATTGGTATATTACAATTATGAAGTGGTGGAGCTAGATGGGACGTTGGTGGTACTACAGTAACCCCAAAAAATTGTTTTTTTATATATAAAAAATATTATTTGTAAACATGTTTCATGTTATTGTATCCGCAGCTAAAGAGATTATAACATGTTTTTTAATGTTCGATATTGGATAACTACATATAATATATTAACAATGTTTGTACCCCATATCAAAATTTCTGGCTCCACCACTGCAATTATGTATGTTCACCTATCAAGGTATTACTTGTATAATTGATTTTTTTATCTATTTATTTATTTATTTATTCCAATATTGATAATGAGGTTGTTTTGGTCTTTAAATAACAATCCAAGAATGGAAATGAATTCCCTTCCATCCTCTCAAGTCTCAGGGAAGGGTGAAATCCACCAAGCATGGAATTTGAAAAATGACAATAAAATTATATTTTGTCCATTCGGCAACCAAACATGTCATGGAATGGAATCTCAAATTTCATTTCCATTCAATTGAAGCAAGCTTGTAATTATATATATATATATATATATCTATATATATATATATATATATATATATATATATAGAGAGAGAGAGAGAGAGAGAGAGAGAGATCCGGTAAGAAATTTTTTTTGTTAGGAAGGTAAGAAGTTTTTTTTCTACATATTTTTTGACGAACAAAATAAATGAATCACTTGATGATTCATTTGTAAGATGATTCACAAGAAAAAATTCCCAAAAAAAACATTTTTATGATTCATTTTTAAGTAAATTAAGAAAAAAAAATTCATTTTTATGATAATTTTAGTGAATAACAACAAAATCATTGTATAAATGAATCTTCGAGATGTTTTTTTGAGAATTTTTTCTTGTGAATAATCTAATAATTCATTTTGTTTGTTCGCGAAAAAAATATGTAGAAAAAAAAAACTTCTTACCTTCCTACCAAAAATTTCCTTCTTATTTGATCTTGACTATATATATATATATATATATATATATATATATATATATATATATATATATATATATATATACACACATACATACTAGCCGTTTACCCGCGCAAAGCGGCAGGCAACAAATAGTTTGTTTCGACAATTAATTTCTTTTCGATAGAGAATGATTATTTTCAATTCAATCATTAGTTTGTTTTAGGAAATATGTCATATTAAAAATAAAGAAAATTCATGAAATGACCAATTATAGGGTGTTGAGTATTTATTTGGATGAAAAAAGATCTGGTCAAAACCTTGGAAGAGAAAATCTATAGGAGTTTGTTTAAATTTTAATATTATTTTATTAATAATTAGTTGTACAATTAGCTTAATGATTTGGACGTTTTAAAAAATGAGAAAATGACAAAAATAGTCATTTACACTAATGACATTACAAAAATAGCCAAAAAAATATCCAAATTACAAAAATAGCCAACGATTTCGCAGATGGAAATGCCCCATTTGCGAAATCACGTTGCCATCTGCGAAAATACAAGCAGCTAAACCACAGCTGTGCTTTAGCTGCTTGTACTTTCGCAGATGGCTTAGGCCATCTGCGAAATTGTAAACCCATCTGCGAAATCCTCTTTGTTTCGGTATATAAGCGTTTTTTTTTCTCCATTTTCCCCCTTCTCTACACAAAAACTCTCTCTAACTCTCTCTATCTTTGGAGTATTTTCGCGATTTTGGCTACTTTTTGAAGAAAATGGAGGATTATGTCAACAATCCAGCAAATATGGTTAGATTTTAACTCTTTAAATGTTGAAGTTTTTTTTTTTTTGTTATCATTTATTGTATTATTTAGTGTTAAAAAAGGGTAATTTTGTTGTATTTTGATAGTTTTAATATTTCTTTATTATACTTGAAGCTTAAATGGTATTTTGTTAGTGTTTGTTTGAATGTACAAGTAGAGACTGCGTAGATAATGTTTAGAATTTGTTATTTTTGTTGTTTGTTTAGTTGTTGTATAAACTGAAAACTTGTATATTGTTATCGTATAATTGTTTATATAAAGTGAAAAATAGTTAAATTATAGTATGTGTAAAATAGTCGTTTGTATATATATTTGTTTTATAAGTATAGCATTTGTATAAGTTGAAAATTTGTCGTATATATATTATTAGAAATTGGTTGTGTTTGTCATATAAGTTGAACAATTGTTGTCGTATAACTTGCAAAATTGTTAATTTGGTTGCCGTTTTATTTGAAAAATTGTTTGTTTATATGATTATAAAATGTTAGTTTATATAATTAGAAATATAAAAATTGTTTATGTATTTGTCGTTTAAGTTGAAAATTTGTTTAAGTTGAAAAATTGTCGTTTATATATTTGCCGTTTAAGTCGAAAATATGTTTAATAAAATGTTTATATAATTATGTACGATATTGATTTTTAGCATAAATATATTTGTTGTATAACTTGGAAAATTGTTTATATATGTGTATGTTATTGTTTTTTATCGGAAATATAAAAATAATTATTAATTAAGAAGTAGTATTTGCATTACCAATTGTTTATGTATTGCAGTTCGTAATCATATATTTTAAAAACAAAACATTTTTTAGTTATCTAATTTGTTTTTGTGTTTTTTTTGCAGCATGATTTTAGTTTTATCAATGTGAAAGTGTTTGCGAACTTAAAAGGTTCTGGCGGTAACATATGGGAAGTATTTGAAGTTTTTTGATGATGTCAGACGTGCCATTTTCAGAAATACCGTATTTGGTTACTTTATTGACGTCCCTCGTTTACAAGGGGATGCATTGTTGTTCCATAAAATGTTCCTTCATCAGATCCGGCCGGACCCTGTTTTATCTCCAGATGGAATAAAACGATTATATTTTCGAGTAGGCAATACGAAAATGGTTTATGGGCCGGAAGAGTTTTGTTTGATAACCGGCTTCAATTTTGGGGAGTATCCAAAAAACATTGGGAAAAAAGGGTCGGAAAAATTATTAAGCAGTAAAAAAAGATGTTTATTACGTGAACGGCTATTTCCGAACCATACCAATAGTTCGATGAAAATCGGCGACCTTAAACGTTTAATTTTAAATCGAACATTCGTAGCACTTGACGACGTTGATGTAGTTAGAGTATGTTTGATATACATTCTGTATGAAGGTTTTTTGGGTAAAGAAGTTAATGATCGGGTGCCACAAGATTGGGTTTTTTTGGCTGAGAATTTGGATCTCTGGAACAGGTATATTTTGTTTACGTTAAAAGTTATATTTTATTAAAGTTATAATTTATATAAAAACTAATATTGTTTTTTTTTTGTTAGTTTCGCTTGGGGTAGCTATCTTTGGGATTTTACTTATGTTGACCTTGAGGATACATGGAACAAAATACATCATTATTTATCACTTTCTGAGCGTGGTCAAACTTTAAAGTACTCTGTATCAGGATTTACGACTCCAATTAGGGTATAAAAATATTCTAATATTTAAATTGTTTTATTGTTAAGTTTTTTATTTTAATTTTAACTTTTATTACTGTAATTGTAAAAATTTGTAGATATGGATATATGAGATGATTCCGGCTGTTCGCACATGTGGATTTGTGTTGAAAAAAAATAAAGACTTGCCTCGGATGAAACGATGGAGTGGAACTAAAAAATTAAAATGGGTTGACGTGAACAAGATTTGGTCAAAGATGCAGGTTTATAAATATTTCGTTTATTATTAATAAATTTGATTATTATACTTTTATATGCATTTTTAATATGTTTAATTTTTTAGGACGGTCTACCACCAAGACAAAACATGTTACCGGGTGATGGTGAGATGACATCTTCTTATTATATATCATTTCAAGAGTATGTATATGGTGAAGGGAAAGCAGTTCCATCCCCAGTACGGGACCATTTTAGGAGACAAGACGAATCTTCGTCTAGTATGTCGTCCAGTGGTCGCTCTCATGGTACAGGTAGGGGCAGTGGAAAACACAAGTTAGACGAGGTGTTGAAACGGCTACATGCACTGGAGCAGCATGTGTTTATGAACCGACAACCTACAGAGTTTTTTGGTGAACAAGTGAATACTGAACAATTTTGGAACGGCATTTTTTATGATGATCCGATAGTGTCACAAAGAAATTATGATGAACATGTTAGTTACACGCTACATTATTTTTTAAATTTTATTAACAAATATGAATATCTGTATTCATATTTTATATTTGAAAATATAGATTGTGCAAGATGAAGTGTTGAATAAAAACAATACAACTGAAAATACATTTGGTGATATTCAAGACAACAAGGTTGTTATAGATATTACCTTTACGATTTTAATAATTACTTTTTAATAATGTGTCTTTCGTTATTAAGTAAAAAGTTATATTTTTAATGTAGGTGTCGGAGGAGAGGAATGAGTATGCGGGGAACAAATTTGATGATGATGTGTTTGATGTAAATGATTATACTGAATTTAAAGAGGTTCTTATAGTTACATTAATTTATATTTTGTTTTTAGTAGATTAAATCATTTATTTAATTAGATATTATTGCTTATTAAATTATGTGTTTTTCGTTATTAAGTATAAAGTTTTATTTTTAATGTAGGAGTCGAAGGAGAGGAATGACAATACGTGGAACAAATTTGATGATGAGGTGTTTGACGTAAATGATTATAGTGAAGCTAAAGATGTTCGTATACTTACATTAAATTATATTTTTTTTTAGTATATTGAAACTTATTTATAATTAGATATTATTGGTTATTAAATTAGGTGCCGAACAAAGATGCAATAAGAATTACGGCAGTTGTAGATTATTTTGATGAGTATGATGGCAAAGAAGTTCCACACGATAAAATGAGGACTCGAAAACCATCACAATATTTGTGCACTCCTTACACCGAGGTATTTGTTTTATTTATAAACTCATGATTTTATATTTATGTGAATTATTTGAAAGATATAGATTTAAACATTTGAATATTGATTTTAGTTGCACACGACACCGAAGCCCAAAAGAAGAACAAAAAAGAAGGTTGATATGAAATCAACAAGCCCCGTTCCTCCTCCAGTTTTTGGTGTTGCTCATGACTTCTCCATGTTGCGCCTGCAACCTTACGTAGCAGGCGGTGAGGTTGTCATCCAAAATTATTTATTTCATTCATATGATGTCCAACATCGTTTGTTAAATTTCGTGTTAGATAGAGATTTTTGGAGCTCATTGTTTGGGCATACACACGACGGATGGTTGGAGTCATCGGTAAATTAATTGTTAATTTATTATTTTAAAAGTTAATTGTTTTTTAGTCAATAACAAAAGCATCATGTGTGCAACATATAACCATTTGGTACCGACTATTAATGGAGAGACGGTTTGAGAGCGACCGGCATACAATAATGCCTCCAAATTTTTTTGTTTCTCATGCTTTGGAAGAAGGACAGGACTGGAGGGCGTTTATGTCTGGTATAGCTACATACCCCGAGTTCATGGTTGCTTGGTGGTATGTTGATACGGTAAACTTAATTGTTAATATAGAAAATAATATCGTTATTTTTGTTAAGTTTTTGTATTGTGATGTAAAAAAACATAATTTTATTTTATGATCCTTATACAAGTCTTATTGCCGATTCATTCATCCCCTAATCATTGGCTATTTGGGGAACTACGATTAGCATCAATGGAAGTCCATATTTATGACAGTCTTGGAAGATCGGCTTATGAAAAATTCTACTCTGAAGGAATCGTTTCCAAATTTGAACGTCGGGTGGCAAATTATTTGGACAAGATTAAGTATTGGGCCCGGAGGAACACCCCAAGGATTCCATTGAATATGCAATTCATTTATGAAGAAAATGTTCCCCAACAAAGTAGTCATTTGGGAGATTGCGGTGTTTTTCTTTGTATGTTTATGGAGCAATTCGTTTCAGGTCAACCAATACGTGTTCTTATTGACCCAAAGACTGCAGCTTTAGAGTTCCGTCAACGGATGGCAAATTTTTTTTGGGGGTCTAGTCTTGGTCCTATGTAGTAGGATTATATAATTGTATATCTAAATTAATGTTGGATATAATTATTAGTTTATTTTTTCAGTTTCGTGAACGGATGACAAAAAATATAACGTTACGACAATTACAACAAATTAATGACCTACTAATAACTTATGAATACATACAACATACATAAGAACGACTACAACATTTGTTTTAACGTTACAAGCAGACTGTTGTAAACGTAAGTACAAATACAACAATTTATTGACCTAACAACTTCAAAACCATAAAACAATATTAAAAAGCTTACAACTTATAAACAAGAACTACCAAGAACAACACCCAACTACCAATCAACGCTATCTTCAACTTCTTATTTTCTGATTGAAAGAGCTTATTAGACTTAGCTACTTTCGCTATTACCATAGATGATTGGTCCTTCTCTTCATAAACCCAACTGATAAACCCGCATTTTGGTCCCTGTTAAATTTAACATTGACAGTAAGAAAAGAAATTAATTGTTTGTCATGTAGACACGAGGGTTTAAATTTGAATGACGTTAACAACATGATACCAAATATGGGCAAGCATAAAACAATCTTCCTGGGTTTTTAGATGTTCCCGAAATCCTAACGATACGTTCTCCTCCGCAATTGCAATATGCCATTAGCCTTGTTTTTCTTATAAATAGGAGTTGCTTTGACAGATACAGTTTTCATACTGAGTGACACCCTTTTATAGAAGAAATCATGTTACAGACAATTATTTTTGACTATGAAGTGAACTGGTTTGACTATGAATTCAAAAAGTTGAACTACGAAATCCAGACAAGTACATTCTGTAGTATTGTCTTGTCGGTCAGTGAAATTTGACTATGAACTGAACTGGTTTGACTTTGAATTCAAAAAGTTGAACTACGAAATCCAGACAAGTACATTCTGTAGTATTGTCTTATCGGTCAGTGAAATTTGACTATGAAATGAACTGGTTTGACTATGAATTCAAAAAGTTGAACTACGAAATCCAGACAAGTACATTCTGTAGTATTGTCTTGTCGGTCAGTGAAATTTGACTATGAAATGAACTAGTTTGACTATGAATTCAAAAAGTTGAACTACGAAATCCAGACAAGTACGTTCTGTAGTATTGTCATGTCGGTTAGTGAAATTTGACTATGAAATGAACTGGTTTGACTACGAATTTAAAAGGTTAAACTATGAATTGTGAACATTAGAGATACAATATTTTCTATTTATAATCCCATTTTATTGATATTGCATTTGTGTGATGATTGTAGAGCACTTTCATCGGTTTTGAAAATGAGTACTAACATCGGAAGAAGCTTTTCTCAACTACCAATTTTCTTGCATAACCTTCAAAGAACAAATCCTAATACCTTCACAGCCATCAAGAAAACCGATACCAACCACTTTTAATTCTGTTTTGTGGCTTTAGGTTGCGTGGTATAACATACTACTTTTATTGAGTTATATAATATTTCATGGTAATGTATCTCGATTAGTTTTTACTCATCACTAATATGTATTCGTTTTTATGTAGATTCGTACCTTCCTTAGGTGCATGATACCGCTGATATATGTGGGTTATTTACCCCTTATTGGGAGCTATCTGACAACAATGTACTTCGCAGTGGCTTTAGATGGAAATCATGAATCACTACTCTTAGCAATTGGTTTGGGAACCTTAGAGTGTGAAGAATCATGGAGATGGTTCATGATGAGGTTAAAAGATTGTTTAGGTGACGACATAGAGGTTGGTTTCATAAGCAACCTGTGTGATAAAATAGAATTTGGTGTTCAGAGTGCCTACCCGGATTCCTATCATGGATATTGTCCTAAAGATATAGCTCGAAAGATACGTGACTCTGTGGGACATAACAGTACAGAAGTTGAATCGTTGTTTTGGAAGTCATGCAATGCATATAGCGTTGATGATTTTTACTTGTGTTTGGAAAGGTTGCAAACTGCATGTAGGAAATCACCTTTCTTTTCCTTGCTTAGGAGTCCAATTTACTGGCTTGACGATATACCGATTTCAAAATGGACACGAGCATTTTTCCCAAAAATACGCTACAATGTTAAATCGATTGACGTCCCTGAAATTTTGCAAATTATATCCAGACGTGAGTTTCCTATAACAACGATAATTGAGTTAATCACCACGTCGATACAATCAAAGTATGCTGAACGGGCCGACGTGGCGGGTAAGGGAGATTGTTTTATTTAGGTTTTTTAATGTGTTATTATTTTTATTAAAATATCAAATTTTACAGGGAGGTTTTCTGGTGGGTTGACCCCTTACGTTGAGAGTAAGGTTCAAAAATGTGTCAACAAGTCTTACAATTGGAATGCAAGACGTTTGTATGGGGATACATATCAAGTCGATGACAATTTTGCCACCACCAACGTACAACTTGAACGAAGGGTATGTAGTTGTGGTAAATGGCAAAAAAGCAGTATACCATGTGCCCACACTATAGCATGTCTAAGAACCCGTACATCTGAATCCATAAACAGATTGGTTGATTACAAGTTCACTAGTTATGTGTATCGACTTGCATATGGATCTGAGTTGGTGAATACTATACCATCACATGTGCATTGGGAAATACCAAATGAAACGGTGGTCCTGTTACCTCCCTCAATGCAGTAGTTATTCATGTAGCACCTTTATATTTTATGTAGTATTATGTATTAGTGTCGTGTTATGTATTAGTTATCCGTGAAACCTGTTTACATTTTATGTCGTATTATGTATTAGTTATTTATGTACCTCATTCATATTTTATGACTTATTATGTATTAGTTATTTAATTTATGTCGTATTATGTATTGGCTATTGAGGAAACAACATACATTAAAAGAAATGGACTTTTATTAAATAGTGACGCCTACACACATACAACAACAAGCAACTTAAATAACGAAAATCCATTACCTTAACCAACATGCATATTAAAAATAAGAGGCATTCTTTAAAAGATTCCATGCATCTAAGTGGGTAAACTCGCTACCATCATATTCAAAACGGTATAGTTCCAAAGCCACCTGTCGTAGAATGTCTTCATCCGTATTTACATGTTCATTATCCAACTCGTTGTAAATACGTTGAAATTCTTTCACCTTCATTTTCAAATCCAGAAACTTGGCTTTGACATCTTTTCTTCTTCGATATTGAGTACGCCTCATTAAATGGTGAAACAAATGACAGACACGAGACCAAAATGATCCAGCACGAACTTGTGGGGGACCCGGTGGAAAATCCTCCTCTACAGTTATAATCCAAGCTTGAACCAAAGCGACCTCCTCTGCGTTCCTCCATGTATGTGATGAGTCCATAATTGCATGGAGGGAAGTAATACGAAACAACTACAACGGATATTAAAATCTATTTATAACGACTCCTTACTTTCCTGTTGCAATGGCTTGTCAATTCAAGCAGCAATGTATTGTGTTGTCATTCGACCGGGGATGACTTGTCAACTCGAACAGTGCTCTGTTATGTTATAAGTATAGTACACTGCATTCGTCAGTTAATTTTGACTACGAAATGCAGACATATTAGAAGATTGGACTGCGATTTTGTGTAGAAACTACTATAAATTGACCTTATGTTACATAAATACTTTATTAAATAAACCAATACAGCTGTTCAAATATTGTTTTTTATATTCCACTCTCTTAGTTTCAATCAAAATGAGTTCTATATCATGGAGCAATGAAGAGTTCTTGGTTCTTACACATGCTTATATTCATGTGTACGAGACAAGCAAGTTGAACGATCCAATGTTTTGGAGCCGTTTAACCAATATTTTCAATGCTGAAAATCAAAGGGCTACAAGAAACGATCGTGACGAAGTAGACATCTTAGCAAGATGGTATGAAATGAAAACCAAAGTTCTATTATTCAACGATCTTTATACCAAAATTGACGACACCCGTTTAAATGCTACTGAGGAGATTATCTTGGAAGTTGCTAAGGAGGAGTACAAGTCATTAAGTAACGGGTTGGAATTCCAGTTTGAAGCCCCTTGGAATATTTTGAAATATATCCCGTTTGTTTAAAATCTATTATAGTTTATTATGTGAGTAGTAGGTTATTTTCATGTACTAGGTTATTTTCATGTATTTCGTATGTATTTCGTTTGTTTAAAATCTAAATTAGTTTATTATGTGAGCAACTCGTATGATTAATTTGAATTAATAAATTCCCATTGCATTAGTTTTCACAATACATTAACAAGGATTCCATGAACCATTACAAACATTACAACAATTACATGAAAAACAACAACATAATACGAACAAACCATTAACGTAAAACACAAGTCCATGGGTTATTCTTAACAGAAATTAGAGAGGTCTACATGAAATACTGTTTATTTTTAACAACCTTCCAAACTTCCTCATATTTGAAGTCTCTGCCGTCATGCTCACAGATGTAAAAATCTGTAACAACTTCCAAGAACTCTTCTTCATCCCGATAACGACCATTGTTACGTTTCGCATAATTACATGCTCGATTAAACCATGTCACTTCTTCCTTTACATCCAGCCACTTAGTAACAACATCTGATTTTTCTCTTTTTTGTCCTTTTCCCATCTCATGGTTAAACAAATATGTTATGCGAGTCCATTCATCACCAATTAGGCGATGTGGGGGAGCAAGTAACGATAAACCATCCTTAACACTTAGCCAGCAACGTGTTAGAACTAAAACCTCGTTTGTCGTCCATGGCCTTTCAGAATTGGAATCAGGTAGTTCATTCGAAGAACTTGCTGCATTCAACGACATTTCTAATAAAGGGAGTTCGTTGCGTTTTGGTGATTTGGGTGTTTGGTTTTTAGAACTTAAACATCTATTTATATAAATAAATAGACTACGAATTAAAACTTTGACTATGCAATGGTTACATTTGGACTATGATTTTCAGCTTTATGCAGTGATTTATCATGTCAAACTGTCTTTTATGTCATGTCACTTAAGGGTTCCACTACGATTTGCAGGTTACTACAGTAACTTGACATTACTGTCTACTCATTTCAAAGTTGGACTTGTCATTACTGTCTAGTATGTATAAATACCGCTTATAGATCAAGTTTAATAAAAACTAGATACAAAATTGTTGTTATATTATCATGATACAGATTAGGTTGCAAAATGATCGTTTGTTGTTTTTTTTTAAATAACAAGTTGTAATTGGTAAAAAAGTTCTGCAAACTATATTTTATAAAATAAAGGCTTCATTAATTTTTATAATCATCAAACTAAACAAAAATATGAAAGCATAGCAATGTGTTGTAAGATTTAATAAAAATATTACAATACATGATAAGTTAACAACTCGTCATTAGTCTTCATTTCAAGGTTGTTTTAAATCAAAATCAGCGTTAAAGGTTTGTGAGCAACTCGCTGAACCACCAATATTAAATGCCATTTCTGCAGTAGAAATTATGTGACGTGCTCCGCTACCGGACGCCCTTCCAATACAATTATTTCTCGTGTGTCCTATTTGACCACATGTAGAACACTCTTTTATAATTGGACCCTCGCCTTGGGATGGAATGCGGTCTGTGTTTCTTGGCCTGCCTGGCTGACGTTTATCCATTATTGGTGGCTTAACAATCATCAAATCATCGGGGATCTCCCATTCGGATGACTTTGGCAGAGGGTTTATTGATTCCTCATATGTTTTCCTCAGTGTTTCGGTGAAGTAAGCATTTAATGCATACCTCAAGCAGTCTTGGTAATTGTTCACTGTTAAACATCTTATGACATGACCACAAGGGATCCCATCAAGTTGCCAATGCCTACATGTACATGTCATATGTTTGAAATCAACAATCACATTTTGTGCCCCCTTTTTGACCTCGCATTTCGTATTTGAGATCATGCGAACATCCCATTTGATAAAAGTTTTCTTATTTTCTTTTACAATTTCATCCGCCCAAGGGGTAAGTGTTGTTGTTGCTTCCGCTAAAAAAATAGACGAAATGAAGAAGCTAAGATCAATAACATCAAAATTAATAAAACATTAATATTAAAAATTTACTTAATACCTGCAAAGTTACGTCTTTGAAACCACCATTGTTGCATTGTAGCACGAAAAAAATCGATCAACATAAGTATTGGCACCTTACGTGCGTGTCTAGATAATGCATTTATAGACTCCGCACTGTTGGACGACATAAGATTGTATCGGTTCCCTTTAAAATGTGCTCTTGACCAAGTTTTTGGATTTATACTTTTTAAGTACTCCCATACTGGTTCTTTTGTCTTTTTCATAACATTCATGGCAGCATCAAAATCATCAATTGTGTACGCCCTACACGCCTCCCAAAAAATTCCTTTAACCGTCTTACTCTTGCCGAATGTAGATACTATGTTGAAATACAAATGGACACCACATATTCCATGATGAGCGTGAGAAAAAATGTTGGCAACGGATGTTGCTATAGATGGAGACCTATCAAATATAATTGTAAGCTCCTGCATATTTCCTATGCACTCACGTAGTTTTTGAAAAAACCATGTCCAAGAATCGGTACACTCATTTTTGCATATACCATATGCAACCGGTAATATTTGGTTTTGTCCGTCCTTAGTAACTGCAAGTAACATGGTACCTTTGAACTCTCCCTTTAGGTGAGCTCCATCTACTACTAGGGTCGGCTTACAAAAATTGACAAAAGCATGTACCTACAATACATTGTATATCTATTCAAATACACCAAAACAAATATTAAAAAATTAATATAATATGATAATATTAACCGAGCAACCGAGTGCGACGTACAAAAACTCAAAGCGATCATCAGCATCTGTTTTAATATGTGTGACGGTACCGGGATTATGTTTGGCCAAGTTGTGACAATACGCCGGAAGTTTGGTAAAAGAATCCTCTTTCGTACCCCTTAACGACAACAATACATATTGCTTCGCACGCCATGCCTGATGGTATGAGATATTGATATTCAATTGAGCATTCATATCATTAACAATTTCTTTTCCCCGATAAACTCTACTATAGTCTTCAGCCAAAACATCAGCAACATATTCACCCAAAACATATTTGTTTGCTTGTCGATGATTAGGTTGCAACAATGTTGAAGAACATGTGTGTACATCAACAAATTTATTCACTTGGAAAAGTCCATCAGAATTTTTTATTGCTTTTGCTCTTAGTAACCAAGAACAATTTTTCGAAACACACACAGCTTCATACCTTGATTTGGTGGATCTACTTGTCCTCGTCTGGAAACCTTCTCGAAGACATTTTTACCAATACATCGCTTTAAAAGTTCTTTGTTCTTAAATATACTCTCACATTGAATCTTTTGAAGATTGATGTCGACAATCTGTGTTGGGATATCTTCATTAATATCAACTGGCCATGCTGGTATAGGGGGCATACCGTGAAAAAGGTTATCGGGAAACTTAGCTTTAACTTCATCACCCAACTCATCTCTATCGGAATTGCTTTGTAGCTCGGTTATATCTAAACATACATCACCAACATCAACATAATGCCCGTAAACATGATTTTTTTCATTTTTTTGACTTGAATTTTTTTTCTTTTTAGTTTTATCTACCACACGCCTACTTATAACTTTAACTTCTTGTTTGGCAACATCATCACAACGACCACCCACATCATCAAGATAAGTACCAACATCATCATCACCAACATGCTTGTAATTCTCAGGATCCACATAGTGAATAGGTGAATAACTAACATTAACATTTTCAGCAACATTGTGAAACTGAGGTACACTAGGAGTATTGAAAGTACCTATCGGATCGTTGCTCCCTTTATAACTGCATAAATTACCAACAAGCTGGTTTCCAATTTCACCACCCCCATTAACCTCCTCATCTTCATCAACCACCACAAACACTTTCACAGCCCTTCCTCCACTACATTTGATTACGTTTATCAACATTCTAACATCCATGTCTTCAACTATAGCTATATAATAATTTAATTCGGGATGGTGGAAACGAAGACTAATTCTATATTTGTCTAACAAACCAATTTTGCTTCTTATCAAAGATACAAAATCACTATAAGTAATATACTCAGAAAATATCAAAGCAAGTTCAGAAATACCTCCCTGTGGACATATGTATTCCAGATTAGTTCCATTAACTTGCCATCTCCCACCGGTTACAAGACAAACCAAATATTCAATCATTTTTTGAGCAAATTGTAGAGAAAGTTCCTAAACAAATAAAAACCAAAATGATATTTTTCTACAAAACTTTTTATATAGCAACATGATTTCGTAGTCAAACCAATTCATTTCATAGTCAAACTAAAAAAATAAAAAAATAAAATACAAAAAACATCAGTATTTCGCAGATAGGATGAGAGGATTTCGCAGATGGACCTTCTCCATCTGCGAAATTACCCCTATATATACACAAAAAAAAATTTTTTAAAAAAATACCACCTGCGAAAGTACAAGCAGCTAAAGCACAGTTGTGCTTTACCTGCTTGTACTTTCGCAGATGGCAACGTGATTTCGCAGATGGGGCATTTCCATCTGCGAAATCGTTGGCTATTTTTGTAATTTGGATATTTTCTGGCTATTTTTGTAATTTCATTAGTGTAAATGGCTATTTTTGTCATTTTCTCTAAAAAATATTATTATTTTATTCAATCTATTTTTAGAAATAATGGGATTTGTTTTATAAGATAGTATATATATATATATATATATATATATATATATATATATATATATATATATATATATATATAGGGATGAGTTATATGAGTTGTGCAAGACCATAGGGTACCATAGCACAATAGTATGTCAATGGGTACTTTTTTCTTTGTGAATCATAATCTTCATGATAGAAAATTGAAACAAATGCAACTCACCGTAAGACAAACACACCCTTCTATCCCTTTTAAGCTTCAAATCTTGTTCCGCTTAACTGATAACCACTTCAGGTTCACACATTGTTTCAGTCCGTGGTTTATCAATCACATGAAACCCACATTATGTGATGTTTATCATTCTTATAAAAAAAAGGCAATATAAAAATAAAAATATAAACAAATATGCATTCTGAGATTGAACTGGTATCTTTCATGTTCATGATTGATAACAAAAATCATTATAATGTTATCAGGCGCCACAATTTCAACAAATTGTAGGACTCATTGTGCGTTTTAATGTAGATGAATTTAAGTTTCATTAGGAAACATAAAAAAATTCAAAATTAATTTTAGGATTTCAAAAATCCAAGGTGTTGGAATGTAGGTCAAAATAGATGAGTATAGCTTTACCTCAAGAGACGACAAATTGGTAAAGGTAGGGCCGAGTCTCTCTAATTTCTTGAATTCAGCCAATCACGAAACCTAAGAAGAACTTTCAGGAATGGAAACCATAAACATAAGCAGAGCAATAGATGGAAATGATAATCTCTTATGTTCACATATAATATTTATGATTTTCATAAGGTTATTTTTTAATCATATTCAGAATCTGCAATAGTAATAGTAAAGTCAGTAAGAATAGGGTAAGAAAAAATCATACCTCAGTTTCTAATACAAAAAATTGAAGTTGTCTAATTCAAGCTTGAGGTAAGAGAAAAAATCATCTTTTAACCTGTGAATGATGATATTAATATGGCTTCACAATTTGGTAAAAAAAAGTCAAAGTCAAAATTAGTAACTTGAATTACCAACCTTGCTGAACTTTGGATCTTTATCCGATGATGCGCCTTGTTCTTCACCAGTGTCACAGTGAATCGCCATCAGCTCCCTGCGATTAGCAAGCAAATATTCAGTAAGCCCTCATTAAAAGTCGAAATATAACGAAATTAAAACAAAGTGAATACAGAGAAGGGGTAGTGGGCGTCGTGCAACATGAATCCATATTTCAAATGAGCAAAAAACATAGGCAATTCAGAACTTTTGAATTCATCTTTGAAAGTTTACCTCATTGAAATTTAGGATTTGTGTATTAGATCGTTGTGGTGATGGTGGTTGGCAGTCTTCATCCCCAACAGTGACAGAAGCAATCGATCATCATGTTGCTTTTTAATAAAAGCCATCTTTGAAGAACTCATATACTTCGGGGAGCTCTTCATCAGAATTTTCATCATAGCATGCCACCTTTCCTTTCTTACTCCTACGAAAATGAGATTATCAATCTTGAAACGAACTCTGTGTAACAAATTGGGTCATAGAGATTAAGAATTTTCACCTATTAATGAATTTGCTTTGAAAGTGACGATAAAAAGGGGAAGAACGAAGGTGTTCATGTAAGGTTCCCAAATGATGTATCTCTTGAGTGATGAAAGATCATCGACACCCGAATTGAATTATGTCGATGTCGGTTGATCGATTTGTGAACCAAAAGGAATTGGTTCGACTTTCCCTAAAATCAAGTGACATAGTAAGACATGGATCACGCCATCTAAATAAGCTATTATCGATTTTTGACTGGAAGAAGAAGAAAGTTGATATGAACACCAAGAACGTATTTAAACAAAATTGCATTCAAATTGAAGCACAAAATGAACTTAATTGTAACAAATTGATAAAAAGAATAGAGATATGAATGAATCGATAGGAACTGTTACTGACCTCGCATTTGAATTATTCACCGGAGAGAAGTAAACACCGTGGCAATAAGATGGCGAATTATTTTCCAATCGACGAAATCCATAACACAAAATGTCACGAATCTCTTCACGAAAACGGCCATACCAACCAAATCTGATGTTCGGATCTCCGTCGTTTCTATTGGCAACCGCCGTCGCAAAACGCCTAAATGCCTCCACGCGAGCCTCATCCATCACACTCCATTTATAATTCTTCCGGTGAATCGCAACGACGTCAACATGGTTCTCGAAATTTCTCATCCCATTGATAAAACTCCTCGCGACATTCACGTATTCACTGGTTCCTTTCTCAACTCTATGCAACATCAATTGGTTGTTGTTTCTGAAAATTCCAGATTGCCAGTAACTGGGAACAGCTACTTTGGTATTTGATTAATGGAATACACACTGGTAGAGTGTGTAAAGTTCAAAATCAGAGACAATCAAGAGGATGCTTTTTTATCAGAATCGAAATTGAAGAAGAACCTATAATAGCAACTTATCTGATTAGAGGGGCAGGGCACCAATCGATAACTTCATCAGTAATGGTCAGAAGCGGCAGAGCCGGCCGTGGGGAAGGATCCGGAGGCGGTGACCAAAGTAGAGTTACGGTAACCCGACGAAGAACACGTAGTAAAGGGCGTCGTTGGAAGCGGGATCCTTTGGAAGAATGGTAGAAGAAGTCGAAAGAGAGAGACGATGAAGGATTCAATCAAGAGGCTAATAGGTGGAGATAGAAGTAGAGGTGGTGGTGGTGTTCTCGAAGAGGCGGAGAAGAACACGTAGCAGAAGAGCCATGAGTCACGTGCAAAATTAATGATATTTGTAAGAAAAAGATTGGTCGAGGGTGCGGTGATGGACTAACATACAACACGTCTTCAAAAATTCAATAAATAGAAACATTTAAACACACATATATAATAAGAGGATCAAATTTGCCAATCTCTTAGGAACTATACTGTAGCTAACGGGAGATAAAATAATCAAATGTGTATTGAAATAAACCTATATATATATATATATATATATATATATATATATATATATATATATATATATATAAAATAATCAAATGTGTATTGAAATAAACCTACATGATTAAAGGGTTAATGCCAATTTAACCCTACAAACTTTTTACATCTGGTTTAAAGATCATTTAATTGTCTTTTTTGTATTTTTAGGGAATGAAGTATGTTTTCACCTGTTACTAAGGCCATTTGACCGCTATAACAAGTTTTAAGATCCCATAAAACACTACCCACTACCACATTTATCTCTCAATTACAACCAACCCTTCACCACCGTGAATCACCCTTACCATTTATCCACCTTCATTGTTTTCACTAAAATCAGGGGTAATATGCGAAAATGACCACCACAAATATCACAGAGATGCGACCAGTTTATGTTCACTTAACATTTTGAATAAACAATTTCTATTCTACCTTCATTTTTTGATTCAAATGCTTGATTTTGCTTCGATGTTGCACATAAATCACTTCCGACATGGAACCCCACTACCACCATGGCAACACAACCCAAATTCAACCTTAATTGCATATTTAATCAAAACACCAGATCAAAAAAACTGAAATCATAATCAAATAGGTAATTCACAAAACATAAGCTTCTTACTTCCATCTCGTGATTATGATTCTATGTCCGATACAATCAAGTCATTTTTTCCTAATGGGTGCTTCATCAAATCCAAGAAATAATACTTCTCCAGATATGGAATTTCATCAAATCTTTCCTCCGTCTGATTTGCTTTCAAAAACCAGTAATCGAAGTGACGATATGAGGTTTTCTCTTCAATCATTCTAATGGTGGTGTGTGGTGGTGTTGGAGATGAATACACTGTTTCCGCCAGATATGTCTTTAGTTTGTAGCTAGACCTAGCAATGGAGTGAGTTTCTAGCGGATTGATATTGACCCAAACCCATTATGCAATTTTCAAATGTTGATCCAAACCATACCCATAATCCGTATGGTTTTTAATAGTTAACCCCATACTCATATCCACGGAATCAACGGATTTTCAACCATTTTACCTAACTCATTTACAATATTAAGATTAGACTATTATTATGCATTACAACACATATAACATGAATCGCTAAAACCAAGCAACATTTATTGCAAAGCAAAATTTAATTATAGCTTAATAAATAATGTTTCCAAAACAAAACAAATATCTACTATTGCAAACATACATGAGAAAATATAGACATCAATGTGCATCTTCATAAAACCTAAAGTCCAATCCACCACTCACTCACATCTCACCTAGAAAAAAAAAGTAAACACATATAAATATCTATTAAATTATTTCAACTAAAAATTTAAGTGGCTTAATGCAATATATATATATATATATATATATATATATATATATATATATATATATTGTTTCCTTAAGTGTAACGAATTTTGTGTAGTTACCAACACTTCTACAATTTCACATATTTAATTTTTTTTATTAGGAGTCGATTTGAATTCAACCATTAGGAATTGGGAAGTGATAGTGGAAAGATCGAACTCTTCGAGTTATGTACAGAACATGTATGGGTGATAAATGTACACTTTAAAAATAATAATTTTATATTTTAAAATTTTAGAAGAGGCAGATCATAAACGGATCAGATCGATAGTGATCCATACCTGACCCTTTGAATAAAAGGGTTAATAGGTACGAGTCATTAACATGTAAACGGATAATAAAATATGATCTAAACCCATTAACTTTGCACGGGTTTGTAGTGGACCTGGGTCAAAACCTACTCCGTTGCTAGGTCTATTTGCAACCATCTTCGTCAACGCCTTTTCTACAACTGTTGTTCGGTCTTCCTTGTCTGGATTCACCTCCGATTTAGGTGGGTTTTTTTGGGTTTCGTATTCCAGCACGAATTCAAGGTGAGAGGAGGATCACGACGACATCTCCGATAATCATTCCTATGCATCCTCCAATTTGTGAATCAAGAGACTAAAGGGTAAAGGTTTGAATTGTGACTCACTATGCCTTTTGATTATGGTTCTTTATCACAAAATCATTGATTCACCTTCATCCTCCACAATCCTCTCAGAATAGGTAAAAAATATCAAGGCTAAAGGGTAAAGGATTAGCAAATAAATTCAATAATAGGGCTCTTATAGTAAAAGGGTAACCGGTACAGCCCTTTCACCTTTTCAATAAAGACGTTTTTTAAACCATAAATATCAAGTTTAAGCCCTTAAATTACCAAAAAAAAAAACATTAAGGACGTTTTAAAACAAACATGAAAATTTTTTAGGACTAAAATGATATTAACCTTTGATTATATGTATAAAACTAAAATATATTATCTTTTTAACTCATTATGCTTTTCTATTTTTGTGAAGGACTAAAATGGCACTCGACTATAACCACAAGGAGATAAAGTATCACCTCAACTAAACTTATCCATCTCTGCAGTGTACATTAGGGCTACCTTCTTCACACAAAAGACCAACGGGAGGAGCCGCCTGAGGGAGCAGAGGTCAGCCGCCGGTTATCTTCAACCTCCGCCAACATGGGTATATTATCTTCATTCTTCTCTTTACGCTAATCCAACACATCGATCTATCGATTTGTATTCAGTTTGAAAATGGCCTCTCATTGTGGTGCATTTAACTGCAGGTATCTCACGAGACTCGATGCACAAGAGGCGCGCCACCGGAGGGAAGCAGAAGACATGGAGGAAGAAGCGAAAGTAAGAAACCAATCACCCTCTATGTCATATTATCGCACATCGTTTCAATTGCTTGTAAACTCAGAGAAATCGAGGAAACACATTCATCATTATCCCAAAACAGATTCAGTTTGAATCGAATTTCATGTTCAACATCGAATCGATCAATATCGTTAATTTGAAACGAAACATGATTAATCTCGGATTTGAAAACCAGCAGTCTGCAACTCTGATTGTTCACCATGTTCGTGTAGGTACGAGCTTGGTCGTCAGCCTGCTAACACGAAGATCTCAAGCAACAAGACTGTAAGGAGAGTTCGAGTGAGAGGTGGCAACGTGAAGTGGAGAGCTCTTAGACTCGACACTGGAAATTACTCATGGGGAAGCGAAGCAGTTACTCGCAAAACTCGTATTCTCGATGTGGTCTACAACGCATCAAACAACGAGCTTGTGAGAACACAAACTCTCGTCAAAAGTGCCATTGTTCAAGTTGATGCAGCTCCATTCAAGCAATGGTACCTTCAACACTACGGAGTCGACATTGGTAGGAAGAAGAAAACTGCTGCTACCACAAAGAAGGACACAGAGGTAAGAACTAAGAACTACGAAAACTGTTATCCTGTAAATTCACACCATGGATGCTAATGGTTTATGATTTTTGTTACAGGAAGGAGAAGGGGCTACAGAGGAAGCAAAGAAGAGCAACCATGTTCAGAGAAAGATTGAGAAGCGTCAAGAAGAACGTAAGCTTGATCCTCATGTTGAAGAACAGTTTAGTTCTGGAAGGTTGTATGCTTGCATTTCTTCTCGACCAGGTCAATGTGGTAGAGCCGATGGGTGAGTATTTGTTCATCTATAACTTTTTGTTTTTTATTCTCTATTTGGATGTATTTTGGGTATTGTAAAATTTATATAATTTTTTACCTTTTGGGAAAAACAGATACATTTTGGAAGGAAAGGAGCTTGAGTTCTATGTGAAGAAGCTTCAAAGAAAGAAGGGAAAAAGTGCTGGTGCTGCTTTTTAAGAGTCTTGAGTCCTTTTGGTATGTTGGAATCCTTTTGGTTGTTTCATTTACTTAGTTAAATGTTAATCGTTTTAGTTGCATGTTATGTGTGATGATTTCATAAAGTTTATAAGATTTTGATTTGTGCACTTGTCTCGTTATTGATTGCTAGATGGATATGTTTGTTGTTTTGCAATGATACTAATCTTGTCATCTTAATTGGATGTTTTTTGATTTTATTTTCAAGAAAATTTTGTTTTTTGAAGTTTTTGATGATGTGATGATTTGGTATAAAAATATCGAGTTGATTTTTTTCGGACCATGTCTCGATCGGTTTAGATTATATATATAACTTTTCACCATTGATTTGATAAATAACAACTAGTTTTTTATCCGTCTGTTTGTCATTTGTCATGTTGACTAATGTAAAAACAATAGATCGGTTTTACTTTTTATTATTGTTATTATTATTATTATTATTATTATTATTATAGCATCTTACTTTTATTTGTTCAACTTAAATGCAGTATTTTAAAAATTCCTTTTTGCAAACACCAATTTTTTTTGTTGTTAAAGCAACAAAGTGACTTTACTTCTATCAAATGGAGTAGAAAGCTCATCTCATAGCCTTCTTCCAACATGAAATAACTCATGTTCTCAATCCTGTGTGTAACGTTTTTGGATGCTTTTGGCATGGGCATCAAAGCCTATCTCAATAACAGTTAAACGAAAAATACAAAATGAGAAATAATTTGTGAAATTGTTCAGTAAGGTTGTAGTAGGCGTCTTTCCTCGATAGAAATTGAAAACTATATGTAGGCCATGACCCTATAATCCCCTGAAACCTATGAAAAGATGCTGATATTAATATCTCAAAATTCACCAACATTAAACGTCTCCATTATACAAACATAAAATTAGAAAAAGAGAGGTTTTATGGTGTGTGTGATTGTAAAACAGTAAGGGGGTGTTTGGTAGAGAAATAGAATTGCAGTAGAGAATGGAAATGCATAGAAAAAGTAGAAAAAGAATTAACCTGAAGAAAGAGAATTGATAACGAGCAAGAAAGAGAGAAAGAGAGTTGGGTGTTGGCTTCTTAAAACAGTTGTAGTATTAAAAATAAATTCAAAATCTTTTATGTGTAAATATTAAAACAATCCATAAAGAAAAATACCTATTGTGGTGAATAGTGGCAAAACTTGAAGGATAGCTTCATTTAGGATTACTCCATCATATGTTTGTTCTTGAAACATATAATTAAACATGAAATTGTTTTTTTTGTCTATTACGTATAATGATTTACTTGGTTTTTAATTACCACATGAATTATAATTATGTTTGCATTGTTCTAATTTAAAAGCCAATTATTGAAAAGAATTTCTTGATTTGTGTTTTATTTATATTGTTTTACCGATTGATTGTCTTTGAATTACGTTGACAGTTTATTTTGCCGTATATCGTTAAGAGACAATTTTATGACAATTGAGATTCACTACACCAACATGTCAAATTCTAACAAGAGGTACAAGTTACTAAAATAGAAAACAAGAAATAGAATGAAGATTGTTTCAAAAATGATATTGCATTCTTATAGAATGAAGATTATTTCAAAAATGATTTACTATAAAACATTATACTCTTATAGAATGTGATAGAGATTCGAAGAATGACATTGTGTAAATTTGATTTTTTTTTGGCCTTACATTATTGAATAATGTTAACAAATGTTTATTCTTTAATAATATTCTTCAACACATGGGTCAAAAATTTGTTATTCTTCAATAGGTTCATCTAATTCGGTCATAATATATATTCTCTTAGAACTTATATTTTATCAGAATATGCATTCTTACAGAATGACCGACTTTAAAGAACTATTATCTTTTAAAAAGCATATTTTAAAATTATAAGAATTAAGTTTACCTTTAAATCCAAAATTTCCTATTATAAATAAAGTTTAATGGACAAAAATACCCTTAAGTCACCATTTCATTTAATCATAATGCTTTTATCAATTTTCTTTATATTAATTAAATATGAAAATGACTTTCTTAAAACAAATTAAATTATTAGTTCACATTCATTCCTACATCCATACAATATTTATCATCCACATTATAATATATATATATATATATATATATATATATATACACACACACACACATTAGGTTATAAACCGTAGAAACCATGTTTGGTATGCTTAAAATATTATATAGACAATTTTTTTATTAGATGTTAATAAAAATGCAATGTATTGTTGATTATAAGTAATCCTGAATAAAGGTGTTTAGTAAAATAAACAAAATACTTTAACATAGATTTTGAAATATTTGTTTGTACACAACATTTGAATATATTTAAAACATGAGAGATTTAATACGAATTTGAATTGATAGATACCATATAATTCAGAATTGTTATTAAGATAACTTTTTATTTTTAAATTTGAATTGAAGTTGATTTGCTACCAAAATAAACGGGGAATCGTAGATTTCTTAGAAAAGTGTACGTGCCAAAAGAAGCTTAGAAGCATGGAATCAAGATCAAATAAGAAGGAAAATTTTAGTAGGAAGGTAAGAAGTTTTTTTCTACATATTTTCTTAGCGAACAAACAAAATGAATTATTTGATGATTCAAAAGTAAGATGATTCACAATAAAAAAAAATTTCAAAAAAACATCTTCATGAATCATTTTTAAGTAAATTAAGAAAAAATTCACTTTTATTACAATTTTAGTGAATAACAACAAAATCATTGTATAAATGAATCATTAAGATTTTTTAAAAATTTTTTTTTTTGGTAAATCATGTTATTTTTTATTGATCTAGTGATTCATTTGTTTTGTTCGTTAAAAAAATATGCAGAAAAAACTTCTTACCTTCATACCAAAAAAAAATTCATACCGGATCTATATCTTAGAAGCATGATAGAAAATAGACATTTGACATTTTTAGGTTTTGTTTATTAGGATAGATAAGAAATAGATAGATAAATAGGTAGATAAAATTTTCTTAATATACGCAATGACATTGTTATCAAAATAAATTAAATATATATTATACAAACTAACTGTGAACCCATATGTTATACGGGTTGATTAAAATAAAATATTAAATACGAATGACTAAACGGAAGTTTATTTGTATTTGAAATTTGAAATAAGTGAAAATTATGAGAAAAAATTAAAAAATAAAAAAATAAACATGTGAAAAATAAATAAATTAAAATTAAATGTTTAGTTGTCAGACCTGTGTAATAAACGGGTTAATTATAACAAAATCCTTATACTAATAAAAGAGTAGTTCTTTTGCCATGTGTCACCATATTAGACCTTTTAATTAATGTGTCACTTGTTAATTTATTAGTTCTCCATTTTAAATTTATTAGACCTCCTCATTAATGTGATATTATTTGTCAATGTATTTATTCTCTATTTTAAATTTTAAAATTTAAAATTTATATTATTGTTTCATTAATTCACAAATAAAAAATATCTAATATATATTAAAAACCAATTTTACATATTTATTTGAATCAACGGTTATAATTTCATATAACTAATAAAAATATCTTTTAAATTAATAATTTATTTAAAATAACTGATTAATAACTTTAAATTTTTACTATAAAAGTTTGATTAATTTTATATCTGTGGTTCCCACGGGTTATAAACTAGTGTTAAATATGAAGGTTTAAACTATAATTTATTAGAATTTGATATTTTAAATTAATATAGTGATTATGGTATACTTAATTTATGGAAACTAAATTAATGATATATTGAAAAATGAAAAATGAAGTAATGACAAATTATCCCTTATCCTATTCTAATATATAAATATGTTTATTCTTCCATTGACAAGTGTCAATATATTAATAGATCTCGTTAATATTATATTTCACCAATCATGCCACTTGTCAACATATTAATTCTCAATTTCAAATTTCAAATTTTAAATTTCTCATCATAATTACATTAAATTTTAATTTTTTCACTTTAATTATATTAAATTAACATTATATTAAAAAATAAAATAAAATTAATACATATTTTAAGGTGATATAACTTCACATATTTATTTTAATCAACGATTATAACTTTATATAACTACAAAAAATTTCTCTTAAGTAATAATTTATTTAAAATAATTGATTAATAATTTTAATTTTTTAATATGAAAGTTTAATTTAATATATAACCGTGGTTCTCACGAGTTATAAACTAAAGGAAAATAAATATTTCTATATTACTACAAATTGACATTTATCAAATTGAAGAAGAAAATGATAAAAACTAGTTCTGAGACCCATGTAATACATGTGTTAATTTTAAAAAATAATGAATATAAAGGTCAAAATGTTTGAGAACTCTGAATTTATAAGAAAAAAAAATAATGAATTATTATAATTAAAATGTTTTTTATCTTTTAAATTTAAACAAATAATTTAAATAAATAAACAAAAAAAAAACTAATGAGCATTAATTTGGGAATTTTGAAATTAAAAGGTAAGTTCGTTAATGAAATTAATATTAATTTATTACTACATTTATTGTAATTATTAAATTAAAATATTATGTTGAATTTAATAAAATAGAAAAACTCATAAAATGACATGTGGAAAAGAAATTAATTCAAAATAACGATAAAATAACATTTAGCAAATTGAATGAGAGTCTGACATATGCAAAAAAAAAAAAAAAAAAAACATTCGTTTATTAGAGTAGATAAGATTCTTAGTTATTAGGAAAGATTAGGTTGGTGGGTGTGGGCAACATGTTAAGATATTTTATCATACCCAAAATTTATCAACTCATATGAAATATCATCTTTAACACCATTTGATTTATGTAGGAAATAATATGCAAATGTTATAACATGCTATAACATGTTAAGAGATACAAAGAGAGTTAGAGAGAGTGTGAGATAATAACTTCTGATTGATTGATTCTTACGTTACTTTCTGTGGCCATGGTAACATTTTTTAACATAACACCAAATAACATGAGAGGATAGAGGTATTCCGATGTTATGGCACCGTTATAAGAACTGCCAAATCAGCATAACGCCTTATAGCGTTGCTCATACCAAGTATACGGAGTAGACTTACAAAGTAAAATAGATCTTAACGTGATCGTATAAGCTACTGGTACCTAAAGTCAATGCTGCGTTCCTTTAAGATAATTTTAAATAACAACTTGCATATAGAATTTAAAATTAATGTGGTGATATCCTTGATATACGTTTTCCACTTTCCACACACTATTCATATAATTTAATTTAGTAGATTAGTTCGTTTAATATCTTTAGTGGGTTCAACAGTTTTTATTGATAATATCTATTACTGTCTTTGTTAAATACTTCAAATAACATAAAATTATAATAAAGAAAGCATTTTATTTATGTATTTTCAAAAATCATTTTGCTAGAAAACTACACGTAGATTAGTTTGCAACTATATTACGAACACATCAATGGCAAAGCCCATTCACACTTTTTAGTACATATCTAAAAATTATAAAAATTTGACATCTTTATAGCTAGCTTCATTATTACTGCATGGAAGAACAATAAACGTGTATAATTATAACCCATTATGACGAGGAGCTAATTCATTATCCTTTTGATAAATGGTTTGAAACGATTAGAATAATCTGAACTTTGTTGATTAATTGGGCTTGCGGGGGTTGAATTTTGTACTACGCAAGTCGCGGTTTATCGACATCAACAAACATTAAGAAATCCCCTGCTTTATCTTGTTCATTAAGTTAAGCAGAAAGCAGAGTAGGTAGGTCCATGTGAACGATGGAATAATATCTAAACAGAAATACCAAATGAATTTGAAATGGTAGTGTGAAAACAACATATAATAATAATTAAAAGTCAATTTCTCATGGCATTTTCAAATAACAACACCCAATTACCAAGTTATATGATGGTTTGATGTATATCTACAAGCTTTACCTTCTTCCACATTTAGCTCGGCCACCACCTGCTGAAACCACCATCTTCTACTCCTCCCATATATTGCTACTGCCGTGACCCTGTCTGTCCCCTTAAACCTTTTCTAAATCGAGAAACCGCCTACCCCATCTCCTCCGGTTGCCACCATATCCATACATCATCACCAATATCAAAAGCCATGGCTTCTTCTTCAGGGGTAAACCTTGAAAATTATCTAATTCCATTGGAGGAGATCAAACGTGCCACCGAAAACTTCAGTCAACAGAGATGTATCGGAGGCGGTGGATTTGGTGCAGTCTACAAAGGACAACTCTCTGAACGCTGGCAAAACCGCATAGCTGCTATCAAACGGCTAGGTCAGGATAGCCACCAAGGAGAACGCGAATTCCGAAACGAGTTAGAGATGATCTCAAAATTTCACCATGAAAACATCATATCATTCATTGGTTATTGTGACGAAGGCAATGAGATGATTATAGTTTATAAGTATGCAATTAATGGAAGCCTTGATCATCATCTCCAAGACCCACATAAGATTCGTTGCATAACATGGACACAACGCCTAATGATTTGCATAGGGGCCGCAAAAGGACTAAGTTACCTCCACTCGGGTCTTGGAGAGCACAATAGAGTAATACATAGAGACGTCAAGAGTGCAAACATATTGTTAGATAACAATTTGGTCGCAAAAGTTTGTGATTTTGGCTTGTCAAAAAACGGTCCAAGAAATCAGCCAGACACCCAACTCTATACACGGGTTGCGGGTACCCAGTTTTACATGGATCCTACTTACCATGAAAGCCGAATCCTCCGAAAAGAATCAGATGTATATTCGTTTGGCGTGGTACTATTTGAAATCCTATGCGGGATGCTTGTCTATCATGAAAAGAGATTCGGAGGTGATGGCCAACAATTTCTCATGACTTCGGTCCGACGATACTATAAAAAGGAACCCCACAAGGTAATTGATCCCCATATAATGGAACAAATCGATAGTGGTGCTTTTGATGCATTCAAAGAAATTGCATATCAATGCATTAGTTTCAATTCCACAGAACGCCCTACAATGGAAAAGGTCGTTGAGAGGATTGAAGAAGCACTAACTATTCAAGTAAGTCACTTCATTTAAAAACTATTGTAGACTTTTGGAGGATGCAACATGATAAATTGCCCTAATCGTTTTCTGATGTCAAATACTCACCAACAAATAAAAATTATTTTCGTCAATTGCATTTGTCATGTCCAACTATCTAAACTTTAATTAATTTTGTTACCTTTTCATATTTCTGTAGACCAACAAACGCTCCGCCTGCACCCCGGAAGTACGTTCTTGGATAGAAAGTGCCATCCATAAACTAAACTCCTCCAGTTCCTACGAGCAGAGAATGGGCGCTTATGAAATGAACCTCCTTGCAAAAAGAAACAACGACAACCGTGTCGCCATTGCCTACGCCGGTGTAATCCCTCTGCTCAAAAACCTCCTCAAATCACCGGATTCACAAGAACAGGCAGTGACGACTCTTCTTATCCTCTCGATTCATGACAACAACAAATTCATCATCGTGTCTTCGGGGGCTGTTCCCGGGATCATTCATGTGCTGCGAGAAGGCAACATGGTAGCACGTGAAAACGCAGCTGCTACCCTTTTCGGCCTCTCTTTAATTGATGCAAACAAGGTAATAATCGGTTCTGCAGAAGGGATCCCACCTCTTGTGTTACTGTTGCGTGAAGGTACCCAGAAAGGGAAGAGGGATGCAACGTGTGCGTTATTTAATTTATGCGTATATCAGGGTAACAAAATAAGGGCAGTGAGGGCCGGTGTAGTCCCGGTGGTGATTGATCTTCTGAGGGACCCACAGGGTGTGTTGAAGGACGAATTGTTAGCCGTTTTAGGTTTACTCTCAAGCCATGCAGAAGGGATATTAGCTATAGGTAAAGAAAAGGTGGTGCCTGTTTTGGTTGAGGTTATTGGGAGTGGGTCACCGGTGAATAAAGAGAATGCAGCTACAGTTTTGGGGGAACTTTGTTTTGGAGATCAAAAGTATTTGGTGGAGGCTCAAGAACTTGGAGTTGTGGAGAAATTGGAGGATTTGATGTATCATGGTACGGAGAGAGGGAAGAGAAGAGCTGGCCAGTTGCTGGAAAAGATGGCCCGATAAGATAAGAAGAGCAAGGCGTGATTTATTGCTATATCACATATATGCACACATACTTAACAAAAGTACAAAACTAGCACAATGCTTCAAGTACCATTGCAACCCTTAGAGAAATTCTAACTGTTATTAACTACCAAATTCTAACTGTCATAACTCCCGATCAACATATGGTCGTTTATAGAGCAACAGAAGCTGATGAGTCTTTCTCTTTAACTTCCTCTTTTGAAATGTTTTTCATATGTTTTAGGGGTGAGTTTTTTCATCTGTTAATATAGAAATGGGGAAAGACATGTAGAGCACCCACTACCACCGTACCACTTCCAAGAGCTCTGTTTAGTTTATACTTATATTTTATTTTTGTTCATTCGATGGTAGTTTTTATTCAAATGGGTCTCGTGTTTTCGTTAATAGTTTTTGTCGATCCATCTGTAAATATTTGTAGTGTTTTTTTTAATCAAATTTAGGGACATATAGGCGACAAAATGGGTGATAGTAAATACCAGGTCTTACAGAACTTAAATATAAAATGAAAGCATTGTGTTTAACTAGAAGGTGAAGTACGAAAACACTTATAAAAGGGCATATGGGTATTTTGTTGTAAAGATGATTAAAATATGAGGATTATTGTAACAAAAATCTTGTTTTTATATGTTTGGAGAGTTGATGATAATTATTCGAAAATAGAGGACGGATACAGAGTTTTGGGATTCTGATGGTTAAACCTTCGGAGGCATTTGTGTTTATAGAAGAATAGATTTGGACAACATGCAAAGAAGAAAAACAATGTTGATCCCTACTAGGATTAAGAACTTCGAGAAACACAAACACAATCATAAAGATAAGAAGAACAATAAAGAACACAAGGATTTAACGCTGGTTCATTAGAGCAGAGTAATCAAGTTATATCCACAAACAAAATAACAAAATTTTATTGATAATCTTGAATACACACTTTTTGCATTAAGGCTACAATCACACTT
The DNA here is from genome assembly GCF_052625555.1 of Lactuca saligna. Lineage (NCBI taxonomy): Eukaryota > Viridiplantae > Streptophyta > Magnoliopsida > Asterales > Asteraceae > Lactuca > Lactuca saligna. The sequence goes on from NC_136422.1 coordinate 68,598,743, forward strand.
AGAGATATATTTATAATAAGCATTTTGCCTAATTTCTTTTGGACAAGGTCCTAGGTTACGACATTACTGATATAAGATGACTTGGTCCCCAAGTAATACAAGTTAGGAATTTGAGATTGCTTCTAATAACTAAACGATGAAGCATGATGTACACCGGAGACGAAGCTCAAGTGATGAGCTTTGCTCTCTACAATTGCTCTTTGGTGTTTGGCTTCATTGCCAACTCTTCATATACTTAAACTTCTAACTTTATTTGATGCTCTACTTCATGGATGTGCTTGTGATCTGTGACAACCGTCAATTTCCGGTCAAGTCAAAGTCAAATAAAGTCAACAAGTCAAACCAGTCAACTCATTTAACCCTTATATATTAGGGTTTACATCGTGTCTACTATTGTACAACACACCATCGTAATGCAAGTATCACGTTAAGTCTTCACGAGTTCAGAAAAATCTAAACCCTAATGAGGGTAAGTGGTGAAACTGCTCGGTAAAAACATTTTTACCCCTCTAATTGCTTTCATGTTTTGATGGAATTCCATTCTCGATTTTTTTAGATTCCAATATAATGGTTTCGGAATTCAAACTATGCTTAGAACTTTGTAGCTTCTTTCATGTCCAAAAATTTGTTGTTATGTAGGTTGTAATTAGAAGAGAAAGGTTGATAATTGATAGTTAGCAACAATGGCGGATTATCACTTTGTGTATAAAGATGTTGAAGGAGCAGCAACACAATGGGATGATATTCAAAGAAAGCCTGGAAATTTATCTCCAAAACCCCCTGTCTTCAAACTCGGTCCTTTTGAATCTTCATCTTCTGCAGGAGTAAAAGGATCGGGTTTGAAGACAAGGGGTTTTGGAGATTTCCAAGCTTTCTTTGAATATCATCCCATTGTGTTGATGCTCCTTCAACATCTTTGTACACAAAGTGATAATCCATCATTGTTGCTAACTATCAAGTATCAACCTTTCTCTTCTAATTACAACCTACATAACAAAAAAAATTTGGACATGAAAGAAGCTACAAAGATCTAAGCGTAGTTTGAATTTCGGAACCATTATATTGGAATCTATTGCCCAACAAATCTGAAAGCAGCAAACCAAACAGCGAACTGACAGAACCCTTAATGACTGATTCTCAACCTGAGAATCCCAATTCTCCCCCACTTACAACTCGAACCACCGCCCATTGGTGGTGAAACCAAAACATAACCCAAACAGCCCAACTAGGTACAACCATACTTGATCATGAAATGGATATCATCCTCAAAATGGTCCTCCAGATACAAATCAAACGAACCCCCAAAAAACCTAAATTTCAGCTAAAAACCTATGAATTTCCCATAATGACCACTTACAAAGCATAGGAAACTACCAATTTACAAATCAAACATACACCCCTTGCTTGCAACCCACACGACAATCCGAAACATGGTTTTCCCATCTCCCAAGGATACGACCCTTGCTCACATCGCTAAGGTATTCATGTCACATCAATCCATCAGCACACATCGGTGCTGATGCACTTTCGCCAACTACCGCGACTAACAGACCCCAAGCTGAGAATCCAACCTAACTTGGGAGATCACACGCCTACCCACTCCTTCTAACTCGAAAAAGAACAAAAGAGAAAGATCCTTGCCACATATAACAACAACCCAATCCACCACTTAATTCCCAGATGCGATTTCCAAGCCGATCATATCAACCGCTTCCTCCTCGTGTCTCGAGGCTCGAGGCACGACCTCTAACAAACCTTCGAGACTTCCAATCAACATACTCATCTGGGTCTGAACCACTCAACCCACATCAATTTTGCCACAGGGCCTGAACAAACACAAAAACCATCCTCACCTGAGCAACGCAAGCCAAAAGATCGACATATACGGAACCACTGCCTCGAACCATGGTATACAACCATGCTATCTTCCCTGACCAACCCATAGATTCCCCGGAATATTCCTTGAATCGAGTATGGATCTTGTGCTTTCAGTAGTATGGTCCCAATACTACATTCCACACCTATCCATACTTTCCTCAATAATTATTTCGGGTCCTCTACAACCTAGTCACAAAATATTCCTGAAACTTGCTCAACAGCGAAACAACCACACTAAAGGACTCCCTAGGCTATCCTATGGTTCTACACTTCTCTGTCATCAGCTGCTTATGAACTCCTCACAATGTCAATTAGCTATTCCATGAGTATAATCACATGAAACAAAGCTCAGATAATCCTTCGAGTAACAGACTCATCCCTGCAATGGTTGGACTCAAATGAGAACTGCACAGTAGAGTCAAATCCGTCACTCTGAGATTATCCAACCTTTTTCACATGTAACTTGACATATTCACCTAATAGCTAACTTACATTACTCATGAGTTCCACAAAGCACAAAGCAAGCAACATTCGTGCAGAGGAGCCGACTGAAACTAAAATGTAATAAAATTTGACAGATCCTCATACAAAATCCTCGATCTTCAACTCCCTGCACCACAGGTACACATTCACCTTGCTCCCACTCTCCCAGAGTGGCTAATTATTCCTTGTGTTGACCTGCTAAACACTGCACCCACTCATGAAACTTCCACCAACCTTGCTGCACTCGTGTATGCTAGCCATACATAACGCTGGATCCTATAGACAATCGAATACCTGATCCTACCCTAATCCTTTCATCAAAAAAGGATAGGAAATAAGGAAAAACCAAATATTCTTAGGCTATATAATCTTAGTTATATACAACTATGATTCATACACTAAGCAACTACAGTAATGATGTCAATTTCGTATAAAGAAAAATCCTAAGCTATCAGGTATCATACAATCATGTAATTCTATCATGCAATTCCTGAAGATCCCTAGCCTATCACTAGCATGATATTCTAACATATCACAATATCAAATAACAGTATGGTATTTTGGGTTCTACTTATTGGCTCTGGCTGATCGTACACATCGCATCATCCTTAAGTATTTTGAAAATCATTTTGAAAATCTATTTCCTTAGTTTGAGACTGGATTCACACGAGTGTTCCTCCAATTCACTCAAACCAAGGCTCTAATACCAACTTGTAACATCCATAAAATTTCATAAAAAATTTAAACTTTTCAAAACAACCCTTTTTCTATAGAAATGTTTACAAAATCGTTGTTCCCAAAACATTATTTAAAAATCAGAATCTCTTTCAAAATAGTTTTCAAAACATTCATATTATCAGAGTTTCCTAGAAATCATAAGTCCAAAACACGAGGATATTATGGGTCACACCTTTACCTAGCCACGATCCACTGAAGTACCTGAAACCATAAACCAAAACTGTAAGCACGAAGCTTAGTGAGTTTCCCCCAAAATACCAACACCCAAACAGATAACTTAAAAAAATAACAGCATGCAATGGGTCCACATCTAAAAGACTGGATTACCCCTGAGCCCACAATATGAGTCTGGCTTGCTCCTGATCCCACAACATAAGTATGGCTTACCCTCAGGGCCTACAACTTATGTTTGGCTTGTTCCCTGTACCGATTAGTCATCAAACTGAAATGTCAATATTCAGCCCTTAGTACGAGTCTGGCATACCAACCGGGTCCTCAGCTAATATCTAGAATCCTATTGAGCCCTAAGTATGAGTCTGGCATTCCCTACCCGACCCTCAGCTCATATCTAGATTGCTCAAATACCCTCAAGCCCTCAGTACGAGTCTGGCATACCAATCGGGTCCTCATCTCATATCTGGAATGCTATTGAGCCCTCAGTATGAGTCTGGCATGCCCTACCTGGCCCTCAGCTCATATCTAGAATGCCCTGGGGTTTGTTTGCTACAACACGAAGCAGTACAACCTCAACCCAACCCAATATACTGACAGATAACCACATGCACAGATAATCATGCAGACAGAATCATAGGTAGTCCTACATATCTACCAGACTATCATATCAAGAACTATCATGCTCATTTATATCTATTCCATACTCGACATATAAGCAAATAGCATGATATCAAACCAATGGGTCGGCCTTGGTGCCTTCAACCCGAAAGTACCATGAGGAAAACTTCCATCGAATGCAAAAGCTCCCCGAAATAAAATCATTAGTTGCTTCCCTGTCGGTTCCACGAGTTATCAATACCAACAACACACCCAATTAGCAATTGGGTTCCATGCTATAATCCATAATCCATACCTGGGGTAAAATGACCATTTTACCCCTGACCCAACATGAACTAAAACGGAGGCCCAAAACCAAAAGATCCACAAAGGCCTACTAATAGACCAATTTTACAAATTAGGACCAACCCAATATGGGCCTTATCCTAAGCCCATAATTTTCCTTATTAAAATTCAGATTACTTAAAGCACCCCTTGGGAAAAACATGGTCAAAGACATAAATCCGAAAGTCAAAGTCAACGGTCTAAGTTGACCCAACTCGTTGAGTTGTACTTTAACTCGTCGAATTTCTCCATCAATCTGCACAGATCGGGACAAACCAAGTCAACTCGTTGAGCCAACCCACCAACTTAACGAGTTCCTCTATCAATCTGAAAATGTCAGGGAAAACCGAACCAACTCGCCGAGTTCGCCAGAAACCCACCTCTAAACACATTAATCACTTAATCCATGAGGACATGACTCTAAAACATAGATTGGACTTCCTTGAGTTGGAAAACCATGTAAAGTTGCCAACTTTATGTTCATGCATGTCTAAATGAAGCTCTTAAACTTGGAATGGACTTAATAATTGACTTAATGCATGCATAAAACCAAAATCCTCATAAAATTTTCACCTTTAAGCTCAAGGGTACCAAAACCAACTCAGATCTGAAGGAACAACCCCTAAAATGACTTTACTCCATCATCATCCCCAAAAATGTGACAACCCGATATTTTGAATCAATGTAATGACCTAAAAAGTCAAGAATTGTAATCTCTTTTGATATAATGAAATTAGCGTCAAATATAGAATGTTTAAAAGTCTCTATTGGGTTGCCTAAAATTATAGTTATTGTGTCAAAGTTTCCAGAAATATAAAGAACACTAAAATCTGAGTTATAACGAAGAAGTTATGAACAATAAAAAATTCATGCCAAAACTGGTAAAACACTAAAAAACGTAAAAAGAGAAATTTTAATAAAATACTTTTTAGCCTTAGGTATCTAAATGAAAGTCGTAGATTATACTAAACCGTGAACGTGCATAAAAAGAACATCAAAATACAACTTCGTATGAGGAAGTTATGATTTTTCTAAATTTCGGGATAGCGGTAGACAACTAAAAACTCAAAATAGAGATCGAGGGATTTTTGACCGAAACAAACTAAATGAGAATCAAAGATCTCAACAATAGTAGCGCAACAGTAAAAAGTCTGACGAAAACGAACACCGGATGAAGAAGTTATGGATTTTTTAACGAACTTTTCCTGTCCCGACCTGTTAAAAATATAATATTAAAAATAAAGTCAAAATTTGCCGACGGAGTCTAAACGAGAGTTGTAGAACATAATCTCACCTATGTGTGGATATAAAGAGCATTGAAAACGGAGCTCATACGCGAAAGTTACGGATTTTACAAGTTCGAGACACAAAATCGAGGCTGTCAGGCAGCTCACGACGTGAGCCAGAAGTTCGTGAACCTGTGACTAATGGGTTCCATAGCTTATCAACGAGTTGTCAAGTCTACGGGAGGAGACAGATCAAGCTCACGATGTGAGCCACCCATGCTCACGACGTGAACCCTCAGATTTCACCCCTATAAATAGAAACCGAGGGTTTCGGGTTTAGGTGCTCATTTCTCTTCTTTCTCGTGCGAAAGCTCTACGTTTTAACCCCCAAAGCCATCCCGAAGCCCCGGTCTTCACATCCAAGTCCCGAAGGAAGGTTTTACACACTTTTGGTGTATAATACACAACGCGTAGCTGCCTAGAACGAAAACCCTAATCTTGGGGTTTTGAGCCCTATAAAAAGGCTTTAACTCCCTTGAGGCCCTTCCATCCTCAGCCTCCATCTTTCCAAACGGCCTTCTTAGAAATCTTAAGCCCCATTTGTGAGATTTGAGCATTTGGAGTGTTTTGTGTTCCCCTTTGAAAGAAGAAGAGCATTATGGAACTACTTGGGAGCTCAAATCAGTATAGATTCGGGATTTTCATCTACTCATCCATCTCCCAAAGGTATAAAATTCCAACCTTGATGTTGTTTTATGTTAGATATAGTTTTGCTTTATGATTTCATGCTTTTGTCCCCATATCCATGGTATATATAAGTAAGAGCTACTCCATACCATTGGAGTACCATTTCTTGACGTTTTTAGGATTGTTAAAGTCATACAAATGAGAGCTTAGTCACTCTCATCCATCCATGCATGGGATTAAAACGCAGAGCTTTGGCACGACCATACAAGCCATCCCAAGGCCCCAGTCTTCACATCCAAGCCCCGGCCTCAAGGTTAACACTAGAGTTTACCATACAAGCGAAACACACTTTTGGAAAAACTCTAATAGGTATTTTTTACAAGGAAATCATGAGATTTTACATACTATAAGTACTATATCAAGGAAATACTTTCATATACAAGAAAAAGTGGACTTTTCATACGTAAATCTATTTGATACTAAGTTTTATGAGACATTCAACTTCACGTACTTTCAAGTATGCTGTTAAAGTCCTGTATTATACACCATAATCTCTTGTAGGGAGAGTGTGATACTTGTGTATAGATCTATATGGGATTGACAATCCCGCACCTAAATTGTTAGCTACAGTTAGACTGGCAGGTCTGGGGTGACAAACGTCATACCATTCCAACGCCTAAAGAACGTTGTTACAGGCAGCCTAGGTCAATAGCATGGTTATAAAACTCACATGGAGTATAAAAAACACGTGGATTTACGGGGTTATCAAATGCCTTAGTGATTTTATACAAACATAAATCTATTATTCTAGGCATGAAAAACACTATTGCATTACAGTTTTGGAACTTTTAAACTACCATACACTTATGGAAAAATATTGGATTTCTAGAAGCAACCATTCAAAACAGTCGGGTCTTGGTAGAAGACTTCTTTTATAATAGTAAGAAATATGATATTTTCTAGGAGCTTTCAAACATCTACAAACAATTTCATTAAAATTTATACAAACATTGACATTAAATACTTATGAACTCACCAGTTTAAATGCTGATCTACTCTTTCAAATCTACTTGTAGTTCTCAAGGATTCAGTAATACAAGTAAACTTCAGCTTTTGGAGAAGTGACGCTAAGGCGTCGGTTTAAAACTCATTTTTGTCATCATATTGTAATTTGTTTTGAAACAAGTGTCATTCAACAATGTAACTTTTAAATTATATATATGATGGTTGTTTTACCTTCTTTACTATGTATTCAACTGTTACGATACTACATGAAGTAATCCGCCCTCGAACGATTCCGCCATTCTGGTTTGGGGGTGTGACAGATTGGTATCAAAGCATTGTTTATAGTGAACTAAGTATATCGAACCACATAAGATATACAAACTATAAATGCATAGGGACTAACACTCTTTGACAAAACGTTTTTACACCTAAACTGCATTTCATATAACTTAAATTGTTAGGGTCGTGAAAGCATAAATACATGCATACAACAATTTATTTTCATAGCTAGAACTATACAAAAAGTATTAAGACAAGTTGGACACTATGACTAGGCCTCAAAATATGTAATCAGACTTGGGACGAATATAGTCTGATCAACTATATTTATCCGAGATTGGACTAATGTATGTCGGGGAATGGTCGTAGTGAGCAACAAGTCAAAACTTACCAAAATAACACTAGTATCAAACGTACAAATTTAAATACTATAGGAGTATTTTGTAGATACAATGGTTTAACCTACATGTTTAGATCTACATGTTTTAATTTTTAGACAATTCTTATATCCCTATTCTCGTACAGACACAATGACCAGATCCCATCTACAGGGAACCCCTACTACCCAAACCAAAATAGTGAAGACGAGATAGAGAGTGATCAGGAAGAGGAATACAAGGAAGAAAAACACGAAGACTTCGACACAGATTTCGAAAATAATAACCTACCCTTAGTGGCTCCAATTCAAAATCCTATTCCTCAAACGGAATTTCAAGGCCCGACGTCTCTGTGGGCAACAAATATATATAGGTGGAGTCGCGAACAGGGCCAACCCCTTCCGTACAATGGTGACCGAAGCTTCTACAATCTGAGTGAGGGAGGCTCGGCAGACAGATTCCTTCCTATATTGGTTCGCCGAATAGCTCGCATTGACGAATAAGGAAGGGCAACTATCCATCGATCCGAGGAAAATGATTTGAACATCGAAGTCAATACCAGTTCGCATCTGACAGTTAGAGTCAACTCGTGGAAGAACCATAAATCAAAATGAAACCTTGCTGATAGAGCTAACTGAAACTCAAACTGAAGTCAGAGAACTTAGAGCACGCCAGGCAAGGTATGAAATGTGTTTGCTCGAGATGGAACAGCAGTTGGCGAATAAAAAGGCTCAATAGAACAGTTACCGTTGCAAGTAGAGGATACTCTACTCACTCCTTCTTTTGGTTTGTGGAATAACCTTCATATGTACTCAAAGTATTACTCTTTTCGTATAAATATTTCCGTCTAGCAATTCCTATTTCACTAAACCTCTATGCTATCAAATTTTCCATGTGTGGTATGTTGTAGACCTACTCCAAGGTCAATTTTTTCCAAATTCTATGTAACTTCTATACCAACTAATATGATAGATTATTGTTTCCTTTAAAGATCATCATTATAAATCCATACTTTGACATGTGTAAACATTTCGTGTCATAAATCGTTTTAACAACTCACCAAACAATTCTTGATAGACCTAATCTATGTTATTAAACTTAGATACCTTGTCGAAGTTTTACCACCGCTTCATTCTTTAACCTTATAGCTGAAAAATATCGCCTCGCAAATCAGACTGACGTAATCCCCCGATAAGTCCAATACCTCTATCACCTACCCCCTTTAGAGAAAGGGACAGGCATTGTATGATGGCAAATCTCTATAACTTCAACAAAGGAAATCAACACAATGACGGAGATTCAACATACTTGATAAAAAGCAAGTATACCCTAGGTAACTACCAAGAGGTAACAAATCATTACCACTGAAAATAGCACAGAGAATAGAGGAGACCACTCGTGAAGCATGCAAGGTGGTAGAGAACCTAATGCGTCAAACGAATAAATAATAATTGTTATTACCTAGTGAGTTGGTAATTATACTACTCACACTATGTGATAGGCTTAAAGTCTTTATAATTACAATTTGTAAACATTGGGTCACAGAGTTTCACTAAGAGTCATCATATCTATCAATTTCAGTAATTAGTTACAAATTCGTTTTCCTTTTATGCATCAGAACCATGTCTTCGCATGGAAATAACCGTTCAACCAAGGAAACCCCAATTTTGCACATAGATGCCGCCACTTTCCAAGTCGCAGTAACAGCTGCTGTGACAACTGCCCTAACACAATTCACCGCTAGTAACGCAAACAAAGATGGAAATGGAATCGACAATTCAAATCGTTGTCACAATCTAGGAGATCAATAAATGATAACAGTCACAAACTCCCAAAGCCACAAATCCAAGTATAAGAAACGAAAGCGTGAAGCCCAAAAGGAGCACAAGCGATTTCAAAGACTTGCCATGCAACATCAACAAATGGCGAACCCTGCAACTTCAGTACCGATCAAAAGATATGAGGGAACACTCCCGAAGTGTAACAAGTGTAACTATCATCATAACGGAGTTTGCCGTGAATTTCAATGCAACGATTGCAACACAATGGGGTATGCTGCTCGTGTCTGTAGAATGCCGGCACGAATCACCTCCCAAATCCCCGACATCGGAGTCAGCCTGGCATGCTATGGTTGCGGTGAAACTAGACACTATAAAAGGAATTGTACAAAAAGGAGGAACAACGAAAGCGCTCGTGTCCACATAACTGCGACCCTGCAAATCACTTCCACCACCGATGCTGGTGCAATCCATATATGTCTTATATGCAGTGAGATAGGACATTTCAAGAAGGATTGTCCAATAACAAAGAAATATGGCACATACGGGAAGATACTAAGGATCACCGCCGCAGGAGAGACTACTTCGGGCCCACGTTGAAATACTGGTACATTCCGCAGTGATAAAGTTAGACTTATAAACTTTTAAAAACTACTAGTACAACTTGAGTCATATCATTCTGCGGGATCCCGTCAGTTCTAGGGACTCTCGTGCTGCTTATACTTGCTTTTTGCAGTATACCTTGTTCCTAGCAATATTATCATAGGTAAAATTAAAGTACTAAAACTCTTTCATAAGTTGCACAATTGTGTTCTTGTAACACTATTCTGAACTAGTCTAACGCCAATTATTCCGAGTAGTCCGACATTATCATTTGATTGAAGTCAATTCGATCCTCACATTGCCAGTTAGTGCGGAAATTTCTTTCCCCGTAATCAACCTCCTAGCGAAGCCATCGTTCCAGAACTCCGAGGTACTTGTGCGTAGAGTGCCTCATGTTTCGTCTCCTTCCCGAAGTAACCTCAGCAAACCTCCCTAGAATACTACTCGTACAGTACGTCAAGCTCAATCCGAAGACCCATACAGTTAATCTATCACTGAGAAATTTATACTCAAGGTTGGTACATAATGAAGGTTCTACAGGTTTAGCATTGATGATTCCGCTTTAACTTCTTTTCCTTGTTTGGATATGATCTTAGAGAAGAATCATTTATTCGATGACCTTTTCAATCTTAATTATATATGACTCGTATACTTGAGACTGTGATTGATGAACCAGGTATGAGCTATACTATGAACTTCAGGACGGAGACTGCTCAAGGCTACGAGTGATCTTGCCGCCGCACGAATAAACTTGAAAGCCAAACTAATGCCCTTCCTACCGATCAGGACAAGAGGTGCAGATGGAGCAAAAGTGCCTACGAAAGGAATATCATGCATTCCTTGCACACATCGTCGATACGAGCCAAGAAGTGAAAGACATTAAGAACATCCCAGAAGTACGCAACTTTCCAGACATTTTTCCAAAAGAACTATCAGGATTACCACCGCAACGTCAAGTCCAGTTCATAATCGACTTAGTTCTAGGGGCTACCCTAGCAGCCAATTCGCCTTATTGTTTAGCACCAGCTAAGATGCAGGAACTTTCCAGTCAGCTTAACGAATTTCTCAAAAAGGGATTTATTAGACCAAGATTCTCACCAGTGGAAGCACCGCTCTTGTTTGTGAAGAAGAAAAACGAATCGTTTCGTATGTGCATCGACTACAAAGAGCTGAATAAACTTACCGTCAAGAAGCGTTATCCTCTACCCCGCATTGACGACCAATTTGATCAACTTCAAGGAGTGAACTACTTCTCGTAAATAGCTCTAAGATCCGAGTATCCCCAGTTATGAGTGCTAGAGGAGGATGTCCCCAAGACAGCCTTCCGAACTCGTTATGGACACTATGAGTTTGTAGTGATGCCGTTCGGATTGACCAACGCACCAGCAGTATTCATGGATCTAATGAATATGGTGTGCCATTTTCACTTAGAACAGTTTGTCATTGTCTTCATCGATGACATACTTATCTACTCTCGTAGTAAGGAGGAGCATAGTCAACATCTACCAAAACTCATCAAATTCTTAGGCCTCGCTAAATACTAATAGGTTATTCAAGACGTCTCAAGAATCACGGAGCCGCTTACAACATTGACCCAGAAAGGCGTGGCCTTTGACTGGGAAGAGAAACAAGAGAAGGCATTCCAAACACTGAAACAAGCCTTGTGCACCGCACCAATACTATCCCTCCCCGAAGGGATAGAAGAATTTCGTGGTGTATTGCGATGCATTCAACCAAGGGCTTGGTTGTGTCCTTATGCAAAAAGGAAAAGTAAAATTCTTGCAGTATACCTTGTTCGCAGTATACCTTGTTCGCAGTATGCAAAAACAAGCCTTTTTGCAGTATACCTTGTTCGCATCAATATTATCATAGGTAAAATTAAAGTACTAAAACTCTTTCATAAGTTGCACAGTTGTGTTCTTGTACACTGTTCTGAACTAGTCTAACGCCAATTATTCCGAGTAGTCCGACATTATCATTTGACTGAAGTCAATTCGATCCTCACATTGCCAGTTAGTGTGAAAATTTCTTTCCCCGTAATCAACCTCCTAGCGAAGCCATCGTTCCAGAACTCCGAGGTACTCGTGCGTAGATTGCCTCATGTTTCGTCTCCTTCCCGAAGTAACCTCAGCAAACCTCCCTAGAATACTACTCGTACAGTACGTCAAGTTCAATCCGAAGACCCATACGGTTAATCTATCACTGAGAAATTTATACTCAAGGTTGGTACATAATGAAGGTTCTGCAGGTTTAGCATTGATGATTCCGCTTTAACTTCTTTTCCTTGTTTGGATGTGATCTTAGAGAAGAATCATTTATTCGACGACCTTTTCAATCTTAATTATATACGACTCGTATACTTGAGACTGTGATTGATGAACCAGGTATGAGCTCTACTATGAACTTCAGGATGGAGACTGCTCAAGGCTACGAGTGATCTTGCCGCTGCACAAATAAACTTGAAAGCCAAACTAATGCCCTTCCTACCGATCAGGACAAGAGGTGCAGATGGAACAAAAGTGCTTACGAAAGGAATATCATGCATTCCTTGCACACATCGTCGATACGAGCCAAGAAGTGAAAGACATTAAGAACATCCCAGAAGTACGCAACTTTCCAGACATTTTTCCAAAAGAACTATCAGGATTACCACCGCAACGTCAAGTCCAGTTCATAATCGACTTAGTTCTAGGGGCTACCCTAGCAGCCAATTCGCCTTATTGTTTAGCACCAGCTAAGATGCAGGAACTTTCCAGTCAGCTTAACGAATTTCTCAAAAAGGGATTTATTAGACCAAGATTCTCACCAGTGGAAGCACCGCTCTTGTTTGTGAAGAAGAAAAACGAATCGTTTCGTATGTGCATCGACTACAAAGAGCTGAATAAACTTACCGTCAAGAAGCGTTATCCTCTACCCCGCATTGACGACCAATTTGATCAACTTCAAGGAGTGAACTACTTCTCGTAAATAGCTCTAAGATCCGAGTATCCCCAGTTATGAGTGCTAGAGGAGGATGTCCCCAAGACAGCCTTCCGAACTCGTTATGGACACTATGAGTTTGTAGTGATGCCGTTCGGATTGACCAACGCACCAGCAGTATTCATGGATCTAATGAATATGGTGTGCCATTTTCACTTAGAACAGTTTGTCATTGTCTTCATCGATGACATACTTATCTACTCTCGTAGTAAGGAGGAGCATAGTCAACATCTACCAAAACTCATCAAATTCTTAGGCCTCGCTAAATACTAATAGGTTATTCAAGACGTCTCAAGAATCACGGAGCCGCTTACAACATTGACCCAGAAAGGCGTGGCCTTTGACTGGGAAGAGAAACAAGAGAAGGCATTCCAAACACTGAAACAAGCCTTGTGCACCGCACCGATACTATCCCTCCCCAAAGGGATAGAAGAATTTCGTGGTGTATTGCGATGCATTCAACCAAGGGCTTGGTTGTGTCCTTATGCAAAAAGGAAAGGTCATTGCCTATGCCTCCCGTCAGCTTAAGACACACAAAGTCAACTACACAACACACGATCTTGAGTTAAGAGAAGTGGTATTTGCTCTGAAGATCCGGAGACTTTACCTGTGTAGTGCAAAGATTACTATGTTCACAGACCACAAAAACACTTACACACATTCAACAATGAGTTATCATACCAGCGAATTCAATGAACGAAGCAAAGTCGTATCCCGATAGTGAAAGGTTCACTGGAATGCCATGCGAGGACCTAAATTCACTTGGGAATGCGAGGATCAAGTGAAACTTCTATCTGTACCATAGTTATCAATTCTACTTAAACTCTAATTTCGGGATGAAATTCCCTCTAACAGGGGATGATGTGACAACCCGATATTTCGAATCAATGTAATGACTTAAAAAGTCAAGAATTGTAATCTCTTTTTGTCACACCCCGAAAACCGAAGGCGGAAACATTTCTGGGGTTGACTCCACGTTGAGTATCAAATCCAATGCACATAGTAAGTAAAGTAAAACAACCATTACATTACATAAGAAAAGTTTTACAGTTGTTTCAAAAGTAAAGTTTATACAGTTGTGATACATAGTATATATATGAACAAAACGAAACAGGTCTTCATGTACTCCATCTTCTAGCAAAAAGGAATCTTCGGGTACCTGTTCTAACGCTGACCTGAGAACACAAGCAGTTTGAAAATCAGCATAACGCTTGTGAGTTCATAAGCGGTTTTTGTTGGTGAAAATGTTTCAAGTTTCCTTTTTGTTTCTGAAATGTTATGTATACCAAGAAAATCCCATATTTTCTTAAAGTTGATTGTTGTTTCACAAATGTAAGGTTTAGTAAGTTTGTACACTGAAAACATGTCTACTCATGTAAAAATGTATATTTTGGTTATCCGACTTGTTAAACTATTCTATTTACCTATCATGTATTCCTAGGAAAGTCCCATACTTTCCTTATTGTATATTACCAATTGTAAAAGATGTAATGTTATCTAGTTTGTTACTCTTTCTAGTTATGTAAGTGTTACCCAGGAAAAGCCCCATGCTTTCCTGCATGTTGGTTTCCAATGTGAATGATGTAAAAGATGTAAAAGATGTAAACGTGGTTAGGTTCCATGTTTTCCCCAGGAAAGTCCCATACTTTCCTGAATGTTAGTTACCGTACGTGAAAGATGTAAAAGATGTAAAAAGTGGTTTATTATTACTATAAGTAAATCTCTGTTATCCTAATTGCGAGTTCCATAACCATACGATAGACTAAACCTGTGGCAATAAGTAGTCCACATGTGGCAATAAGTAGTCCACATACTTATGACTTTCGTTACCCTTGAACCATTTCGGTTCGGATGTAGCTAGCAGCCAGGCGTGGGGTAGTCAGCCCCGTATAGATCTATACACTCAAGTCACGCTCTCTAAATACCAGAGGTTCTGGTTACGTGTGTAGTCCTCCACTCGCGTATCTCTGTGGAGTGTTCGCCGAGGACGTGTCTCCAATCATACATGATTAACAAATTTACTAGTAATAATATGATAGTCCTCTACTTGCGTATATGTGTGGAGTGTTACCGAGGACAAAACAGTGTACAGTTATTATATTCAAATGTTTAATGTCATGCTTTGAAGTGATAAAATATGGAAAGCCATTTGTGAAATATATGTAAAACATAACAGTTTAAAGACCTATTTCACAAATATATGTTACGTGATCTGCATATTCAAATGGTTATCAGTTGTAGTAATCAGTAATAAAAGCATATGGAATATGAAACACACATTTGAAAAACATGTTTTGAGTACAAGAATTCCCTTGTACTTTGCTTGTGTTCCCCCCCCCTGAAAACAGTGAAAACAATGAAAAAGGGTAGGGGTATGAACTCACCAGACTCGGAAATGCGTTGGTTTTGGATACTAGACGTTGGTTTGGGGTTTGATTACTCGCGATGTCCCTATGTAAAATGAAATAATATCCATATATATTCAATTAGGGATACATTCATTAATTATATGGAACATTACACTCCGACGAGGTTAAACACCTCAAAACGAGCGTTTGGAGTGACCCATGTGACATCTTTGGACGTGTAATGGCACTAGGGACTTGGGACTTGAGTTTACTCCCCAATAATAATCATTTCAAGGAGTTTACGGCCACATAACACACCCACAGATGAGTTTACGGCCGTAAACTCATGTTGGTGTGATTTTGAGTGTTTAATGGCTTAAATGGACATGGGGATTGTTGGAATGGATTTCTAAAATGCCTTGGAATGGATTACATGAGTTTATACCACTTGGAAGGGAGTTTACGGCCACAACCTTGGATTTTACGGCCGTAAACTCACCCATGGCCAAGAAAATTTGTTTAAGGCACAAGAAGCAATCACATGTGATTCTAACTAATTTTCTAAGGCTTGGTATCAATTTGTGGCTTCATATAACACCTTTATATGAGTTTACAGCCCAGATACATACTCTCTGGCCGCAAACTCTAATATGAGTAAGAAAAAATAGTTTTTGATGCTTAAAACAATCACATGTGATTTTAGGAATTTATCCAAGCCTTTGGGGTGGTTTAAGGGCATTTTTGGCATGACTTTATGAGTTTACGGCCAAGGGTATATTCCTAGGCCGTAAACTCCTATATGTGGTACTTTTGAAGTGTTATAAACCCCCAAACTATTTTTAGAAGGATCTAGGATTTACCACAAAGCCATTGGTTGAGTTTCAAGGCATTTGGACATGTTTAAAGGCACTAAATCCCCATTTTAGAGGAGTTTACAGCCCAAGAAGGTGCCTTGGCCATAAACTCTCTTTTGTCCCATATAATTCATGTTTAATGTGTTCTAAGTCCAGATTGGCAAGCCTTAAGGTCATATCTAAGTCCCAACTATGATTTGGAAGGGTAAATTTGGCTCAAAAACCCCATTTTGAGGAGTTTACGGCCCAAGCTTGATCCTTGGCCGTAAACTCATGTTCTTGGTCCCAAAACTAAGTTTAAACATAAATTTGAAGGCTAAAGAGGTTGAATAACAAGTTAGGGGTGTTACCTCTTTGATTGGAAGCCTTAAATCTTTGTTTTGGACCTTTGATTATGGATGAGGAGAGAGGTTGGGAGAGTTTTATGAGAAAATGGCCAAAGGCTTCAAATGGAGGCTTAAGACACATTATATAGTGTCTAAGTTTTGGACACGGTGGAATTCTACCCGATACCGGCGTTAGACGAGGCTTTTGGTCGTACCCGATTAGTTTGCTGTAACCCGATATGATAAATTTTAGAAATATTCCGATCACTAAAGTGGGGTGTTAAAATGATTTCTAAATGTATTAAGACCCCCATTAAGTCATTTTAAATACATACAAGTTAATGAATTAATTAAACGGAAGATCGGAAATCGAATTTGAAAACGACTATTGGTTGCGTGAATTGTATTACGAAAGAGTTACAAGAGATGATACGGAAATTTCGGGTTGTTACACTTTTGATATAATGAAATTAGCGTCAAAAATAGAATTTCCAAAAGTCTCTATTGGGTTGCCTAAAATTATAGTTATCGTGTCAAAGTTTTCAGAAATATAAAGAACACTAAAATCTGAGTTATAACGAAGAAGTTATGACCAATAAAAAATTCATGCCAAAAAATGGTAAAACACTGAAAAACGTAAAAAGAGAAATTTCAATAAAATACTTTTTAGCCTTAGGTATCTAAATGAAAGTCATAGATTATACTAAACCGTGAACATGCATAAAAAGAACGTCACAATACAACTTCGTATGAGGAAGTTATGATTTTTCTAAATTTCGGGATAGCGGTAGACAACTAAAAACTCGAAATAGAGATCGAGAGATTTTTGACCGAAACAAACTAAATGGGAATCAAAGATCTCAACAATAGTAGCGCAATAGTAAAATGTCTGACGAAAACGGACACCTGATGAAGAAGTTATGGATTTTTAACGGACTTTTCCTATCCCGGCCTGTTAAAAATAAAGTCAAAATTTGCCGATGGAGTCTAAACGAGAGTTGTAGAGTATAATCTCACCTATGTGTGGATATAAAGAGCGTTGAAAACGGAGCTCATACGGGAAAGTTATGGATTTTACAAGTTCGAGACACAAAACTAGAGGCTGTTAGGCAGCTCACGACGTGAGCCAGAAGTTCATGATGTGAACCTGTGACTGATGGGATCCATAGCCTATCAACGAGTTGTCAAGTCTACAGGAGGAGACAGGTCGAGCTCACGATGTGAGCCACCCATGCTCACGACGTGAACCCTCAGATTTCACCCCTATAAATAGAAACCGAGGGTTTCGGATTTAGGTGCTCATTTCTCTTCTTTCTCGTGCGAAAGCTCTGCGTTTTAACCCTCCTGAGATTCCCGATAAATCCGTTTTCTCCTGTCGAAGTTCTGCTCGGATTTAATCTCACCTTCTTCAATCTATCAAGTAAGTTCATACCCCTATAACTACGTTTTCAAATGTTTTGTAAATACTTTTATACACTTTTAAGGGGGGGGGGGGGAATACAAGTAAACACACGATTATCCTCGTGTGAATAACATAAATCTTTTGCTATACTTTTTGTTATAATCAATCATATGTGATTTATAACTATCTTACGAAAAGGTTCTCATGCAACCTATCACGATAACACTTTGTCCATTTTGAAATGAAACATGTTGTTATATAAATATCAAACACTTTATTTATATTTTGAGTATAAGTGTTCAATGATGTTATTACAAATGTTATACTTTACATACAAAGTCGACACTACACTAGGGTTTACCATACAAGCGAAACACACTTTTAGAAAAACTATAATAGGTATAGTTTACAAGGAAATCATGAGATTTTACATACAATAAGTATTATATCAAGGAAATACTTTCAAATACAAGAACAAGTGGACTTTTCATATGGAAATCTATTTGATACTAAGTTTTGTGAGAAATTAAACTTCACGTACTTTCAAGTATGTCGTTAAAGTCATGTATTATATACCATAATCTCTTGTAGGGAGAGTGTGATACTTGTGTATAGATCTATATGGGATTGACAATCCCGCACCTAAACTTTTAGCTACAGTTAGACCGGCAGTTCTGGGGTGACAAACGTCATAACATTCCAACGCATGGGGGGCAAGCAAGTAGCCATTTAAAGCATACATTTAATCTAAAGGTCCTTAACCATTAAGACCTTTAGACAAGCTTGTCCCCCATGCTTTCACCCATACCCATTTATTTTGTTTAAAGAATGCAAAAGACCATTACTCCTTTCTCTAACTCTATTTTCGGTCCATGCCTAAAAAAAAGGTGTGTTTAAATTTTATAAACTTAACATTATTAAAATATAAACTTTGTCTTTTGGTAAAAGACAAAAATATTCAACTAGTCTAAAAGGTTGTGCATGACTTATTAATTCATACCATATGAACTAATATGTTACTTGCTAATGAAACTTATTAGTTCCTAGAAATTAAATAATTTCCAATTTAATTATAAGAGTTTAGTGAATATATATTAAAACCAATTTCTTATAAATAATCAATTATATCAAGTTGTTGTTACTGTGACCCATTATTATTATCTATTATTTAGCAATATCACTTTAATATGTTCTTGAGCATACATAACAAGAGCATTAATCCAAACCCTAGGTCCAAAAAGCCTTCTATTGCTCAAAATCCCATGCATGGATGGATGGGAGTGACTAAGCTCTCATTTGTATGACTTTAACAATCCTAAAAACATCAAGAAATGGTACTCCAATGGTATGGAGTAGCTCTTACTTATATATACCAGGGATATGGGGACAAAAGCATGAAATCATAAACCAAAACTATATCTAACATAAAACAACATCAAGGTTGGAATTTTATACCTTTTGGAGATGGATGAGTAGATGAAAATCCCGAATTTATACTGATTTGAGCTCCCAAGTAGTTCCATAATGCTCTTCTTCTTTCAAAGGGGAACACAAAACACTCCAAATGCTCAAATCTCACAAATGGGGCTTAAGATCTCTAAGAAGGCCGTTTGGAAAGATGGAGACTGAGGATGGAAGGGCCTCAAGGGAGTTAAAGCCTTTTTATAGGGCTCAAAACCCCAAGATTAGGGTTTTGGTTATGCGCAGCTACGCGTTGTGTACCTTGATCTACAACCTGTGTAGATCATTTAAATATCATGACCATGATCCCTCATACGTGTTACGTAGGAGACTACCCTACGACATGTGTAGGACCAACTCCAACACTTAAACATTAAAAATAAAGGAAGAATTTTACCTGCATGGATCGGGTGTTACAAATGAAAAACATAATTTTTGGTTTAAAAGTACATTTTGATTCAAAAATTTCAAACCTTTGATGATGCGTGTATGGGCTTGATTTAGTAAGTAGGGTAGTGTTTAGGTAAATTAAGCTAGAATAACAACCACAAATATATGGAATGAAAAGGATAAATTTGATAAACAAACTACACCTATAGCTTGTAAATCTGAAGACAAACTAAGACATATTAGTTTGAATTCGATCAACTCAAGGATCACGTCCAAAAGATGATAATTTGTGAACTATGACAATAATTCAAAGTGAAAATAAGGGTTCTTTGACTAAAATTCGTGCATTATCTTTCCCATGCATAAACTTGGCTTTATATGAAGCCTTTATTACAAATTTGGTGGTTACAAGCCAACCAACCAATTATTCATTAAATCCAGTAAATGAAAATTAAGGAAACTCTTGAAATAACACAAAAAAACGTCCAATACACTTGAGGATGAAGAAAAAAACGTCTATGCTTCATTAAGGAGCCATAAGAAGCATTAATGAGCCATTAGAAGCATTAAAGTGTATCCCTAATCCACCAAAGAGTGATAAAAATGCCTAGGAGGCTTGATGAAGTAAAAAGTAACGGTTTTAGCACTTATAAAGCCTTAAAATTTTTTGTCCTAGCCTTCATGCAACCCTAATTCAATTTGTGAGTTACCATGCACAACCCAACCATTGAGCCCAAACCACCTTCTAGCCCACTAGTAATCACTACTCCATTACATTTTTGGCTTTCATGATCCATGCATGGATCATCCCCTCCCCCTTTGAAAGGAATTGACCTCAATTCATCAAGTCCATCATCATCAAGATAAGGTGAAATATCTCCTACATTAAAGGTAGCATGCACTCCATGGTCTCCTTCTAAATCTACCTTATAAGCATTATCATTGACACGTGACACCACTTTATAAGGACCTTCGACTCTTGGCATTAACTTGTTTTTCCTTTTGTTAGGAAAACGTTCTTTCCTCATATGCACCCACACCAAGTCACCATCTTGAAAGACACATGGTTTCCTATGCTTGTTTGACTTCTGTTTGTACAACTCATTCACAGTTTCAATCTTCTCACGAACTTGTTGGTGTAGTTTCATCATGGCCTTCAACTTGTCATTAGCATCCTTGTGAACCAATTCATCCTTTGGCAATGGAATCAAATCCAAAGGCATGTAAGGATTCACACCATACACTACTTCAAAAGGAGAATGACATGTTGCATAAGTAGGAGAACGATTATACGCAAATTCAGCATGTGCAAGTTTGATGTCCCAATCTTTTTGAGTTTTGCTAACCAACCCTCTCAACAAAGTACCCAAAGTTCTAATAGTCACCTCCGTTTGCCCATCCGTTTGTGGATGATGGGATGTACTAAAAGGTAACTTAGTTCTCACTTTCCTCGATAAAGTGTTCCAAAAGTAACTTAGAAACTTGAAATCCCTATCATAAACAATTGTTTTAGGAATACCATGCAAACGAACCACCTCTTTAAAGTACAAATCAGCCACATTAGATGCATCATTGGTTTTATGACATGGCACAAAGTGATCCATTTTTGAAAACCTATCCACCACCACCATAATGGAATCCTTCCCCCCTTTGAGTTCTAGGCAAAGCCATAATGAAATCCATGGACACATCTTCCCAAGGACGAATAGGAACCGGCAAAGGAGTGTAAACACCATGCTTGAAAGTTGTTTTCGCCATGTGACATGTAACACACTTGCCCACTATGTTGGTTACATCCCCTAACATTTTTGGCCAAAAGAAATGTTCTTTAAGCACCTCCAAAGTTTTGGTAATGCCAAAATGACCAGCCAAACACCGTCATGAGCTTCACGAATCAGCAACTCCCGTATTACATGTTTTGGGACACAAAGGCGATTGCCTTTGAATAGAAAGCCATCTTGAATCACAAATTCACCATTAGGACCACCTACACATTTCAAAAACATATCTCCAAAGTCCATATCATATTGATAATGGTCCTTTAGAGTTTCAAATCCCAAGAAACGAACATCCAAAGTCACCAATAATGAGTAACGCCGCGAGAGTGCATCAGCCACCACATTGCTTTTGCCATCCTTGTATTTTTCATGAAAAATGAAAGGATTGCAAGAACTCCACCCACTTTGCATGTCTTGTGCTCAACTTTTGTTGCCCATTGCTGTACTTCAAGGATTTATGATCAGAATGCAAAATAAAATAATTTGCACGCAAATAATGACTCCAATGATCTAAAGCATGAACAATAGCATAAAACTCCTTATCATAAGTGCAATAATTCAAACGAGCACCACCCAACTTTTCAGAAAAATAAGCAATAAGACATTTGGATTGGATCATAACAACCCCAATACCAACTCCACTTGCGTCACACTCCACTTCAA
Source organism: Lactuca saligna (assembly GCF_052625555.1). Classification (NCBI taxonomy): domain Eukaryota; kingdom Viridiplantae; phylum Streptophyta; class Magnoliopsida; order Asterales; family Asteraceae; genus Lactuca; species Lactuca saligna. The sequence continues at coordinate 68,621,114 of NC_136422.1, forward strand.
ATGGTTGAGAAAAAATTGGAAGAGCCAAAATAAGAGCATCACATAACAATGCCTTGAGTTTCTCAAACGCCTTTTGAGCTTCTTATCCCCATGCAAAGACTCATTTCTTCAAATAACCTGTTATGGGACTTGCAATGGTACTAAAATCACGAACAAATCTTCTATAGAAAGAAGCATGACCATGAAACGATCTAACTTCAGAAATGTTAGTAGGAATAGGCCATGACTTGATTGCTTCAGTTTTGGATGGGTCTACGGACACGCCATTTCTTGACACCACAAAACCCAAAAATCTCACTTTTTCCACCAAAAACGAACATTTTTCTTGCTTCCCATAGAGTTTTTGAGCTCTAAGCGTCTCGAAAACCAGTTTTAAGTGCACTAAATGATCCTCCAAGGTCTTGCTATATACCAAGATATCCTCAAGGTACACCACCACAAACCTGCCCAAAAAAGATTTTAGCACTTCATTCATTAGTCGCATGAAAGTGCTAGGTGCATTAGTTAGACCAAAAGGCATCACGGTCCATTCATACAAGACATGTTTAGTTTTAAAGGTTGTTTTCCATTCATCCCCTTCACACATACGAATTTGATGGTTACCACTTCTCAAATCAATTTTTCAGATTACAATAGAACCATGCAACTCGTCTAACAAATCATCAACTCTAGGAATAGGAAATTGGTATTTTATGGTGATGTTATTAACAGCTCTACTATCAACACACATCCTCCAAGAACCATCTTTTTTTGGAACCAACAAAACTAGAACAACACAAGGACTTAGGCTTTCACGAACATAACCCATTTTGATGAGTTCATCAATTTGTTTTTGCAACTCCTTTGTCACCTCCGGATTACATCTATAGGCAGCTTTATTAGGCAAAGGGGCACCCGAAATAAGGTCAATTTGGTGTTCGATACCACGGATTGGAGGCAAACCCGGTCGTAATTCGCTTGGAAACACATCTTGAAACTCTAAAAGCAAATCAGCAATAACGTTTTCTCCATGCATCATCTTCTCCACCTTTGCATGCTCTTTGGGCACAAGCATGTAAATCACATCACCTTTGTCAAGAACTTGCTCCACCTCCCTTTCACTAGCAAACACAGAAAGATTAGGTTTTTTTTACTTGTTTAGAATTCATGGACCTTATCGTCGTTGGGGACATGGGTTTTAACACAATTTTTTATTGTTGTGTTTCAACTCATATTCATTGCTCCTCCCTCTACGTAACACGTCCCTATCAAATTGCTAAGGATGCCCCAACAAAATATGACATGCATCCATAGGAATAACATCACACAACACTTCGTCTTCATAAGACCCCATAGTTAGAGCAACTCTAACCTGTTTTGTCACCTTTATTTTGCTTCCATCATCTAACCAATGAAGAACATATGGTTTTGGATGGTTTGTAGTAGACAAACCCAATTTGGTCACCATTTCATTAGAAGCAACATTAGTAAAACTTCCACCATCAATAATCAAACTACACCACTTGTCTCTAACCAAACATTTGGTGTGAAGCAATTGGTCTCATTGATCCATATCAGCCACAGTTTAAACCCCTTAAGTTTTAAGGGTTCTAATCACCAATACTGTATCATACACCGGTGCTTCATACTCTACCTCCTCCTCTTCTTCCTCTTCTTTCTGTATATCATGAAAAATACCCGCCAACCTCTCTTCTTCCTCCAACTCTTCACGACATTCAATGGCCTCCCTTAAAGTCACCACCCTTTTGTTTGGACAAGCATTTTGGTAATGACCAAAACCTTGACACTTGAAACATCTAATTTTCGCCAAACTAGTTTCTTTGGTACCACTAGTAAGTTTAGTAGCAACGGGAACATTACTAGAACCAGAAGGAGTAGAAACATAATTTTGTCTATTGCTAGACTCAGGATTGGACCATGACTTTGACTTGGGACTTTCGAGACTTGAACTTGAACTCCCACCATAACGTGCATTGGCTTGCCCCTCCAACTTCAAACACAAACCACAAAGAGTTCCAAAATCAGCATAAGGATACAACTCCACAACATTGGCAATGTTGTAGTTCAACCCTTTTAGAAAACGAGTCATTTTTTGTTCTTCAATTTCTTCAATATCCCACATCAAGGACAACTTCTCAAATTCATCAACGTATTCTCCAACACTCATTTTTCCTTGCCTCAAATCATCAATCTTCTTGTAAGTGGCAATTCTATGAGTAGAAGGAACATATCTCTTTCTTAGCTTTCGTTTTAGAGAAATCCAAGAACAAATTTTTTCTTTGCCTTCACGGGTTCTCTTGGCCTTAAGCCCTTCAAACCATAATGAAGCACCACCACTTAGCGTGAGAATGGCATACTTGCAACTTTTTTCGTCATCCACTTCCTTGAACTCAAACATTCTTTCAATCTTCCTTTCCCATTCCAAGTAGCGTTCAGGATCGGTTCCACCAACAAATTCAGGCAATTCACACACCTTGAATTCTTCCACAACCCTATGTTCACCACGGCGTGGTTGCCTTCGATTTCCACCTTCTTGGATGTTTCTCAATGCTTCTCGAAGATTTTGTAGGAACTCCGGATCATCAAAATCCATTCTGCGCTCTCTGATACCACTTATGATGCGTGTATGGGCTTGATTTAGTAAGTAGGGTAGTGTTTAGGTAAATTAAGCTAGAATAACAACCACAAATATATGGAATGAAAAGGATAGATTTGATAAACAAACTAGACCTATAGCTTGTAAATCTGAAGACAAATTAAGACATATTAGTTTGAATTCGATCAACTCAAGGATCACGTCCAAAAGATGATAATTTGTGAACTATGACAATAATTCAAAGTGAAAATAAGGGTTCTTTGATTGAAATTCATGCATTATCTTTCCCATGCATAAACTTGGCTTTATATGAAGCCTTTATTACAAATTTGGTGGTTACAAGCCAACCAACCAATTATTCATTAAATCCAGTAAATGAAAATTAAGGAAACTCTTGAAATAACACAAAAAAAACGTCCAAGACACTTGAGGATGAAGAAAAAAACGTTTATGCTTCATTAAGGAGCTATAAGAAGCATTAATGAGCCATCAGAAGCATTAAAGTGTAACCCTAATCTTGATAAAAACGACTAGGAGGCTTTATGAAGTAAAAAGTAACGGTTTTAGCACTTATGAAGCCTTAAAATTTGTGCCCTAGCCTTCATGCAACCCTAATTCAATTTGTGAGTTACCATGCACAACCCAACCATTGAGCCGAAACCACCTTCTAGCCCACTAGTAATCTGTGACAACCCAAAGTTATTCTGTTACATTACCCCGTTACCGTTAACGGAATATTCCACTGTATAAAAGTTCCGTTAATTAGAGGTCGTCAATTAAATAAATATTTCATTTATTTATATCGTTAAGTCGTGATAAGAGAAATAAAAACTCATAATACACATTTCCATTTAGTTGGAAAAGTTAGTTTTTATTATTACGACCACCAAATCGGGTGCAACCAAAAGCCCCGTTAAACGACAGTATCGGGTAGAATATCACTGAGCTCCAACTCCCACCCATATATAAGGGGGAGTAAACTCCATTTGAGCCTTTTCCACCCTCTCTCTCTATACTCTTTCTCTAGACTCGTTTTTTACCCGAATCCGCAACCAAACGCTTCCAAATCGTAAGTCCACTTACCCTAGCTTGTTCTAAACATTATACCTCGTGATTATAGCTTAAAATTCGACCATTTAAGCTGTTGAAAAGGAGTTCACGGCCTAAGATCCTCCTTATGCCGTAAACACCTTAATTGAGGCCAAAAAGACCCAAACTTGTCCCTAAAAGCTTGGAAATAAATTGAGGATTTAGCCTAGGAGTGTTTGCTAATTTAAAACAATCAATTTGAGGCATAAAAGAGAGTTTACGGCCCAAGCACATGCTTAGGCCGTAAACACCTCTAAACCTTGTCAAAATGCCCCAAACACACTCCCAAACCACCCTTAGGCTTAATACATGAATTAGGGGCTTGCTATTTCGGGTTTAGATCATTCAAACACAAGGATTTAAGGGATAAAAAGGAGTTTACAACCCAGACATATGTCAAGGCCGTAAACACCCCTAAACATGCGAAAGTAATGGTTTTAATTCCCCCAAAGGGCCTCACACTCCATGATAAATTACTAGGAGGGTATTAAGGGCTTAAAACTTCAATAAACTCAAGGAATAAGAGTTCACGGCCGTTAACTCCCTTAGGGGTGGTTCAGGGGCCGTAAACTCCCTAATGGTGCCCTTAAAGACCCTAAACTCATTCATACTATATAGTTTTGGACCTAGAATAATTCCATGAACAAGTTAGATGCCTTAAAACACACTAGAACCCCTCACCATGAGTTTACGGCCGTAAACTCATGGTGAGATGTCCCTGGGCCGTAAACTAAGCTTTGGGAGTTTACTCTCGGAGAGTAAACTCCATTCCTAAGCCATACACACCTTTAGACGCTACCCGGGACACCCCAAACACTTAACCAAAGTGTTTTCCGCTCCTTTGAGTGCGTATACGTGTTTAATTAGTATTAAATATACTAATTGTATGTGAACATATGTTATCATATGTTAAATAGGTCATTGAGTGTGTTCAAGTCTTTACGTGACACCGAACACCCAACCGGCACCTCCGTCGGACCTACTTACACCAGGTGAGTTCATACCCCTGAATGAACCTTTTAAATGCTTTTACATGTTTTATATGGGGGGAATACAAGTTAAACATGCCAGTTATCATATCAATCACATGTGATTGATAACCTGCATGCACGAGATTTTACCACACTGTACATTGTTTTACCGAGTAGGATACTATAATGGTTTTCAAAAAGGTTTTCAATTGTTTTAAAACTCTTACTTGTACTGTTGTATCTAAAATCATTTCAAACTGGTTTATAAAGGTTCCAAAGATTTCTACAGGTTTTTAAACTTATTTTACCAAAGAATACAAAAATGTGATTTTCCTAAGTATAAAGGTTTTCCAAGGTTTTCATCAAATTTCTCTTTCACGTCGTATACTTATACTTGTTAGTTACCGGTGCTTCTCTTTCACTTATTGTAAGCTCCTACTTGATAACGCTTTCACTTCCTGATACGCTTATACCTGTTATTGCCTCTATTTCGCTTATACTTGTAGTCACTTATACTTGTTAGACGCTTCTACTTCATCAGTTGTCGTTTCCACTTCGTGATACACTTATACTTGGTACACTTATACTTCACGATTCGGTTATCCCACACTGTACGATTTCACACCACGATTCGGTTATCCCGCACTGTATGATTTCACACCATGAATCGGTTATCCCACACTGTACGATTTCACACCATGATGATACGTTTCCACTTGATACAGACTCAGTCGTAGTTAGATGTATGCATGTGCTTGTATAGGTACATATAAATAATGATTGAAGGACTTAGGAAGGCTCGTCCGCCTTATTTCCTTTTCTTCGTTGAGATGTGGTCTGGTGGGATCGGATGGCCGTCCGAAGGTCGTTTGATTCATTAGTTATATATTATGTATATGAGTATAAACGTACAGGTATGCTCTAGTCAATTTAGTTATGAGTCTCTACCTCTAGTTCAACACTTACATTAGAAACCCACTACCCACTAGAATCCCACTACCCACTATTTGGGATGCATCTTCGGGACACGGCCTTCTCCGTCGTCTAGTTGGTAACCAGAGTCTCCTGTAGGGAGAGCGGACATTGTTTGTATAGATCTATACGGGATTGACACCCCCCACCCTGACTGCTAGCTACAGTCCACGGTCCACTAAGCCAAGGGGTGACAAATGTCATATTTATAGACGCTTGTAGGGCGTCTGGAACTCTAGTTAGTATGGTTACGAGTATCCCGAGTTACCTTATAATTCATGGCCTTAAGGTAACGGTATTTCACCGACAATTTACACTGTATGCTGGTAACTCATTTTAAGAGTCACACTGTTTTGACCTTGCAAGATGTATCTTTTATTTGATACTGTCTGCGGTCTGTATTCTCTGTTTTGACCTTGCAAGATGTATCTTTCATTTGATACTGTCTGCGGTCTGTATTCTCTGTTTTGACCTTGCAAGATGTATCTTTCATTTGATACTGTCTGCGGTCTGTATTCACTGTTTTAGACCTTACCAGCTGTACCTTTCATTTTGTACCTTTTGGGGTCTGTGTCTCCATTTGTTAGACGGAACCAGGCGTGTCGTTCGTTCGATACTCTCCTGGAGTCTATGATTCCTTTGCCTTAGTCAGCAGTCCTCACTGCTGAGGCATATGTTATTTCCCTGACTTCTCTTGCTTCCTTTAATAATCAAATTCAGTATTTTGATAATGATAGCGATTAAGGGAAAACTACTTTTTACCACATAACTCCGTCCAGTCTTGGTAGAAGGCTGCTTTTATTAAAGAAAATATAGGATTTTCTGGAAAGAATTCTAATACACTGTAAACTCTTAAACTACTACATTATAAAGTTATTTGAATAAAATGTCACTAATTACTTATGAACTCACCAGCATTTTTAAAAATGTTGATACTCGCTTTTCAAATAACTTGTATTCTCAGGTTAGCATTAGAAAGGTACATCCTCGGAGCTGTTGATGAAGATAGCTTAGTACCATGTTGTTCTTATTACATTTGTCTGTATTACTTTGATACCCTGTTATGTAAACTATGTAAAACTATTACTATTAATGCAATGGTTTGTTGTACTTTGATTACTATAATGTATGTGTTGTGATACTTGACATGACGTCATCCACCCCAGAACGTTTCCGTCGTTCCGGTTTTGGGGTGTGACAGATTGGTATCAGAGCATTGTTTATAGTGAGCTAAGTATATGAATTCATAAAAGATATGCAGCCTATAAATACAAAAGGAATAAAAGACTCCGACCAAGAATTTTACTTTAAAATATAACCATATTTTACCAAAGTATAATAACATCCAGAATCTAAACACTTGAACACAAGTATCACAAGAAGAACAGTAATAAAAGTCTTCGGATGTTGAGCACTACAGTCAAACCTGAGCAGTTATCTAATCGTTACGCTGGAATAAACGTAACCTGATCAACTACATTTATTCGAGATGAGATGAACGTGTGCTTGGGAGTGATAGTGCTGTTGCAACAGGTCTGAAACTTACCAACTAGGAATGCTAGAGCCAAACATAAAGTTAAAATACTATAGGAGTATTTTGGAACACTAAAAGACTCGCATAAATCCCAGAATCATATTCAGAAGATAAGAAAACAAACAAGAAATTAAAATACCATAGGGGTATTTTAGGATACATAGATAACCCTGTGTGAAGAATTAAAAAGATCCTTATTGATATACCTACAACTACAGAGAGTATACTCCCAAGTTTATATATAATAAGGATCCCATAGGCTAAGAATGTGTGGTTTCGCCCTATTTCCTTTTCCTCGTTAGGATGTGGATCTAGAGTAGTATCACATATTCGAAGGCCTATCGGATCTAAGTTGTATATGATTTGTATACCCTATGTAACCATAGCAGGACTCGATATGGATCACCCAGTGACATGTTAATAATCTCTTAGGATTCTTTAAACATTTCCATTATCGCACGAACCCTGTAGAAAACCCTATCCACTTCAGTACTCGGCAGAAGAGTTGATTCCGACCCCGAAGAAGTTCATTTAGAAGATTTCCAGCTCGGAAACGAATGAACTAGGTCGAGACTATTGCATTCACCGAGTGCCTATATCTTTTAGGGACATCGGTGAGAGATTCGCCTAAACTTCCGAGATTTCCAGTCATCCATCATGAAGTGATGACACCCAGAGTCGGATTCGGAAGTAAGACGGATTAGAAATTCAATATGTCCATACGAGAAGAGAACCCTAGGTAACTACCCGAAGGAAACCAACGATGGTTCCAGTCAAAGCTACGAGGCAGACAGAGGGAGCCAGTACATGGAACCCGAGAAGAATCTTACCCTTGTGTTCATCACGCTAATACACCCTTAAAATAATACAATTTAGTGAGTTAGTGGTTGCACTACTCACGCTATGTGTTAGGTAAATCGTCATTTCCCGTTGCCAGTCACACTATTAGAGCGGATCCCCACACCTTTGTTGAGGTTGTTTAGCCATAAGTCTTCATGAGCCTCTCTTTCCGCGGTGTTCGTTCCAAACTGTTCTCAAATCTTTCCAGGACGAAGAGTGAAACCTTCCCAGTATAAAGGTAACGTAGTAGGAACGACTCGCATCTTATGGCCTTTTCTAATACTCATACTCCTACCTTGCATACCATGACTACATCATGGGGATGTAGGTCGACACTCAGACAACCAGTACCCGAGGCATGGGAAAAATTTATGCCTCATACAGCCAGGATAGATATGTCCGGGGTTAGCCATCGTCTCTCATTATCTTGTGTTCCTTTGCGTGTAGGAAAAACCACACCTCCAAAGAAGCGTAACCAGTCCACAAGCAAGAAACCTACTCTTCTATTCGATGAAGCTACGTTCCAAGTTGCAGTCTCGGTAGCCGTAGCAGCTGTCATGGCTCACCTGAATGCTAACAACGCCAATGTTAGCAAGGGCCCTATCGGGATTTCCGATTCTAGCAGTGGACAACAACAACCAACCTCTGCATACCCAGCCACCCAAGAACCTCACTCAACCCACTGAAGAGAAAGACCAAAATCGAGGAGGGAGGTACCTCAAGGACCTTCTGAAGGGAAACGAGCTGAGACAGTCAATACCCCTATCAAACCTTCCCTCCTAACTTCAAAAGACCATACCTAGGAAACCTTCCCCACTGTAGCAAGTGCAACTACCATCATCATGGTATATACCGGGAACTTTATTGTGCTAGGTGCCACATGTTGGGGCGTACTGCTTGCGTCTGTAGAACCCCGGTTGAGTTTATTACATCAACCACCAATGTGACGGTCAATCCAATTTGTTGTCTATGTGGTAAAATTGGACACTTCAAGAAGGACTGCCCAACCAAAGGGAAAGACAAAGACACAGGAGGAGTCTAACTCTAATGCTTAGGGAGAAGCATCAAGGAACCTAGTAGATTTTGGTACGTCTCTCGATCTTAGATAACTAAACTGAAAACAATAAAAGGCTAATTCAATGTAAATACTTCCCCATTAAGGCGAAAGTCGCAGCACTGTTATAAAATTTAAAGATCATTAGGTAAAACTATAATGGCTAAACGTATACATTACAACCACGTATAGTTAAGATGGAAAGACCTAGAGTGAGTGAAGGCCGCCTCATTTCCTGTTCCTCGTTTGGTTGTGGATTTAGGGCGGAGTCGCTCAGTCAACAGTCCTCCCCACCTTAATTATACATGACTAGGATATGTTAGGCGATTATAAAAATGCGTCGTGAGAATCCATTCATGAAAAAGGTACTCTATTCAGAACACTTAGGACTCTCTATAGTTCCGCGTCGACTCTATCGGTCCAAGTATCCGCGGCAGTGATACACAGGACGAAACCCGAGATGCCTAGAACTTGTGTGCCTATTCGGCGCATGACTCTATCGACCCTCACTTTCTATCATGTCGGAGTGTGCCAACTTCGACGACTCTTTGATCATGGTTTGACTTCGTTCAACCATGTGTTCATCCCTAGTGCTGTGTAAAAAGAACTTTCTCCGTAGCCCTTTCGGTAAATAAAGGTTCTTCCGAACCTAAACAAAATAAAAACAATAAAGACTAATACGATCCATCAGTCGCCCCTCTTATCTCAAACCTTCCGAAGTACCCAGGAGAGGGGTACCACGCGCTGTTAACCAACCCTCCTTAGACAGATAAGAACCAAAGCGAAAGGCACTGCATGCATTCCAGAAGACGATAACCACCCGAAGCATACCTAGTAGATTCCCTAGAAAGACCCTTCATCCTATCCCATGGAACGGGAGCTAGAGTCAAGAGAACCCTACGGATTGAGCTACTATAATGACCACAAATCCGAAGTTGTTGTCATTCCGCTTGAGCCAACCTAGTAGCTAACACCCTCGGTTGATAAAGAAACCTGAGTCATAAGAGACAAGGACATGGACTACGACCATCCATTCACGCTTAATCCCCCGAATTAAGCATCGCGGCGAATATCCCGGAAATCCGAGAGTTGCGATAAAGTAAACTCTAAGAAGAGTGGATGAAAAGACTAAAGTTCCGAGTGATGGGAACCTATACTCACTAGATTTGACCTAGACCGAGAAAACTCAGAACCTTCGGAAGAGTAGTGGCAGTAGAAGCTCGCACTACTCAGGCACTTCGTCCATCCTGTTATAGACAAGTAGTGCCTATCATCCTCCACCCTCTCGCATGGAAGAAATCGTTGTCGCCCTGTAGACGATGAAATACATTCTCCGAAGTGAACACTAGAATACCGAGAACCATAGGATAACCTTCGCAGCCAAGAATACTTGATCAAAGTGCGAAAGTAGTTGCGTTAAGCCTCATGACCCAGATCCCGAAGGGATTATTGTTGGATTAATGTCTAAGTCCATAACTATAATTGGTAAGACTTGACCCGACCCGGCATGGTCCATTTGGGTTGCATGGCATCATGCACTTGGATAGACTATAATGAGAGAAATAAGACACTTATGGTTATTAATATATTATAAGTTCTAGTATATTAATAATAAGAATAATAATATTATTTAATTAGTATTGATCAAGAATTAATCTAGGATTAATTAAGTGATCAAAAGAAGACTAATTAAATATATGGGTTGATTGTGTAAATCATCCATACTTATATAGTGGGCTAATGCTCCATGGATTATCTAGTTGGGCCAAAACCCATATGATGCTCCATGGATGCTCCATGGTGTATTTGAACCCATGGATCCAAGTAAATGGAAAGTCATGACAATTAGGGTTTACCCTAATTGTAACACTATATAAAGATATTATTCTTCCCAAAATCGGTCACTAGATTATTCTAGAGAGGGCTAACCGATTTCATGAAGTGTTCTAGTTTCTCTCAAGTTATTCCAAGTGTATTTGGTGTTGTGTGAACCATTTGAGGTGTCACACTTGGGACACTAGGCACTCAAGCTTCATGAAGACATTCTACATCAAAGAGGTATGTATTCTATCTTGTTATATTGATAGTTTTGTATGCTAGATTAGGATAATACCTTGGATGTTCATATTTGCATGTATAATAGAGAAAACATAGATCCAAGGTATTTAGGGTTACATGTACACTTAGGAGTGTTAGAATGCTCATAACCCAACAGTGGTATCAGAGCCTAGGCTTGTTTTCTTGTTATACCTGCAATAGAAGCTGAAAAATCGAGTTTTGATGTTGTCAGCCCAGCTGACTCGCCGAATCCATGAAGGGACTCGACGAGTCCAAGGCAAAATGCATCCAACTCACCGAGTTGAGTTCATGCACTCGACGAGTTGGACCCCAGACAGCATATCTTCGAGGTTTTTGGCTAGAAATGGACTAGGAACATTACCCTAAGGTGTTTTGAACTTATAAACTTGTTTTTAAATGTGGTAATGTTCATGCTAATCCATTTTCAAGATAATTGTCAATAGATTCATGTTTTGTATTAGTTTAAAGGTTAGACTAATTACATGAAAAAATTTGATTTGAATTATCTTGTTCTTATGAGTTGCTTAGATTAATAGAAAAGTTGAGTGAAAAAGTTGTTTTCAATCCAAATTAATCTAAGAGTTGAGTATAAAATGTGTTTGTGTAACTTATCCTTAAGTTACATGAAGAGTCACATTAAAGACTCATAAAACTCATAAAGTTGGCAAAGGTTACAAAAAGATGAAGAGTCTTGTCCTTAAGTTATGGAGGTTCAAGAGTCACTTCATTAAAAAATAAATAAATAAAATATGTAACCTTAATTAATTCCATAAGTTATAAAATAAAGAAAAGATTAATTCTTTATTAATTTAAAGTCTTCCATAATTTGTCCACAAGTTATGGAACTTGAAGAGTTTTTGGATTAAAACTACTTTAAATACATGAGTTATGGAATTAATTAGTTTTGAACAGTTTCAAAACTTGCCCTCAAGTTTTGGAATTTGTAAAGTTTTCTCTTATGAATACTTTAATTCCAAGTTAGCCCTTAGAATTTTAAAAGTTAAAATTCATCCCTTATACTTTATAATATTATAAGTTAATAATATTTATATGTATAAGAGTAAAGTCGGTCTTACCGCTAGTACGCCTCATTCACGAAGCCGGTCTATAAGGTGGGTATAAGGTTGTTGCCTATAAAATGGCAACTTAATGGGTGTTCACTCTCACCCACCGCTCGCTTGACTGGTGGAGGGTCGTTAGCCGAACGGGTTTGACATGACTATAATTCTCCCTTCATTAAAAGTATTAATGATAAATACTAAGTAACTAAACTTTTAATAATACCCAATCTTAGTTACTTAGAAAAATGTGAATAAGGTGCTAATCCACGAAATTACACTTTGCACTTTGTTTGAGTCGGTTAGTGGAGCGCGTGTGGTTAACCGGCACACTAACTCGTATTTAACAAGGTAGGCAAAGGGTAACTTAATGTTTATCATAGTATCGATGGAGCGTGTGTGGTTAACCGGCACATCGATTGAGGGATAAACACTTAAGGGTACCCAGTAATTTGCATGGTTACTTCACACCTTGTTTTGTGATCCTCGGCATCCCAGTCACAAAACCTGAAGGGCACACTCAAGATTGAAACATTCCATTGAACAGTTCAATGAATCTCAAAAGATCTAGGAGTTTCAAAACCAATTAAAACCTAATAATACATTTCGTTTATCTTGGTGGAAATTGGTGAATCGTCATTCACCTACCTTCAAATTGTTTTATAGCTTGGATTACGGCATACCTCTTCTAAGTTATAAAATAGTTTGTTGGGTCCTAGCCTTAATATTTTCATATTGGGTGTCATATTAAGGACTCAAAGATCAACTATCTTGAATATCTCCCATAACATGTCTGGATTAGACATTTATGATCTTCCCAAATCTCTTGAAACAAGCTTTCCTAAATGAAGATGATGTCCCATGGAAATCATACGTCTTTCTCCTCCTCCAATTATTCTCCCTACCCCACAAGTTCTTTAATAGTTTAAAGTCACTCGAGCCCTAATGGCAAGGCAAGGTCTAGGTGTGATCACATCTTGGAGATGTAGTCACATATTGACAAGCCGGGAGAGTTGGGTGTCAAAGTCTTGAGAAAGTTAGTGGCTCAACTACTTTCTAAGTCACATAGTGAGTTCTTTTGGAACACCTATGAAACAGACTATGACAAGACCCTTAATGATCTTATCTATTTGCTAAGATCAACTTCCTGAAACTTTATGGACATTGACAATAGTGACACAGGAAATCCAGAAAAAGCATTCTCTTCCCAATGGAAAGGGATCGGCCATAGTCAACTCGGTTGAACAAATGGTAAAGAGAAAAGTCTAAGTCTGTGATAGTCTCGTGTACCATTATCAAAGGGTCCATATGTTTAATTTGCCAAAGTAAGGGTCATTAGTTGCGAAGCTGCCTAATTTACCTAAGGAGGTTAAAGTCAATAAGATTGACTCTACTTCAGGTAAAAGTCCACTACTCTAACTCTGTTAAGTTTCTATTCTGAGATTCCTTATACATGATGTGACTGGGTCACATGGTGATGTTTTAAGAATCAAAGAAAAGTAAAGGAACTTAAAGAAAGAATATGCTGAATCTGATCGCATAAATGGATTTCTATCGCGTAGTTTGAAGATCGGATTCTTGAGCTACTTCTTAGGAGTTATGAGATATTGCTAAGGAATAGATAACAACAAGTTTTCATATGAATTGTAAGGATAAGTTTTTCCGCATAGTTTTAAAATAAAAGAAAATTTTTGATTTTATTTATTTTAAAATATCCTTACAATGGCATTTGAGGAAAAAATTGTTGCTTATATGATTCCATTAATAGCAAGAGTGGAAATATGAAATTGATTCCTTCATTTGTGGTAATGTCTAAATTTACCAAATAAGGAAAGATTCTCATCATCCAAAGTCTCAATTGGACCGGGACTTGGAATCATGCAAGTTGTATAGCGTGATGAATGAGAACTTTTCAAGTATTGGAAAAATTAAGACTAATTACTTATTCACATGGATGTGTGAGTCAAGTAATGGACTAAGGGATCGAGTACATAGTCATGTGCACTGATTCAGTCCACCACAAAAGATATAAGGCTATTCGTCATATTTTACTAGAGTTCAGTAAATATGATTATACTTACAAGCTTAAGTGTAACTCTGAGACATTGGAAAAGGTTCCAATGCATAGCAGAGCGGATAAGAAGAATCAAATTAGGCAGAAGGATAAAAGTTTCTCAAATCTGAAAAGATGGGAGAGTACTTTAGTATCAGTTTTGTGATCATCTTAATGATTAAGAAACCATATCAAAATTAGTTCTCTAAGGAAGTCTTAGTGCATTCTTATGACTAAGAAGAAGGGATCTTGAATTGTTGAAATGGTTAAATCAAGAAGATGAGTCATACTTCGTTCCAATACAAGTCTTGGAGTCATACTCCAAGATTGTAATTTGAGTGACATGTCTTAAAGAAGGTTTAAAACACTAATCAAGTGTAAGAGTAAAAGTTTTCTACTCTTGTACATTTGAAATTGGTAAGTTGTGATGTTTTGGATAAAACAAAGACCAACTAAGGCCAATTGTGTGAAGTGTTTGTCTTGATTAAAATCCACACTATCTCTTGGATGTTTGACAAGGAAGTCTTATAGGTCAAGAGGACAGTGGGAGTCTTAAAGGTCTTGAAAGTCTCAAGAACTAATCAAGAATAAAACCTAAAGTTCTTCACTAGCACACGACTTAAGGTTTATAACCTATCGTGTTGACATATTCTGTGCCCATTCTAGTTAAAGTTGGCTTTGCATATGAGTTCTTAGAGTTCTCAATGTGTTGCACAACAACTTGGAAGCAATGGTAGGCCCTTGAGCTGCCAGGTGGCAAGAAATTAAGATTGAGTTCAATCCATATGGTTTTGGATTTGTCATTATCCTTGTCTTGTGATTATGGTTTTGACAAATTCATATGGGTAGGAACTCATACACCATTAAATCTAAGTGTCATAAGGTTTCTCTCCGATTCATGAAAATGATGGTGAGGAAACACTTCCACTAAGTAGATTTTAGCTAGATAGCAATTGTGATCTCAAAGTCGTTAGTGGAGCGTGTGTGGTTTACCGGCACACTAACTTGGACTTGTGAGAAATGGCGAAGGTCAAAACGATCAAGACTATGATTACGGCATCCCTTTTCATAGTTCTTAAAATTGTTTTGACACACCCATGAGCTATCTAAGGGAAGGTGTATGTTTTTTGATAAAGTCTTATCAAAACAATCTAGTATCAGAAATCTAAACTTTGGTAAGAAAGTCAATAAAGTATTGATTTCTAGAAGTCGAGCTTTCTGAGTATATGTCAAAGCTAGTGGGAGCATAAGTGTTATGCTAATAATCATCATGTTAGTGGGAGCATGATAATTACGATAAGTATTGCAAGCTAGCAATGTTAATTATAGAAAACAAAAGGTTTCAATTGGGAAAAAGTTGTTTTGCTATAATTAAGGGAGAGGAAATTATACTTCATCTCAAATCTATAAGCTTAGATCATGAGGTTTTAATCATTTAGTCAAGGATATATATGAATTTCATGTTGGAATGGCTCAACATAAGGAAATTCTGTATATGGGTCCATTATTTGCGTTCTTAAATTCGATTATGATTACGGCATCCCTTTTCATAATCTGAATTATGAGAACTTGGCAAATAGAAATGGAAATGTTATAGCAAAAGACTGGTTTAGTCTTTATGTGAGACATCATGAATTGTGTCCCATATGCTTCGGATATAGGATCGATTACATGTGCTATATTCATCCTTTCTAAAAATTTCCAAATGCCTGGGGCATTAAGAAGGGAAAAGGTTTAGAACTGGATATGACTAAAAGGATTAAACAATTGTCGAGGACAATCTAAGGTTTACCAAAGACTGGTTTCTCAAGGACAATTGGAATTATAGTGATAATTCTGGAAGGACCATATTGACATAATCTGTAAGGAGGCAACTCTTGTTCAGAAGTGATAGTCAAAATGGAATCTGGAAATGTTTCAAAGATAGAATTTTCAATCTGTGTAAGATTAAGGAAACTTAATGCAAGAAGGATGGTTCCAAGGAATTGATCTCCTTTGGAATGCTCTGTAATGATTGTTGTTAAGTCTTTCTGACTTTGTGCATAATCATTACAAGAGGATCGATGCATATAAGTTTAGAATCTAACAGATTTCAGTAAATGACATGAATTTGGAATTCTTGCATTTGCAGTAAGGAGTGTGAAAAGAGAATCATTGAAGTTATGTTCATTTGATCTAGTTCACAAAATAAAGATCATAGACAAACATATTATGCATACTTGGTGTATGGCATGACTATTGTTTAGAAAACATAGTGTGCATGCTTGGAGCATGGGACAACTATTGTTTCAAATTCAAGAATAATGTTGATAGCTGAAACAATATACAATGAATAATGTGTAATCATATGGTGATAAATAAAAGGAGTTTTATTTATATTCATAAGTTCTGAGACCATATTGGATTCAATTATTATTGTGTTTCACTTTGCATGTTTTGACTTCCCGAATAAACTAGGTTATTCTTCCGGAATGACTAAGTTATTCAAACCATCCACAGTCGGTCATATGTTGGAAGTAGATATGAATTAAGACTGTCATGGGTTGGCTTGTAGAGGTCTAAGTTGTTGGACAAAGGGCTACAACACTCATGAGTGCTCATAAGTTCTGAGTATTGGATTCAACCCGCGCTCATTGGAATCACTTCATGGATTTTTATCACGAGTGATCATGAGACGATAATATCTTATATTCTTCAAACCTAGAGATATGAGTTGTTACTATGAGTTGGTTGTACATTGATTGCACGAAACTGCATTTGGTAACTCGGTGCTATAAAACGTGCCTTTGTGTATGATTCAACAAGTAGTAGAAAAAGCCATATGAGTCGAAGTTTATCCATTCCTTTTACCTTCGGGATAAAAGCGATATCTGTGGGCCCCTCGATGATTTAATGATGACAAATGGAAGTGCTCGGCCGGGCCAGGACTGATTTGATTTGTTCAATTAGTCAGTCATCATAAATCGGAAATCGGGAAACAACTAATGGACAGAGAGAATGATTATAATCCATGTCTCAGTCCATATGATATCTAGAATGGAGGAATATATGATCCCTTATCTAATGGACAAGTCGTTGACAAAGATCAGAGTTCATCTACAAGGTCAGAGTTCGACAGAAGCTTTTGAGAGCTACGATTGCTAGTTGGTTCTTGAAGTCATACGCAATAATAGTTTTAGACTTATCCAAGTGGGAGACTGTTGGATTAATGTCTAAGTCCATAACTATAATTGGTAAGACTTGACCCGACCCGGCATGGTCCATTTGGGTTGCATGGCATCATGCACTTGGATAGACTATAATGAGAGAAATAAGACACTTATGGTTATTAATATATTATAAGTTCTAGTATATTAATAATAAGAATAATAAGATTATTTAATTAGTATTGATCAAGAATTAATTTAGGATTAATTAAGTGATCAAAAGAAGACTAATTAAATATATGGGTTGATTGTGTAAATCATCCATACTTATATAGTGGGCTAATGCTCCATGGATTATCTAGTTGGGCCAAAACCCATATGATGCTCCATGGATGCTCCATGGTGTATTTGAACCCATGGATCCAAGGAAATGGAAAGTCATGACAATTAGGGTTTACCCTAATTGTAACACTATATAAAGATATTATTCTTCCCAAAATCGGTCACTAGATTATTCTAGAGAGGGCTAACCGATTTCATGAAGTGTTCTAGTTTCTCTCAAGTTATTCCAAGTGTATTTGGTGTTGTGTGAACCATTTGAGGTGTCACACTTGGGGCACTAGGCACTCAAGCTTCATGAAGACATTCTACATCAAAGAGGTATGTATTCTATCTTGTTATATTGATAGTTTTGTATGCTAGATTAGGATAATACCTTGGATGTTCATATTTGCATGTATAATAGAGAAAACATAGATCTAAGGTATTTAGGGTTGCATGTACACTTAGGAGTGTTAGAATGCTCATAACCCAACAATTATAGACTTGACACCAGCCTTAGTGTTAGTCGAGAGGTTATGCAGGAACATGCGCTTTCCGCACTATAATAAACCAAAGTCTTAGAGATTAATTGGACTATTAGGTGTTCCACAAATACCATCTCACCCAGAAATAGTAGAACCACCTCCCGAGATAGTCCAACACTTGTCCGGTGAAACCCTATCTCCCCGACCCTAAGGGTTTCCGTATCTCAAAAATCGTTATTGCAAGTTCATTTTGCATGAGCTTGAGATAGACACTCTACAGCAAAAGGATACCATAGACACACAACCCATCCGACGATCTAGAAAGCCTCTACCAGTTGATAGGAAACGCAAAACCAAGGACAACCCGAGCTTCATAAGAACCAACCTGAAGGACTACACATCCAGTACGAGTGAGAACGTTAGGAACTTCGGAATGGTGATCACGCCAGTGATGATCTTGCCATAGAAATACACTATGTTCTAAGTACTGAAAAGCTCTACCCTTCCGAGAGCTTAGGACCATCTGAGAATCCTCATGGAGATTTAGTCCAACCTTCGTCAGACCACTATTACTTTCGGATATTCCACAAGTTTCACACTCGATCGATCCACTTCTTAGACTTGATATGCGATTACCTGACGTCACTCTTTATACCCCACTCATCTTGATAGAAACCATTGAAAACCCTAATCTCAAAGATTCACCAGCCGGAACCCACTAACTACACGAGACGGAATCCGCGTCCCGTAGGTGAAGGTTTGTTGGAACGACAAACACAGGCCAGAGTTCACTTGGGAGTGCGAGGACAAACCGAATAGGAAGTACCCTCCTGCCTCTACTCGGTCATTCATACCAATTACCTTGCCTAGACCTGAATTTCGGACTAAATTCCCTCTAACGGGGGGATGATGTGACAACCCAAAGTTATTCCGTTACATTACCCCGTTACCGTTAACGAAATATTCCACTGTATAAAAGTTCCGTTAATTAGAGGTCGCCAATTAAATAAATATTTCTTTTATTTATGTCGTTAAGTCGTGATAAGAGAAATAAAAACTCATAATACACATTTCCATTTAGTTGGAAAAGTTAGTTTTTATTATTACGACCACCAAATCGGGTGCAACCAAAAGCCCCGTTAAACGACAGTATCGGGTAGAATATCACTGAGCTCCAACTCCCACCCATATATAAGGGGGAGTAAACTCCATTTGAGCCTTTTCCACCCTCTCTCTCTATACTCTTTCTCTAGACTCGTTTTTTACCCGAATCCGCAACCAAACGCTTCCAAATCGTAAGTCCACTTACCCAAGCTTGTTCTAAACATTATACCTCGTGATTATAGCTTAAAATTCGACCATTTAAGCTGTTGAAAAGGAGTTCATGGCCTAAGATCCTCCTTATGCCGTAAACACCTTAATTGAGGCCAAAAAGACCCAAACTTGTCCCTAAAAGCTTGGAAATAAATTGAGGATTTAGCCTAGGAGTGTTTGCTCATTTAAAACAATCAATTTGACGCATAAAAGAGAGTTTACGGCCCAAGCACATGCTTAGGCCGTAAACACCTCTAAACCTTGTCAAAATGCCCCAAACACACTCCCAAACCACCCTTAGGCTTAATACATGAATTAGGGGCTTGCTATTTCGGGTTTAGATCATTCAAACACAAGGATTTAAGGGATTAAAAGGAGTTTACAACCCAGACATATGTCAAGGCCGTAAACACCCCTAAACATGCGAAAGTAATGGTTTTAATTCCCCCAAAGGGCCTCACACTCCATGATAAATTACTAGGAGGGTATTAAGGGCTTAAAACTTCAATAAACTCAAGGAATAAGAGTTCACGGCCGTTAACTCCCTTAGGGGTGGTTCAGGGGCCGTAAACTCCCTAATGGTGCCCTTAAAGACCCTAAACTCATTCATACTATATAGTTTTGGACCTAGAATAATTCCATGAACAAGTTAGATGCCTTAAAACACACTAGAACCCCTCACCATGAGTTTACGGCCGTAAACTCATGGTGAGATGTCCCTGGGCCGTAAACTAAGCTTTGGGAGTTTACTCTCGGAGAGTAAACTCCATTCCTAAGCCATACACACCTTTAGACGCTACCCGGGACACCCCAAACACTTAACCAAAGTGTTTTCCGCTCCTTTGAGTGCGTATACGTGTTTAATTAGTATTAAATATACTAATTGTATGTGAACATATGTTATCATATGTTAAATAGGTCATTGAGTGTGCTCGAGTCTTTACGTGACACCGAACACCCAACTGGCACCTCCGTCGTACCTACTTACACCAGGTGAGTTCATACCCCTGAATGAACCTTTTAAATGTTTTTACATGTTTTATATGGGGGGGGGGGGGGATGAATAGAAGTTAAACATGCCAGTTATCATATCAATCACATGTGATTGATAACCTGCATGCACGAGATTTTACCACACTGTACACTGTTTTACCGAGTAGGATACTATAATGGTTTTCAAAAAGGTTTTCAATTGTTTTAAAACTCTTACTTGTACTGTTGTATCTAAAATCATTTCAAACTGGTTTATAAAGGTTCCAAAGATTTCTATAGGTTTTCAAACTTATTTTACCAAAGAATACAGAAATGTGATTTTCCTAAGTATAAAGGTTTTCCAAGGTTTTCATCAAATTTCTCTTTCACGTCGTATACTTATACTTGTTAGTTACCGGTGCTTCTCTTTCACTTACTGTAAACTCCTACTTGATAACGCTTTCACTTCTTGATATGCTTATACCTGTTATTGCCTCTATTTCGCTTATACTTGTAGTCACTTATACTTGTTAGATGCTTCTACTTCATCAGTTGTCGTTTCCACTTCGTGATACACTTATACTTGGTACACTTATACTTCACGATTCGGTTATCCCACACTGTACGATTTCACACCATGATTCGGTTATCCCGTACTGTATGATTTCACACCATGAATCGGTTATCCCACACTGTACGATTTCACACCACGATGATACGTTTCCACTTGATACAGACTCAGTCGTAGTTAGATGTATGTATGTGCTTGTATAGGTACATATAAATAATGATTGAAGGACTTGGGAAGGCTCGTCCGCCCTATTTCCTTTTCTTCGTTGAGATGTGGTCTGGTGGGATCGGATGGCCATCCGAAGGTCGTTTGATTCATTAGTTATATATTATGTATACGAGTATAGACGTACAGGTATGCTCTAGTCAATTTAGTTATGAGTCTCTACCTCTAGTTCAACACTTACATTAGAAACCCACTACCCACTAGAAACCCACTACCCACTATTTGGGATGCATCTTCGGGACACGGCCTTCTCCGTCCTCTAGTTGGTAACCAGAGTCTCCTGTAGGGAGAGCGGACATTGTGTGTATAGATCTATACGGGATTGACACCCCCGCACCCTGACTGCTAGCTACAGTCCACGGTTCACCAAGCCAAGGGGTGACAAATGTCATATTTATAGACGCTTGTAGGGCGTCTGGAACTCTAGTCAGTATGGTTACGAGTATCCCGAGTTACCTTATAATTCATGGCCTTAAGGTAACGGTATTTCACCGACAATTTACACTGTATGCTGGTAACTCATTTTAAGAGTCACACTGTTTTGACCTTGCAAGATGTATCTTTCATTTGATACTGTCTGCGGTCTGTATACTATGTTTTGACCTTGCAAGATGTATCTTTCATTTGATACTATCTGCGGTCTGTATTCTCTGTTTTGACCTTGCAAGATGTATCTTTCATTTGATACTGTCTGCGGTCTGTATTCTCTGTTTTGACCTTGCAAGATGTATCTTTCATTCGATACTGTCTGCGGTCTGTATTCACTGTTTTAGACCTTACCATCTGTACCTTTCATTTGGTACCTTTTGGGGTCTGTGTCTCCATTTGTTAGACGGAACCAGGCGTGTCGTTCGTTCGATACTCTCCTGGAGTCTATGATTCCTTTGCCTTAGTCAGCAGTCCTCACTGCTGAGGCATATGTTATTTCTCTGACTTCTCTTGCTTCCTTTAATAATCAAATTCAGTATTTTGATAATGATAACGATTAAGGGAAAGATACTTTTTACCACATAACTCCGTCCAGTCTTGGTAGTAGGCTGTTTTTTATTAAAGAAAATATAGGATTTTCTGGAAAGAACTCTAATACACTGTAAACTCTTAACCTACTACATTATAAAGTTATTTGAATAAAATGTCACTAATTACTTATGAACTCACCAGCATTTGTAAAAATGTTGATCCTCGCTTTTCAAATAACTTGTATTCTCAGGTTAGCATTAGACAGGTACATCCCCGGAGCTGTTGATGAAGATAGCTTAGTACCATGCTGTTCTTATTACATTTGTCTGTATTACTTTGATACCATGTTATGTAAACTATGTAAACTATTACTATTAATGCAATGTTTTGTTGTACTTTGATTACTATAATGCATGTGTTGTGATACTTGACATGACGTCATCCACACCAGAACGTTTCCGCTGTTCCGGTTTTGGGGTGTGACATAATCACTACTCCATCACATTTTTGGCTTTCATGATCCATGCATGGATCATTTGAACTTACCAACATTGCGTTGATACTCTTTCAAATCACATGTATTCTTAGGAAATCAAGAAGTCGGAAGTCATACACTTGGAACAATCATGGGATTTTAGCATACGTATCATATTGTTATATATTCATAAGTTACCTAGTCGTCAAAGCAAGCTCGATACTTTTAGATTTTCATGTACACCTAGACTAGGGATGATGTAATTTCCTTTATTGAGTAATAAAAGTTTCTACATTGTGATATATTGTTGTATTGTTGTATATATGCAAATAACTGTGATTCATGATGTCATCTCATTGTCCGACGTTTCCGCCGCCTATTGGGGGTGTGCCAACATCACCTCCACCGCTGCCACCACCTACACCCCCTCCATCGCCACTATCATCAATATTGGTGGTAAAGGGAGAGGCGGTGATAAAAATGGTGTTGGATGATATATGATTTTTTTTTTAGGGGGAGGGAGTTTTTTTTTATTATTATTTTTTTTATTTAGTCAGTTTTTTTTTGTATATTATATATCATTTAACTTGTTGAAACTGTTAACATATTACCTTTTTACCTACCGTAGTAGCACGTCGCAAAAGTAATGTATATATTATGTTCAACAAGTTGGATGATATATGATGTACAAAATAAATTAAATGTGAACAAAATCAAAAATACATAACCCTCCTGAATCATTTTCCCGAAAATAATTAGTTTGTTAATGTATTAATTTTTTTTTACTTAAAACAACTTTGGTTATATAACTGTTGGACACATAATATTGAATTATGGTAGGCTTAAACCGATTTATATACGTTAGTTCTAAGAAATTTAAAAATGGTTTTTAGTTTAATATTTTTAGAAGATTTTGGTCCGAAACCATCATTTTGTAGTTCTAAAACGACTTTTCATATGGAATCGTTTAAGATTTGTTTGATTTTCGATTTGATTAAATCTTTTTTAGGTTTCGGTCTACTTCTATCTGTTACAAACCCCATGAACACCCTATAATAAAAAAGTATTTCAACCCAAAAACAACAATTCAACTGTTTCATCTTTGGTGCACATACAAAGATCATCACAATTCACCATCATCGAAGAGTAGATCCAGCGTTGAAGTTGTTGTTATGCACAGACCACAATCCCTCTCTCTTCTCTTTCTGCCTTAAGCTTTGACTCCAATTCCACCCCTTTTCTCCCCTGTTTTTCTTCCCCATCTCCCTAATCCCCAATTTCTCTTAATTTACACTAACAAAGCTTCCATTTTTGCCACCCAAAATGTCGACGGAGATGGCGAACACCGATCCTGAAGGAATCGACGGTGTTCGTATGACCTGGAACGCCTGGCCCCGCACAAAAGTCGAAGCCAGCAAGTGCGTCATCCCTTTCGCCGCCTCGATCTCTCCGATCCGGCCTCACCCACACATCCCTACCAATCCTTATGTGCCTCTCCGATGCAAGACCTGCTCCGCCGTCCTTAACCCTTTCTGCCGCGTCGACTTCTCTGCCCTCATCTGGATCTGCCCCTTTTGTTTCCAACGAAACCACTTCCCTCATCACTTCTCCGGTATCTCCGAAACCAACGTTCCTGCAGAACTCTACCCTCAATACACCACAATCGAATACGCTTTTCCTCAATCCGATCTCCATCACACAATTCCTCCACCTGTATACGTATTCGTGCTTGATATGTGTATGATCGAGGAGGAATTGGCGTTTGCGAGATCGGCGTTACAACAGGCGCTTGAATTCCTACCAGAGAACGCATTGGTGGGGTTTGTTTCGTTTGGGACACAGGTTCAGGTTCATGAGTTAGGGTATGCTGATATGTCTAAGGTTTATGTATTTCGAGGGTCAAAAGAGATGACTAAAGATCAGGTTTTGGATCAGCTAGGGTTAGGTAGTGGTGCTGGTGGCCGGAGAGTTGGTGGTGCACCAGGGCAGGGGTTTCAGAAGGGGGTAGTACAAGGTGGTGGGTTTCCAAATTCCGGGGTTTCTAGGTTTTTGCTGCCTGCTTCCGAAGGTGCATACATCATCCATTCGGTGAGTTCTACCACAATCCTTGTTCAAAACTGCACAATTTCATTGCTATACATTACTAATCCAATTGTTAACAACTTAAAACTCAGCTTTTGGAAGAATTAGAGACAGATCAATGGCCTGTTGCACCAGGTAATCGATCATTAAGATGCACTGGGGTTGCACTAAGTGTTGCAGCTGGATTGCTAGGGGCTTGTATGCCTGGCACTGGTGCTCGAATTGTAGCATTGGTTGGTGGGCCATGCACTGAAGGCCCTGGTTCGGTAAAGTTCTTCTATAAACTTTTCTTCTAACATATGAATCATCTTTCCATCTTTCTGAGAGTTGTGAAAAAGGTTATTTCTGTTTAGGTTGAATGACTTGAATCTATCTAAACTTGTATTAGTTTCTGGTTTCTTGTAGATTGTATCAAAAGATCTCTCGGATCCTGTGCGTTCACATAAAGATCTTGATAAAGATGCAGCACCATATTTTAGGAAGGCAGTTCAATTTTATGAGGAACTTTCAAAGCAAATGGTCAGCCAAGGTCATGTATTGGATCTTTTTGCTTCTGCACTTGACCAGGTATAAATCTCTTTATCTGATTGTGTTTACATATATATCATATATATATGTATAATGTATGTATCTGTGTGTATTGTGATGATTACTTTTTCTTCAAAGTCAATGTTCTTATTCTGAGTTTAATAATCTGCATATTAAAACATGTATCTCAATTCTGTTTGAAATCTAATGTTCTTTTTGTTAATAGGTTGGAGTAGCAGAGATGAAAGTTGTTATTGAAAGAACTGGTGGACTTGTTGTTTTAGCTGAAAGTTTTGGACATTCGGTTTTCAAGGATTCATTTAGACGTGTCTTTGAGAAGGGTGAAGAATCTCTTGGTCTTTCCCATAAGTGAGTATTTTCATTCTTTACAATCTGCATTATGTGTTTTTGTAGCCTTCTACTTTCATTTATTTCTTATTAAATTAAATACAAAAACTAACCAATCACATCATTGTACTTTCAGTTTGTTTTCTTATTAAAACATCGTACTTTGAAAATTGTAATAGGAAAAAACAAAAGTAGAAAGCTATAACAAATAATTGGTATTACTTGCATTTAACCCTTTCTATGATTAATAACATATCATGCATTTTCATCTTTTGAAAATATTCACTAGTTTATTACTTTCAGTGGAGAACTTGAGATCAACTGTTCAAAGGATATTAAAATTCAAGGGATTATTGGACCTTGCACATCTTTGGAGAAGGTTGTTTACTTAATCTTATATTTAAACATCAAACAATCATATTGACTCCAAATGAAAATAGTATTTTTCAGATTCATTATTAATTTTATTTTTTTGGTTATTTTATGCAGAAAGGTCCAGCTGTTGCTAGCACAGTGATTGGACAGGGGAATACCACAGCTTGGAAGCTGTGTGGACTCGATAAAAATACTTGTTTGACTGTTTTTTTTGATATATCATCAAGTGACAAATCAGATGCTTCAGGAAATGTAAATCCACAGTTGTACATACAAACTGTTACAAGGTAAATTTCATATTTCTTTTCTTGTAAAAATGTGTTTAAGGGGCATTTGGTAAGTAAAATGTTTTTGGAAGGAATGAAATCTGTCAAAGGAATTGGAATATACACTATTGAATTGTTGGATTTTGTTATTTCCATATATAATAATGAGGGTATTTTGGTCTTTTATTAAGAAGGAAGAATGGAATTGAATTACTTCTACCCTCCCTAGGAATGGTGAAATCCATCAAACATGGAATTTGAAGGATTGAATTCCATCCATTTGGCAACCAAACAAGCCATGGAATGGAATCTTGAATTCCAATTCCTTTTTTTGTGATTGAAATGTATTGATTATAAAATTTGATGCAGTTACCAGAGTATTGATGGACAATCAAAGCTGCGAGTTACCACCATTACTAGAAGATGGTTGGAAACTTCTGTTCTCTCAGAGGTAAAAATACTAAAACTTTTATATAATATTTTCTGGACCATTTAATTTTCAACATTTTTTTTATGCTTTATAATTATTTTTGGTGTGAGGTGAAAGAAACTATGATTATAGTTCCCATTTACACTATGTTCTTGAGTTTGCAGAGAAAAGAAATGCAAGAAATAGCAATTTTGTTTTTTACAATTATACCCTTCCAATAGAAATTCAGTTTCTGATAAATTATGTTTAACAGGAACTGATACAAGGTTTTGATCAAGAAGCTGCAGCTGTGGTTATGGCTAGATTAACTTCTTATAAAATGGAAATGGAGGTAACAACTAATCATTTCTCACCATTTCTTTTACTTTAACTTAATCCACAAACACCTTTAATGGATTTTCTCATTTATAACAATTAATTAATTACAGGAAGCATTTGATGCAACAAGATGGCTAGATAGAAACCTGATTCGCCTCTGTTCTAAATTCGGTGACTACAGAAAAGATGATCCATCTTCATTCGCCTTAAACCCTAGTTTTTCATTGTTCCCTCAATTCATGTTCAATCTTCGAAGATCACAATTCGTTCAGGTAATAATAATAATAATAATAATAATAATAGAACTATTTACACTTTTTAGTCAATTAGCAACTTTTTATTTAAATATCCTTTTTTAATCGTAGGTGTTTAATAATAGTCCTGATGAGACTGCTTATTTTCGCATGATGCTAAACAGAGAGAATATAACAAATGGAGCTGTGATGATTCAACCTTCATTAATATCATATTCATTTAATTCACTTCCTTCACCTGCATTACTTGATGTAGCATCCATTTCAGCTGATAGAATTCTTTTGTTAGATTCCTATTTTAGTGTAGTCATTTTTCATGGAATGACAATCGCCCAATGGAGGAATTTGGGTTACCAAAATCAGCCAGAACACCAGGTATTTTTTATTTTTTAAATATTCTCTAAATAACATAACTTTAAAGATATTAAAGTTGTCCTTGAAGTATTTGAACATGATGTATTTTTTTTTTTTTATAGGCGTTTGCACAGTTGTTGCAAGCTCCGCATGATGATGCGGAGTTGATAATACGTGATCGGTTTCCGGTTCCAAGGTTGGTGGTGTGTGATCAACATGGTTCTCAGGTAATTATTCAAATCTTAAATCTTATTGAAATCAACCGTGTAACTTCCCATACACACGTACCAAGATATTGTCTTCTCAGAGGTTCACCCATCCTAGTACTACTCTCGTTCAAACACGCTTAACTGTAGAGTTCTGATGGGATCTGGGCTTTAGTGCCTCCTCACCGCTTTAAAACACATCTTGACAGAAAAGATATCCACACCCTTATAAGAAATGCTTTTGTTCCCTGTGCAACCGATGTGGGACCGACGGTCCCACATCAACTGACGGGGAAAATACTTTTTTCTTATAATGGTGTCGATATCTCTTCTTCCAAGGCGTGTTTTAAAAGCCGTGGGGGGCACTGGAGCCAAGATCCCATCAGGACTCTACAGTTAAGCGTGCTTGGACGAGAGCAGTACCAGGATGGGTTTCCGAGAGCGGACAGTGTCTTGGTATGTGCGTCTCTCGGATGTTAATTATTATATGGTGGGGCATGCAGGCGCGATTCTTGTTGGCAAAGTTGAATCCTTCGGCAACATACAACAATGAAGGGTCGCCAGGGATGGATGTTATTTTCACGGATGATGTGAACCTTCAAGTGTTCTTTGAGCATCTACAAAGGCTTGCAGTTCAATCTTCTTGAGACCCCACATTAAAAAGAATTTAGCATTTTTATACACTATACAATCATCTTTAATACTCTTCACCCCTCATTCTTTAAAGTGTTATGCCATTTGATATCTTGAAAATGAATAAGGAGAGCATGTGGGGTCAAGTCATGTTTAAGCATAATAGTGTCAGACAAGGGAGATTAGGCAGCAAGTTAGTAGGCATTTTGTGTTTGACGGTTTTGTAAGTTACTTTAGGGATTATGTCTAATTGTGTACCGGATTTGTGAGGTTATATGATTGAGTTTATGGCTATGGAGGTGGAAAAAAAAATATAAGATTTGTTTTTTTGGCTTTGGTTATGTTTTGTGGCTAGTTTTGCATTTGTTTTCTTACAGTAAATGTACACTTGAATCTTTGTTTCATGAACACAGTTTTGGTTTGGAGTTGGATTTTGTTTGCTATGGAATCTTGTTTCTATTCAATTGATTTTGTTATGCAAAAAGATTTGTGATCCTATTAAATGGCTTCTAGCCTAACAACATCAGTGTTATGTTTTTAGGGGTTGAGGTTAAGTTTCATTATCAGATTTTGAGGTTGAGGTTAAGTTTCATATCCAATATATGTGATATTAGAGTAGTTTAGAATTATATTAGATTGTTTTAAGTTAAACTTTTAACGTGTATTCCCTTTAATTTCAACGGACTTTTCAACTATTATTCGTCTTATATAATTAACCAACAAGGTTTCTTATTTAATTTCCAGAACTGTATAATGGTTATTATGTTTTACTTTGATTTTTGAATTTTTTTATTCTTAGTGTTAAAACTTCAAACAGTTGGTTAACTTGATAATCTAAATCTATTCAGCTAGATAAATGCATGCCAAGTTTATTATGTGTAAGATGCTTAGTTCTTTGCATTAATTTTCTTTTCATTCTTCAAAACCTATAAATTGTCATTTCATTTTTTTAAAATTTTTGTAAGTTAAATTAAAATATTATATCTAATAAACTAAACAAATTAATAAAAAAAATATACTGAAACACAAAATTGATGAAAATAGAAATATTTCATTATTTGAAAATAAAATTACATAATAAAATGAAAAACGAAACTAAGAAATAACAAGAGTTAAAATACTACATCACGTCAAATCTTCTTCTAAATCGTCACCCGAATCTCCGATGAACAAATCCGAATATTCATTTGTATATTCGAACAAATCATCGTGTCAATCCTCAACCACGGATGTATGTTAGCAATGCCAATATGTTTGGTCAAATTAACACGAAGGGTGTGATGAGTTTCTGCCAATTCCTTTTAAAGACATAAAATGTTTGTTCTACATCCTTCTTAGTTGCTTCTTGGATTATCTTAAATTTTATTATCTTTTCGTCGTTTGGACATGTGAAGGATTTGACTAAGTACGAACATCTCCTCGTTCTAAATTTAGAACGAACTTTAAAATTATTATTCTTACTAATACACAATTCTTTTTTATATAACTTTCTTGATAAATGTTGTCTTCCGTAATATCAATGTATCTAACAAAGTAGATGATGATGATCAAATTGTGGATGAATGACATTGAAAGAAAAGATAGAAGGTGGCGTGAGATTTAAGATTAAAAATGTTTGTATTTACAGAGTATTGAAAAAAAATTCAAACATTTAACCATTGAAGAGGAGATGAAGATGAGAGAGAGTGTGGGAATGAGGCAACACATTGTGGAAGTCACCACACACCGTGTGTGCGACAATGTGGTGTTCCTCCACCTCACCCTACTGCACTATGCGATAGCAATAAGGGTATACCCTGTAGGGAAATTTAGGGTTTGTGGTGGAGATGTGGATACCAACTTGGATCATGATATTACTTTCCGAACTGATATTTCTACCATATGCATGAGTTACAATAAATTCAGCCTAGGATAATCCAAGTGGGCACTTAAGATTCTAGACACAGAAATCGTAAGCTAATATGCTAGAGGATTCTGTGAAAGTGTGATGAAAAATGAGAGTTTAAGATCGTGTTTCTCTTCTGAAAAGAAGAGTCGTTTATATAATAAACGATATTAGGGTTTTATTAGGGTTGGGCTGTTATGGGTTCCTTTGGAAATAAGTCAGGGTAATCCGGATCTTAATGAAAATTTAGGGTTACCAAAACTAAAGAGTTTCGTTAGTTTTACCATAATCACCCTCAAGAATCGGAATAACCCACTATGTACCGATATGTAAAACTCGGAGAGGTTTTGGAGCGCTGCCCCCGACCCCACCCGCTCACCTAACCCCAACCAGGGGCTCTGCTCCTTGGACCCCGCTAGGGGCGCTGTCCATTTGGAAACCCCGGACCCAGGGGCGCTGCCCCCGGACCCCCGACTAGTCGTCGAACCGATTACTAATTTGATCTTATATATGCGTGCACTCCACACCAACCTGTACACATATTAGAAAACAAATTAAAGAAGCCCCTTAGCTCACATGCTAATTCCAGTTATATAAAATGACATGGTGACACTAAAATCACTAACATACCCTCAAGCCTAAGTTCATCCCTACGGAACCCCACCCAACCCCACATGCAAATCTCTCTCTCTCTCTCATGTTCGAGAATGTGCATGTGACATAAGAGACTAACGTTACTACAAATGTCATATGAACATATAAAGCACACAACAAGAACAAGTAGTTAATGCTAAGATTGGAATGATCCTAAGAAGAATGTGAACTTATAAGAGTCGTAGGAATAAATGCATAAAACGTGAGTATTGCATGCTTGAGGATGGGCCAAATTTACCAAAATTGGACTAGCATACCGCGCATGGGTCCCACTAAGGCAAAACCTAGTGAGTAGTCGCCTTTGGTATTAAAGAAACCTTTTGCAACACTTTTTGACATATGAATTTGCATTCTATCCACAACTATTCTAGAGGCGTTGAATTTCGTAGAACAAGTTTATTGACAGATTGAGAGGCCAATCCATTGCTTAATTAGGTGGAAAACAAATAAATTAAAAAGAAACCTTTTCGTTGCAACCGAGAGAAAGAAAAGGTCGTTTGATGATCTTAGTTCACAAACCCCAACTCGACACATGTTACAATAAGAATGATAAGCTTTTTCATATTAATTTCAATAATCATTTATTAGATAATATACATGTTAATAAATTATAAAATATATCATGGTTTTTAATTTTTGTAATAGAATATAATATTGATATATTTTTATAAATATTTAAAACACCCATAACAATGTATTTTTGTTGTTTTAGATTGTTGATAAACAATGAAATTGATTTTGGTTGATTGTATATGTGGATAAGAAATAAAATATGTTTTTAATGAATTAAAGAGTTGTAATCGGATATAGTCTTATAGTTATTGTTGTGAGGATTATACCATAAAACATATTTTCCAAGTTGTAAATTTAGGTTTTGGTATGTCATTTTCCTTTATTTCATGCAATTTCAATAGATTAAGTTTCTATTTAATTTATGTAATCAAGAGGACACTTATAATAAAGCCGGTGACCAAGAAAAGAGGATGTTCAAAATGGTTGCATGAAGATGGAACAAGGTTTTTAAGGCTCACATATAAAAAGAGTTATTATTGTAATAATAGTAGTTGTTCCCCGTATAAAATTGAATAAATTAACCCTTGCATGGCTTAAGTGGGGTTAATATTAAAACGTGGATTGCTATTGCATCTTTGTGGTTATTTTACTTGCTTTGATTATTAATTGATATTGTAAGTACAACAAAAACATTTTCTGTTCAAAACAACATTTATACAATAAACATACTTTCATATTAACAAAAGGACATTCAAGTGTGTATCATACATACATGCTATAATTACAAGAAAACTATAAAATGGCATAACCAAGAACATCTTATAACAATAAAAGTATATGGAATTTATGTTTAATTAAGTCTCAAAGTTCCATCAAGGCATCAAAGAGCTAAGCTATAGTTTGTCATTAGCACTTGTACATACACATGTTACATAGAAGATTCCATAAGCTATAAAGCAGTAACATGAAGTTCTAATGTATATTCAATACATCACAATATACACCAATTATCAACAATAAAACCATCATGACATATAAATACATTTTTCAATAAACATGCAATGAATTTATCCAAACAAACAATGAGCATATTCAAATATGTCCTCACATATTCCTCAAGTGAATTATCGGGAGGACGATAGGGGCGATTATCTAGGGTCCAATTTTAAAAGGGCTCAAAATTTTTATGGACTTTATTAATGATATGTTAGAAAAGATCGATCTTGAAGATATCATTAATAATTTTTCATCTAAAAAATCTAGAACAATTATTTTTCTTTAAATATATGAATTTTTATAATCAAACATATTATATTTAAGAGCTAGTATAAACAATTTTCTTTTAATTATTGATTTATTATAAAAAGGTTAATGAAATATGTGTATTTTAAGATTCTTTTTTTCTCTTTCATCATGAGCCCAAAATATGTTTGGAACGACCATGATAACATGTTACTCGCCTTGAGTTCTTGAAGAGTTTGCTATTGATTCTTTTCCAATATTTTCTTTGTCCCCTAAACAAAGAAGTATCCATATCAAAACATGGTAAACAAAGAAGTATCCATATCAAAACATGGTACAACAATATAGGGAATCAATTTTCCCATGCCCTTAATCATAATTCGACCCACTCTATTAGACTAGTGAAAACATGATGTAAGAACATCAATTTAATGATAATTGTCATATTTATAGTCAACCTTATATCAATTGGGTTGCCTGACCACCCATTGTGGGACATCACCTTGATAGCTCGAAACCCCCAACTTTTTTATTGTCAAAAGCTTCCCCGATTTGTGAGAATACGGGATAAGAGGCTCACCATAGGCGAAATGCTAGGACATTGAAACACGTTACAAACCCTTCTCATGGCCACTCCTGGCCGAAGCCTATTGGATATATGTTGTGTAATTCATCTAACATCATTAATAAGTGTAATTAGAGGCATAAAATAACTATATTCACCAATTCATCAACACTTTCCATTTAGACATTGTAATTTCAACCAAGACCAATTCTACTATGTGCTTCAACACATATACATTCAAAATGCCATACAAGTCCAACACTTGCTAATAGTATTCCAAATATTAAGTCTAAAAAGTTTGGGTGTTACATTGTGTCAAGGCTAAAGAGAGTAAATGGTAGAAACATGAAGAGGAGAAACTCTACGAGGTTTGTGTTTGGATGTGACTATATCATTAATTTTATGTAAGTTTTAGGTATGGATTGGTTTTGATATATGAAGTTTGTGTTCATAGCATAAAGGATGAAGATGAGAAACTCTAGCGCTTGCGAGTCCTCGTTGGGGGATACGATACTTTAAATGAAGGATTTTATTTTAATATATAAACCATCACACTTTGCAAAAATTTTGACCATCAATAAACAAGTTTTCACTATTTGAACTATGATCCACATGTGTATGAAGATACTCATTTATTTCAGTCCAATGGGGTAATCTCTAACCAGCCACATTGGAGTAGGGATTTGATGGTAACCCCCTTTCGGCTCTTTTCATGAGATAGATAACTTACATCATGCTTTCTACTCCCCTTCTTTTACATCATGGTTCATGATATCCCTTCCTACTCCATTCCTAAGATGGAAACTTGACATCATGCTTCATGTTTTATGGCCCCCTTTAGGGTCCTACGAATACCCCTCTTTTCACCATTGTAAGGATTATCACATGGGCTCTCCCCACTAACATATACATGTAAGGTTTCTCACCACAATGGTGGAGTGGACCACATAATTGCAATGATCATTCTTTTATGAGTGACACCAAGTTTCTCAATCAAAAACCAAAGCACATTAAGAGGGTTTACATCTTTAATCTTCAAATCATTTCCATATTCAACATTCAATATGCAACATAATCATGATTACAAATCAGCCATTCTATATCACTTAACCAAACAATCTTGATCTATCAACTATATAAAATATACAACCACAAAATTAGCAATGGTTTTAGCAACAAACAAGACCGATAAAAGGCTGATCTAGCCAACTGCCCAACATCACTACTCCATTTCCATCATCATCATCATCATCATCATCATCATTTAGTTAACAACATTTACCGAAGAACAGCAACCAAATGGCATCCACAAACCTCTACCTTTGACTTTCTTCCCTGCTTTCTTACCATCTTCAATCAACTTTGGTGGTGATGACAACAACTCCTGGTTTACCTTCTCGGTTGCACCTTCATCTTTATGAACCACAGTTACTGATTCTTTAACACTTGGAGATTTGGCTTCACCTAACAGATTCTTTAAAGGTGCAGAGTGTTTCCCTGTGCTCCAGTTTGTCACTTTTGCAATAACTTCTTCATTCTTCTTTCTCTCTTCTGATTCATGGCTGACATTGGTTATGGTTGGGATCCAACCAGCTTTTTGAGCATCTTGAACCTCAGATGAACATGGTTTCTGATCTTTGCCTTCAGGTTGAACTAGAGTCATGAAAGATGGAGGCTCAAAGACATCTGATGAGCCCGAATAGTTATCTGGCTTCCCAGAGTTGAGTTTTGGCTTATCATCAATTGAAGCAGTAGAGAGGACTTTAACATGTTATGAAAAAGTAAAACAATAAAATTAGATTCATTATTCAGAAATGGAAATAAAGAGGTCTAGTCAACATTCAAGAAATGTACCTGAAACTGATCCCCAATTTGCTTCAAGACTATTACTTGAATCTACGGATAAATCAACACCAGAATCTTGATTAGTTATTAGTTTTCCTATGATAGGTTCAGAAACAACACCTGAAGTATTCTTGTCATTAACAATACAATCATCAACTTTTGGTTCTTTGGTGGCTTCTTTTGGGAGTTTTTCCAAGTTTTGTGCCTCAAGATTCTCTTTTTTAGTCAAAACTGTATCGGGTTCTTCCAAAACTTCATGGGTGTGATCATTTGAATGTTTTTCCAAATTGGGTGCACCAAGATCCTCTTTTTCGATCGAACTGGAGTTGGGTTCTTCAATAGCTTCAAAGGTGTGTTCTTTTGAGCTTTTTTCCAAGATTGATGCTCCAAGATCATCTTTTTCAGTCAAAACTGTTTTGGGCTCTTCAACAGCTTCATGGGTGTGTTCATTTGAGCATTTTTCAGACTCGGGTGCATCAAGATCCTGCTTTTCTGTCAAAATTGATTCGGGCTCCTTGACACTTTCTTGAATCTGCTTTGTTGAGCCATTTTCCAACTTGGGTGTTTCAAGATCTTCCTTTTTGATCAAAGTGGAGTTAGGTTCTTGGACAACTTCCAGTGTGTCTTCTTTTGAGCTTTTTTCCAAGACTGGTGCTCCAAGATCATCTTTTTCAGTCAAAACCAATTCGGGTTCTTCAAAAACTTCATGGGTGTGTTTGTTTGAGTGTGTTTCGGATTCAAGAGCACCAAGATCCTCTTTTTCAATCAAAACTGATTTAGGCTCCTTGACAACTTCCTCAATCTCTTCTGTTGAGCAATTTTCCAACTTTGGTGCAACAAGATCCTTGTTTTCAGTCAAAATTGCAATGGATTCATTGGAATCTTCCTGAATCTGTTCTTTTAAGTCTTTTTCCAACTTGGGTGCACCAAGATCCTCCTTTTCAATCAAAACCGATTCAGGTTCTTCAACAACTTCATGGCTGAGTTCTTTTTCTGATTCGGGTGCACAAAGATCATCCTTTTCAGTCAAAACTGATTCAGGTTCTTTCACAACTTCTTGAATCTGTTCCTTGATTTGAGTCAAAACCATATCTGGTTCCTTCACAACTTCCAAGATTTGTTCTTTTGAGCATTCGGGTGCATCAAGATCCTCCTTTTGGGTCAAAACCGAAACACTTTGAACAGTTTCAGGTTCTTTCACAGCTTCTGAGGCATGTTCATGCTCCATTTCAATCTTTTCAAGCTTGATTTCTTCATTGATTTTCTCTGCACCATGAACAATTTCACTTTCAGATTCAAGCTTCTCATGCTTGATCTCTTCATTAACTCCATCTGAAGTTACTGTTTCCAACTTTACCCCTGCCCCCACATCATCAATCGATTGAGCTTCTTGGGACACATCACTTTGTTTGAGGGTTGGTTCAACAACTCCATCTTTGACCAAATCATCAGCAGATTTCCCATTAGTTTCAAGTATCGCGGATTTTGCCTCAGATGAATCCACCTTGAAATCTATTGATATACAAAGATAATCGTGAATGTTCAAAGAAGTTTGTATGAAATAATAAATTAAAAAAAAAAAAATCACCGTAATTGATATAATTTACGGATCACTTTTAGATTTTCTGGCTGGGATTCTGACAAAAGCAGATAAATCTCTCGATAATTGAGAATGGGGGTAGTTGATCGATTACGAAAGGAATCTTGATTTTATACGAATTATAAAGTGAAAACACATACTTACCACCATGTTCAGCATCTTTAAATGAAAAAAACAAATCTCTATCCAGAGTTTTGTTTGCAGATCCTGTACTTGTAGTGTCTGCGAATTCTGTAACAGCATCTAAAAACGATTCATCTTCAGATCTACCGAAGCTTCCCCCAATCGCACCACCGCCGCCGCCGATGCTCGTCTTCTTCTGAATTTTGGGACCTTAAAAGGAAAAAAAAAAAATTAAACAGAATCTACGAAACGTAAATTACAAGTTTTGTAATAAAAGATGAAATCTCACTTGGGGTTTTATCTTTATCGTCATCAGGATGGTTTTCATCATCTGAAACCACTTCTGAATGGATTAAATTAGTGTAACCGTCAATGGTTCCACAGATCTTCTTGTGGGATCGCCTGTGTTTAGCGCTTGGATGTGGGTTCGGAAAAGGCCACCCACATCGACGACATAAATAAACTCCATGACTCTCATGTCCTGCATATTACAGAAATCAACAAAATTAACAAACCCCAGTTGTGATTTCAAAAACACACAAGAAATAAGAGTTATAAATGTGTTGAATCAACAATGAGGATTAGAATTTGAGAAAACCCACGTTAGAAAGTGGGTTAAAAGCAAGGGAATAACAGAAACCTGATGGGATGGTGTGTTTGCTTTGATCTTGGACATCCATATCTGTGCTACGATGAAAAAGAGGAGAGATTGGATTGAGAGAGAAAATCAAGAGGGAATGGAGAATTTTAGTAAGAAGAATGAGGGCAGGTGTTGGTATAAAGTCTTGGTAGATGAAACTCTGAAACTATGAAAGGGTGGCTGCTGGAACAGAGACAAAAAGGTGCTGAGTTTTATACCCTAGCAATACATTGTCCGTTTTCATTGTTTTAAGGGTTTTTCTCTTTACAAAAAATTGCTCAGAAAAAAAAAATAAAAAAAAAATTAGAATCTCTAGAAACCTAGTGAATCAATAAAAATATAAAAAAACCACATATCTTAAAGATATCTATTTTTTTTTTTTTTTTTTTTATTTTAACTGTATAAAAATCATAACTTTTTTTTCGTCTTTTTTTATCGAATATAAAAAGTTGTGATTTTTAATATATATATATATATATATATATATATATATATATATATATATATATATATATATATATATATATATATATATATATATATATATATAGGGGAGGGTTCATGCGAAAATGCAAATAATTTGCGAAAACGCGAAAACAAGAAAACCATATGATATTATGTCACCTCAACATTATATTTTGGAAAATAATTCATCCAAACTTTGAAATACATGATGATAATCGATGATAGATGATAGACTATTTCATATTAGCAAAGTATGATTTTTAACATTTTTATTATGAAAACATGAATTTAAAAATGATTAAGGACGTGAAAAAAATATAATTATAAAAACCGTCTTTAAATCTATATTATCATAACACCATCTAATGTAAACTTACTATCTTTAATTTATTGCTAATAAAATTATTTTTTTATAGTACATGTATCTAATTTTCATAAGATAAAAGCTGTTTTCGCGTTTTCGCAGGATATTTATATTTTCGCATGAACTTACTTCTATATATATATATATATATATATATATATATATATATATATATATATATATATATATATATATATATATATATAAATGAATATACCCTTAAGGGTTTATAAGTTTAGGTATCCAAACTCACCATACTACGTCGTTTTGGATCATATATATACATTGTAATTGTCTAATGTTCTTATAATTCAACTTCAAACTTGATTTCATTCAAAGATTTTCATAAATTTCACATTTATTTCCTCTTACATAATTTTCATTTTCAACTATAATATATAAAGCCTAATTGATATTCGTTAAAAAGATGTGATGTAAGAGGAAGATAATAATGAAATTTTGAAAATCTTGAAAGTAAATCAAGTTAAGGATTGAAATTGAAGAACATTATAATAAATATATCAAACAAAACAACGTATTATGATGAGTTTGGATACCTAAGCTTATATACCCTTAAGGGTATATTCACTTTTCCCATATATATATATATATATATATATATATATATATATATATATATATATATATATATATATATATATATATATATATATATATATATATATAAAAGATTGTAGGCAAAAATACTTTAAGTACTTAACTACTTATATGGTAATATACAAAAACATGGTTTAATTTTTAGCTACAAACTTTAATAATTTACTTTAAGTTTAGAGGCGTGTAATAAGTTCGGAGAAAAAGAAATTAAAGTGTGACCATCGTTTATATGTTTTTCATGTTCAAAATAAACCGATATAGTAATTTTATTATATTTTGTGTGTCTATATTTTACATATTTTTTAAGTTGAAAATAAATTGATAGAATGTCCAATTCTATTTTTTGTTCTTAAATTACAAAAAAAAAATAAAAACATAAATAACTTAAAAGATACCATAAATTTTAGAATATACAACAAAAAATTAGTTATTTATGAAAAAATAACAAATAATTAATTTAATTGAAGTTTTGAATATATTATGAACAGAATTTTGTTGCAATGTTACATTCTATTATAGTTTTATTATTTCATATCAAACATTATCTTTGATGTTTCAGTTCGTTAATATCAAATAAGAATGAAATCTTACTCGCGATTTCATCTTTAGTGTCATCAAGAAGATCTACATCATTTAGAATTGCTTTAAGATCAATCAAATTAGTGTAACCTTCAATGGTTTCGCACATCTTTTTGTGGGTTCACCTTTGTTTGGCACTTGAATATGATTTTGGAAAATGTCACCCACATCTGTGACACAAATAAACCATGTTACCTCCCTCAAATTTTAAGATGTCAACAAACATGGATGAATTCTATGTTTGCTTTGATCTAAGAAACAACATGTTAGGAAATTGGTTAATTTAATATAAAATAAGAAAAAAGCAAGAAACCTGAAGAAATTCTATGTTTGCTTTGATCTTGGACAACCATCTATGGTTATAGGAAAAGAGAGATTGGATGAGAAAATCAAGAATATATTGAGAAAGAGTTTGGGAGAATTCTACTAGTTTTGCTATAAAGTGTTGGTAGATAAATTGATAGAAGCTATTATAGAACCTATAAAAAATGTTGATTTATATACACCAACAATATTATGTCTTATAATTTTTTTTCTTAATTTTTATTGGTAATTGATTGATGATATTATGTCGTTGTAAAAGCACAAACTATCGTATTTATGCCTGTTTATTACCTAATCATTTTTTTCAATAGTATAAATAATAATAATACAAAAAAACCCACTAGTAAAATTCTATGATTTTTAAAATTCTTCTGCTCCATGTGGATAATACACATGGCTATTTATTTTGACCAAAATGTCACATGCTTTATACCTAATAAAAGTGTAGTTAAGGATTAAAGGAGCACAAATACAATAGTTGGTGGTCTTACAATGATATTACCCCCAGTTATTTGAATGTGAGTTAGTTAATCTAATTCATATGTTAGTTCATATTTGGAAAATTTCATACTTGAATGTATTATGATTATGTCAAATAGTTATACTTTGCATTTAGATGAGATACTAAGTTTGGGTATTAAGTAGCAGTTGAAGATATGTAATATATTTAGGTAAATTTTGGAGTTAAATAGCAACATAAGATACCTAATAAATTTAAGTACATGAATCAGATGGAAAGATCGGATAGGCAACTTACTTTAGATCATTTCAACATTTAAATAGCTTAGGGTCATTTTTCATGTTCTTATAATTTAAATAGCTTAGGATCATTTCAACATAAGATACCTAATAAATTTAAGTACATGAATCAGATGGAAAGATCGGATGGGTTTTGGCCATATGAACATTCCTATGTGTACATGCAAACCCTAATGCTTGGATCTAGGTTTCTCTAATTAAACATGCATTGAATCGAAGACTTCTAATGACTAATAAGGTATAAGAACAATACAAAATCAGAGTTAGAAGCTTACCTTGAAACACTTGTTTGATCTTCTTGTTCTTGGAGCTCTAGAGTCACAAATGTCACTCCTCTAATGGCATACAAATACCAACTAGCAAGGAGGATGATTTGAGAGAGAGAGAAGAGAGGACAAAATCGGCCAGGGTTCTTCCAAAGACACAGGTGTCGATTTCCCCACCCCAAGAGGTCTATTTATACTTGTAAGGCTCCTAGGGTTTCACCCTTAAACCCTAATTGGATAACTATTACTCAAAGAAATCCAAATCCTTTCCAAGATAAGCCTTGGACGAATTTGAGGCTATCACAAGCCCTAGAATTCGTCCACCCTCTTATCCTTAAAGAATATATATAGCCCAAAGTGTAACTATCAAACAATTAACAATTTATACCCTCTTATTTAATTAATCTCTTTAAGTCACCAAATTAATACTAATTAATCTATGACTTATATTAATCAAATAACAATATTATTATTTCTTATATTATTCTCATAATATATTAATAATATCTATTCTCTCATAATAAATCATCATGTCAAGTTGCTATGGTGAAGGCAACCCAAATGGACCATGCAAAATCGGGTCAAATACTTGCCTAATATAGTTGCAGCTTTAGACACTATTCCAACAGTCTCCCACTTGGATAAGTCTAGTAACTATATGCACAAGTACAATCCAATTTGCAATCTTAGCTCTCAAAGACGCTGTCAAACTCTGATCTAATCAATATTGTCCTTTAGATAAGGGATCGTACAGTCCTTTGTTAGATATCATGCTGACAATTCTATAGAATAATTAGTCTAGCATTTGGTTTCTTGATCTCCGATTTATTTGACATAGAACTTAATCGAACACATCAGTTCAGTTCTGACCGGGCCCGGCACATAAGTCAAATCAAATCATCGAGCGGCCGAGATATCACTTTTATCCTCTTAGGATAAAAGTTACAGATAAACTTCGACTTATATGCATTTACTTATTCATTAATCAACTATACACAACAATGCGTTTTATAACACCGAGTTACTGATGCGTTTTCGCATTATCAATGTACAATCAATTAACAAATAACAAACCATATATCTAGGTTTTAAGACTACATGATATTATCGTCTTGCAATCACTCTTTTTATCACATTCCATAAGGTGATTCCAGCAAGCGCGAGTTTGTTCCAATGCTCAAAACTAGTTCATAAGCACTCATGAATGTTGCAGCAATCTTTTGCTATGTCTAATACCATTTAGACAATCTACACACCAATTCATGACAATCTTCATTCATATATACTTCCGACATATGAACGATTGTGGACAATTTGAATAATTCGATTATTCTTAATAAACTCAATTATTCTGGAAGTCAAAACATGCAAAGTGAAACAACAGTTAAACAATTAACATAAGATAGTAACATTAATTATAAATAAAACTCCTTTATTTAATCATCAAATGTTAATTACATTTATCTATTACACGTTTCTAATACTATCTAGTCTATGCTAATATCATCCTTCAGCCCAATACTCCTAGCATCCCGCAAGTGCTTAACCCTACTTAGTCCCTTCGTAAGCAGATCTGCTGGGTTATCTTCTGATGATATCCTCTTCACTACGAGTTGTCCTTCTTCTACACGATGTCTGATGAAGTGATATTTTCTGTCGATATGCCGAGATCTACCATGATCCCTCGGTTCCTTGGTCAAGGCAACCACTCCTTCATTATCACAGAAAATCTCCATGGGCTCCTTTATGGTAGGTACAACTCCAAGGTCACCGATGAAGTTCTTCAACCATATTGCCTCCTTCGACGCTTCGCTCGCTGCAATGTACTCTCATTCGCACGTTGAATCAACTACGGTTTCCTGCTTGGAACTTTTCCAAGTTACTGCTCCTCCATTTAGGGTAAAGACCCAGCTCGACTGCGAATGGTAGTTGTCCCTGTCGGTTTGAAAGCTGGCGTCACTATACCCTCTCACCTTTAAGTCATCACTCCCTCCGAGGACTAAAAACCATTCCTTCGTCCTCCGAAGGCACTTAAGGATATTCTTCACCGCAATCCAATGGGCTCTGCCAAGATTCCCTTGATATCTACTAACCATGCTCAAAGCAAAGACTACATCAGGGCGAGTACAAGTCATAACATACATGATTGAGTCAACTGCGGAAGCGTATGGAACTCGGCTCATTTCAGTTATCTCAGCTTCGATACTCAGACTTTGAGTCTTACTCAACTTGGCATTACTTTGTACCGGCAATTCTCCCTTCTTTGAGTTTTCCATACTAAAACATTTTAGTACCTTCTCTAAGTAAGTGTTCTGACTAAGTTCTATTAGTCTCTTACTTCTTTCTCTTACTATCCTTATTCCCAAAATATAGGAAGCCTCTCCGAGTTCCTTCATAGCGAAGCACTTCCCGAGCCAGGATTTAATCTCCTGCAGTGTCGGGATGTCATATCCTATGAGCAGTATGTCTTCCACATACAAAACGAGAAAGCTAACTATACTCCCACTGGCTTTGACATATACACACGATTCATCTTCGCTTCGTACAAATCCAAACTCTTTGACTTTCTCATCGAAGCAAAGATTCCATCTGCGAGACGCTTGCTTAAGTCCATAAATGGACTTCTCAAGCTTACACACTCTATTCGGATGCTTCGGATCCACAAACCCCTCTGGCTGAGCCATGTAAACATCCTCAGCCAACTTCCCGTTAAGGAAAGCGGTCTTGACATCCATTTGCCCAATCTCATAATCATCAAATGCGGCAATTGCTAGCATCACTCTAATAGACTTTATCTTCGCAACTGGTGAGAAGGTCTCATCATAGTCAACTCCGAGAGTTTGAGTAAAGCCCTTCGCAACCAATCGCGCCTTATACGTGTGTACGTTTCCATTCACGTCGGTCTTCTTCTTGAAGATCCATTTGCACCCAATGGTGTTACGTCCAGGTACATTATCAACCAAATTCCAAACTTGGTTATCATACATGGATTGGATCTCGCTGTCCATTGCCTCTTTCCATTTCGTAGACTCCGGGCCTGCCATGGCTTCCTTATAGCTATTAGGTTCATCAAGGTTTATTAGTGTACTATCACTAATATACGTGTCCCCTTCAGTAGTAATATGAAAACCATATAACTGGGGTTGAACTCTAACTCTTTCGGAACATCTAAGAGGTAATGATATGTCAATCGGTTCAACCGGAGTTTCCTCCTCGGGTTGAGTGCCAGCGGTAGAGGTTCCTTCATCTATCGGCTCTTGAATCTCTTCAAGCTCAATTTGCCTCCCACTGTCTCCTTGCCCTATGAGTTCTCTCTCTCGGAAAACTCCTCTCCTCGCAACAAAGACAACATTGTCCTTTGGTCTATAGAAGAGATATCCAAAGAATTTATGAGGGTAGCCGATGAAAATACATCGCTCACTACGAGGTTCGTGCTTGTTGTGAGTATCTCATCTTACGAAATCCTTGCAACCCCAAACCTTGATATGTGCTAACGAAGGAGCTTTCCCCATCCACATATCGTGAGGTGTTTTGGCAACCTTCTTAGTAGGGACTCGGTTAAGGATATGGGCGGCAGTCTCTAAGACATAC
This sequence comes from Lactuca saligna, assembly GCF_052625555.1. Classification (NCBI taxonomy): domain Eukaryota; kingdom Viridiplantae; phylum Streptophyta; class Magnoliopsida; order Asterales; family Asteraceae; genus Lactuca; species Lactuca saligna. Next base: position 68,665,656 of record NC_136422.1, read on the forward strand.
CCCCAAAAAGAGATAGATAGTGAAGCATGGCTCATCATAGAGCGAATCATGTCCAACAAGGTTCGATTATGCCTTTCTGCCACACCATTCAACTGCGGTGTCCTAGGTGGCGTCAATTGTGAAACTATTCCACACTCCTTGAGATAATCATGGAATTCAAGACTTAGGTACTCTCCTCCTCGATCGGATCGAAGCATCTTGATTTTCCTGCCCAATTGATTCTCCACTTCATTCTTGAATTCTTTGAACTTTTCAAAAGTTTCTGACTTTTGCTTGATTAAGTAGATATACCCATATCTACTATAGTCATCGGTAAAAGTCATGTAGAAGTGCTTTCCATCCTTCGTGGTAGATCTAAACGGTCCACACACATCGGTATGTTTGAGGTCCAATAGACCCTCACCCCTTTCGCACGTACCAACGAAGGGTGACTTAGTCATCTTTCCAAGTAAACAAGACTCGCATGTGTCATCTTACCTAAGGTCGAATAACTCCAACACTCCATCCTTTTGGAGTTGGGCTATGCGTTTCTTGTTGACATGTCCAAAACGACAATGCCACAAGGATGCCTTATCCATACTATTGGAAGAATCCATGCATAAAACATCATTTCCTAAGTTATCAACAATCATAACAGTTTCATAAATTCCATTACACGGTATTGCTTCAAAATAAAATACACCATTTAGATAAGCCAAAATAGAACCATTCTCATTATTAAAAGAAAATCTAAAACCTTGTCTAAACAAACCATGAAATGAAATGTTGTTTCTAGCCATTTCTGGCGAATAGCAACAATTGTTCAAATGTAAACATAGACCATTCCTAAGCACTAAAGAATACACTCCAATCTTGGTCACAGGCGACGATCTTCTGTTCCCCATGATTAGACTTATCCTTCCATGCTCCATATCCCTATTTCTTCTTAGTCCCTACACATCAGAACAAATGTGATAACCACATCCGGTATCAAGAACCCAAGAAATAGCATGAGATGAATCGTTAGATTTAATTGTGTATATACCTGCGAAAGACGGCTTGATCTTTCCTTCCTTGATGGCTTGCAGGTACTCTGGGCAGCTTCTCTTCCAGTTTCCTATCTTGTGGCAGTGGCGCCACTCTGCCTCCTTTGGGTTAGGGCAGGGTTTAGCAAGATCAACTTTGGTCCCACTAGAAGAGGCACCATCTCGGGGCTTAACCTTGCGATGGTTCTTAGACGAAGCCTTCCTCTTCTTTCCCCTTCCTTGTCCAATAGCCAACACAGGAGCAGCGGGTGGATTGGGAGTTGGTGCAACAGACTTGTCCTTGAAGTTGCTTTCAGCAACCCTCAAGAGACCGTGGAGCTTGCTTAGGGTGACCTCTTCTTTGTTCATGTGGTACGTCATCCTAAATTGATTGTAACTTGGAGGCAAAGAGTGAAGCACCATGTCGATCGCCAAGTCTTCCCCAAAGTCAACATTCAACTTGCGAAGATAGTCGACATACCTTTGCATCTTTTGAAGGTGCACGGTAAGAGACTCTCCATGACCCATCTTAGCGGAAATCATGTTAGTGAAAATCTCATAACGTTCTTGTCTCGCGTTTTGGTGGTATCTCTCCAACAAGTCTTGGTGCATTTCGTACGGATACATGTCCTCGTAGGACTTTTGGAATTCGGAGTTCATAGTGGGTATCATGATGCAATGAACCTTCGTTGCATCATGCTCATGAGTTTCAAAAGTGGTCATTTCAGTCGGAGTAGCGATTTCAGGGTTGATTTTCTCGAGCTTCTCATCAAGGACATACTCCTTATCCTCATAGCGAGCAATCGTGCGAATGTATCTTATCCATTCGCTAAAGTTCGTTCCATTGAAGGTGACCTTTTGACAAAGGCTCATCAATGTGAATGAACTAGCAGTAGCGTTGTTAGCGTTCGGCATCTACAAATATAAAGGACAAAGATAGATTAGAATATGAATCCCTAATTATCACCCAATAAGAAAATTAGGGCTAGGATCCAACAACAATATTTACATATTAGAAAAGGGATGCCGTAATCTAACATGCAAACAATTTGAAGGTAAGTGAATGACGATTCACTAATTCTCCACCACAAAACATACCTTTAAGTCCTAAATGTATTGAGAATTCCTAGGTTTGGATGAGATTCATTGAAACTTTTCAATGGCATGTTTAAATCTCGATATGCCCCTCTTGTTTGTGACTGTGATACCGAGGATTACAAAGCGGGTGTGAATTACCATGCAAATTCACATGGTGCCTTCATTGTAACGATCACCTATTCGATGTGCCGGTAAACCACACACGCTCCATCGAACTATGATAAACAATGAATCACCCTTTTCCACCTTCGCTTAGACCTAATTAGTGTGCCGGTAAACCACACACGCTCCACTAACTTCTTAGCAAGGTGCAAAGTGTAATTTCATGAGATTGCATCAATTCACTTTTCCTAAAGTAACTAAGATTGGGATTTTTTAAGAAAAACATGTAGTTACTTTGTATTTCATATTATACTTTTAATGAGAGGATGAGCTTGCCCTATCCTACCCGTTCGGCTAACGACCCTCCACCGATCAAGCAAGCGGTGGGTGTGAGTGTACACCCATTAAGCGCCATTTTATAGGTCACAACCTTATACCCACCTTATAGACCGACTTCGTGAATGAGGCCTACTAATGGTAAGACTAGCATTTAAGTTATACATATATAGATATTAATCTTGTAATATTATATTAGTATAGCGTTGGATTTTAAACTTGTAAAAAACTCTAGGGTTTGAAATTTAAATTGTCTAAATTAAACTTTTAATCACAAAACATAAATTTCAAAACTTGAGGGTAAGTTTTAAACTTTTTAAAACATAAAGGATCAAATAACAAATAATTTAAATTAACAACTAATCACATCATTGTCCATATTCGATATGTTTATGATTTCTTGAAAAACAATTTACCAATCTAATCAGAATAATTAATAATTATCACATAAGTAAAATTAAATATTTTATTAATTGATAAATATCTTCAACTAGATCAAAAATATAGTCATATATATCATAAAATCGGATTTGGGTTGATCTAATATGATAAAGGTAAGTTTCCATAAAATAAATATCAAAAAATCCTGATTTTAGCTCTTCCTGACGCTCGGACTCGCCGAGTACCCACGCTGGACTCGCCGAGTCAGGCCAACTCGCCGAGTCCACTATGGGACTCGCCGAGTCCATGACTCAGAAACACAAAATTCGTATTTTGCAGGTAAGATTCAAACAATCAAGCAACAATTTAACATAAACCAATCTAGGCTATGATACCACTGATGGGTTTTGGCCATATGAACATTCCTATGTGCACATGCAAACCCTAATGCTTGGATCTAGGTTTCTCTAATTAAACATGCATTGAATCCAAGACTTCTAATGACTAATAAGGTATAAGAACAATACAAAATCAGAGTTAGAAGCTTACCTTGAAACACTTGTTTGATCTTCTTGTTCTTGGAGCTCTAGAGTCACAAATGTCACTCCTCTAATGGCTTACAAACACCAACTAGCAAGGAGGATGATTTGAGAGAGAAGAGAGAGGACAAAATCGGCCAGGGTTCTTCCAAAGACACAAGTGTTGATTTCCCCACCCCAAGAGGTCTATTTATACTTGTAAGGCTCCTAGGGTTTCACCCTTAAACCCTAATTGGATAACTATTACTCAAAGCAATCCAAATCCTTTCCAAGATAAGCCTTGGATGAATTTGAGGCTATCCCAAGCCTTAGAATTCGGCCACCCTCTTATCCTTAAAGAATATATAGCCCAAAGTGTAACTATCAAACAATTGACAGTTTATACCCTCTTATTTAATTAATCTCTTTAAGTCACCAAATTAATACTAATTAATCTATGACTTATATTAATCAAATAACAATATTATTATTTCTTATATTATTCTCATAATATATTAATAATATCTATTCTCTCATAATAAATCATCCTATCAAGTTGCTATGGTGAAGGCAACCCAAAAGGACCATACACAATCGGGTCAAATACTTGCCTAATATAGTTGCAGCCTTAGACACTATTCCAACAGTTCTATCATTAAATAGTTTGATGATCCTAAGACCAATATAAAACATTATAAGTGTTATAAATAAGTAGTGATAAATACCACAAGACTTGAACATTTATGATTTGGAATTATATGTTTCATAATTAAGTGTGAAATTTTATTAAATAGTTGTTTTAGGGACATTTAATTAGCGACCCAGGTGTTAACGAATGCTTTAATGATAATTTAATATGAAAATCTTATAATATGAAAGTTCAGCTATAATAATGTTCTAAGTATATTATTATTTTAGCATTTGAGCCTTTATTGTTTGAAGATATAGAATTTGGTTAATTTAGATGGTTACCATTGTTGTGTGTTAATTTAATATAAGAGTATTAAGATGTTTACTGTGTAATACATTTCCAAATGAATGATAACTATAATTTCATTATTTTATCTTAAGTGTCCAACTAATCTTAGGTGCCAGACTTATCTAGTGTTGGGTTTATCTAATTATTAGTTTGTAACACCCCAAAACTAAAAAAAGATATACTAAAAAACATTCTTTCTTGTTACATTCGACATCTACATATAGTGTACTTTGTACTAGAAAAAGTATATGTGTGGATCACAACCAAAGTTTACAACATGTATAACCCAATCCATTTATTACAATACATTAATTAACAAACAAAAAACACAAGGTTTGATAAGATTCTTATATCTATTACAAGTCTTTACCTTTATTTGTGGAACTTGCATCCATGGAAGTAAACCACAACATAAGTTATATGAAGCTTGTGAGTATTTAACATAATCCTTACAAGATGTGTACAAAAACTTCATAGAACACAATTAATAAAAATCAAATATGTAAACCATTATTGACGTAAATTTCTTTCCATAAATATTCTTAAGCCAAATCTTAAGTGTCTCATGAACCTTGTGGGTTTTGATAAGCTAAAAATGTTTTTTTTTTTTTATTTTTATTTTTTAAATAAAACAGTTTTGATGGCAAATGAAAGACTTTTAATATAACCAATTTATTTTTTGATTATTTTAACAAAACCACCAAGAGGATCCAAATACATGAACTACAAAGATAATAACAACCATATAAAGTTAAAGAGATAACATTTGAAGACTTTGATCCTACTTGGTTTTTGGGAGTTAATGGAGATGACAAAAACTCAAGATTAGAGTTTCTCTGTGATGCATCCACCAGCAAGAGTAAGTCACCAATAATGTTAGTTCTTCATCTTGTATGAAGTAACTTTTAAGACTTAAAGTGCTTAACACAATTAAGAACTAGAGGAGAAGCATTTCTAAGCACCAATTTTTCAATGCACTTCAAAAGACAAGAAGAAAAGGGAGGAGAAGGGAATTATTGACCTAGGCAAAAAGAAGAAAGAAAGAGCAAAAAATTGGCTTCAAAATGGAAGTCGTATACTCTCTTTTATATCCACAGATGAGAAACGAGAGCCATACCTCATTATATATTATAAAGTAACGGTTAGCTAGATACATGTAGTGTGTAAGAGGGAGGTGGCAAGCAACCTCCCTCTCCTTTACAACTTTCGGCCCTCATGATTGAAAGAGAGAAGTGACATGTCTAGTTTCACTAACTAAATAAGTTAAGACAACTAGTTAGGTCATATGGAATCCAAGTAGTCCAAAAACTTGTACACACCATATTAAATCATACAATGTGATTAAATAATTAGTTATTACTCTTTAAAATATTATTTTCATAAAATAATAATTTCCCAATATTATTTTCACAAAATAATAATTTCTACAGAATAAACACAAGAGTTGAATATATTTATTAATAATTGAATTCTTAATAAATAATCAATAAGTGACAACTTGCTAAATGTTTGACCTTATAGGATTATATATTATTAGAAACATCATTCTAAAATGATTTTTGAGCATATAGATAAAACCATATCCTACTCGAATAATATTCATTGCAGACTGACATAGACATTGGTTGATGTCTTGTAACAGACCAATCCCCCCAATAACACACGACAATAACACACGAACAGGTGCCATCCAACAACTTCCCAATGTTATCATTGGAATGGATTGGTTAAGTCCTCACTACATTGAAATTTTGTGTTATGAAATGGTCATTCGCCTTAACCTACCAAATAACAAAACTCTCATCATTTATAGCGACAAACCTGACATGAAGCTACAAATCACCTCTTCCATCAAGGCTCAGAAGTATCTGCGCAAGGAATATCATGCCTTCTTAGCCCACATAGTGGATGAGAAACAAAAGGTGAAAGACATCGAGGATATTCCCAAAATATGTAACTTCCCTAATGTATTTCTAGAAGACCTTCCAGGAATATCACTAGTATGCCAAGTCGAGTTCAGAATCGACTTGAATCCTGGAGCCACCCCTGTAGCCAAATCCCCAAACCACCTAACACTTGCGGAAATGCAGGAACTATCCAACCAGCTGAACAAACTGCTAAGCAAAGGATTCATTCGATTCTCACCTTGGGGAGCACCAATCTTATTCATGAAAAAGAAGGATGGATCGTTCCGCATGTGCATAGACTATCGAGAACTAAACAAGCTAACTATCAAGAACTGTTATCCCCTACCTCGAATCGACGAACTATTTGATCAACTGCAAGGGTCGAGCTATTTCTCAAAGATTGACCTAAGATTGGGATATCATCAGCTACGACTTCAGGAGGATGATATCCCTAAAACAACATTCAGGACTGGCTACGGTCACTACGAGTTTGTAGTGATGCCCTTCGGTCTCATGAATGCGCTAGCAGTGTTCATGGACTTAGTGAGCTGTGTTTGTCGGCCATATCTTGATAAATTCATGATAGTATTCATCTATGACATACTAGTTTATTCACGAAGCAAGGAGGAACACCGTCATCATCTACGACAAGTCGTGGAGACGTTGAGGGTAGAAAAGCTATACGCCAAATTCTCAAAATGCGAATTTTGGATCCAAAAAGTAGACTTTCTGGGACATTTAGTCAATGAGGAATGGATACACGTGGATCCTTCTAAAGTTTAGGCGATCGCAAACTAGGCAACACCAAAAACACCAACGGGGATACGCCAGTTTTTGGGCCTTGCTGGCTACTGCCGAATATTCATAGAAAGCTTATCTAATATCGCAAAGTCGCTGACAACCTTAACACAGAAGGGAGTAACTTTCAGCTAGGGAAATAAACAAGAAGCTGCTTTCCAAACGCTTAAACAAACTCTGTGCAGTGCTCCAAGCTTGTCCCTCCTGGAAGGGACCAAAGACTTTGTGGTCTATTGTGATGTATTGAAGCAGGGCCTAGGATGTGTGCTCATGCAACAAGGAAAGGTCATCGCCTATGCCTTAAGACAACTCAAGACTCATGAGGTCAATTACACCACACACGACCTCGAACTAAGAGAAGTGGTGTTTACCCTAATGATCTGGAGACACTACCTGTACGGCACCAAATGCACCATCTTCACATATCATAAGAGTCTTCAACACATTCTCAATCAAAAGGAGCTCAACATGAGACAACAATGATGGGTTGAACTGCTAAATGACTACGAATGCGAAATTTGTTATCACCCGGGAAAAGACAATGTAGTAGCAGATGCCCTCAGTCGGAAGGAATACTCGGGCCGCCGAGTAAAATCATTAACTATGACCATCCATTCCCATCTGACCACACAGATCAAGGAGGCGCAGCAAGAGGCCCTAAAACCCGAGAACCTCGCTGAGGAGACCTTAAGAGGAATGGATAAAAACCTTGAATTTAAGGATGATAGAGCTTATTATCTCATGAATCGCATTTGGACATCGAATTTCAGCGGGTACAGAGACATTTTCATGAACGAGGCACACAAGACAAAATACTCTGTTCATCCTGGTGTGGACAAGATGTATCTGGACCTCAAGAAAATTTATTGGTGGCTGAATATGAAAACGGAGATCGCTACCTATGTGGGCAAGTGCCTGACTTGTACCAAGGTCAAGGTAGAATATCAAAAGCCCCCGGGTTTGGTTCAGCAACCAGACATACCCAAGTGGAAGTGGGAGCGGATAACCATGGACTTCATAACCAAGTTACCCAAGACAACGGGTGGACTTGACACCATTTGGGTGATCGTTGACAGGTTAACCAAATCTGCACACTTCCTACCAATAAAGGAGACCGACAAGATGGAAAAGTTAACTAGGACGTACATTAAAGAAATCGTACAACTACATAGGGTACCAATATCTATCATCTCCGATAGAGATAGTAGGTTCACCTCATGGTTCTGGTAGTCACTACAAAAGTCTTTGGGGACCAAACTCGACATGAGTATAACTTATCACCCCCAGACTGATGGAAAAAGCAAAAGGACCATCCAGACGCTAGAAGACATGTTGAGAGCATGTGTGATAAACTTTGGTAAGGACTAGGATACCCACTTACCACTTGTTGAATTCTCATACAATAACAATTATCACACTAGCATCAAAGTCGTGCCACTTGAAGCCCTTTATGGGTACAAGTGCAGATCACCTCTGTGTTGGGTTGAGGTGGGCAACACCCAGCTAGCAAGAGAGTAAGTACCTAATAGCACACTCACCGGCCTGAAAATCATACGGGAAACCACAGAGAAGATCGTTTAGATATTCAAACGATTAAAGGTATCCCGAGATTGGCCAAAGAGCTATGTTGATAAGCGACGAAAACCCTTGGAGTTCCAAGTCGGTCACCACGTACTGTTGAAGGTCTCTCCCTGGAAGGGAATGATACATTTTGGCAATCGTGGGAAGCTAAATCTAAGGTATATCAAGCCATTCGAGATCCTTGCTAGAATCATCCTGGTGGCTTACAAGCTTTGACTGCCAGAAGAAATCATTAATGTACATCCCGTCTTCCACATGTCCAACCAGAAGAAGTATCTGTCCGATGAGACTCTGGTTGTCCTACTCAACGACATCGAGGTAAACAACAGTCTACACTTCATAGAGGAACCTGTGGAAATCATGGATAAGGAAGTTAAAAGGAAGAAACAAAGTCGTATACCAATAGTAAAGGTCTGTTGGAACGCCAAGCGAGGACATGTTGACTTGGTAATGGAAGATCGAATGAAACAAAAGTACCCACAAATTTTTCTCTAGTTACAAGAACCCGTCCAAAATGATAATTTTGGGGCGAAATTCTCTTTAACGGGGGGATGATGTGACAATGGGAAAATTTTGGATCAAGCAAGGTCTATATTGTATCTATGTATAAATAAATTCACAATGTAACCTTATTGCAATAAAACTTTGAAAATTAAAAGCACATTATTTGTATTAGTATATACATAGTTATATAATCTTTGAAAATTGTATTCATAATAAAAACTTGGAAGTCAACAAGTTATAACAAGTCAAGACAAGTAAAATAGTTGGAACCAATCATGAATTACATATTTCTTTCGAGATTTCGGCCTAGTACCCCACCAAACTAGTGATTTCGGTTGGACTAGGACCGAAATCACCCTTTAATAAGTGCTACCAAAACTGAAAACATCATGAGGGAATAATGTAGGACCAAAATCACAAGCGTAGACACACTTAGGCCGAAATCCCCAAGACTACAACCACTAGGATCAAAATCACTTGGTCAAACTATGCCTAGGACCGAAATCACATGTGATTTCGGTCATACTAGGGAACTTTTAGTGGGTTTTCGGTCAAGATAAAGAAGTGACAAGGAAGTTGAATTTATGATTATATGTCTCACCCATTTCCCATGCAAAGTTCGTCAGTATCCCATGCAATAACCCAACAAATACCCAAGCATTATCCAACAGTTAACCAAGTAAAAGTCCTATCACCTTTCCTCCTTAAAAACAACAGGAAGCACCCAAGATCCCCACCGTTTCCATTCTACTTTCTATTTAATTCACTTATCTCTCAAGAACCAAGACCAAATATCTTCCAACTTCAAAATTTCCCAAGCTTTTTCTTAGTATTTTGGTAAGTTCCTTTTGTTAATCTAGCGTTTTTATACACTTTTATGTTAGTTTCATCAGATTTACACATATTATTATGTGTTAAAACTCTTAGGGTAATATCATCTTCAAAGGATATATCAACCCCTTTCAATTCTTTAGGCTTGAAATCTTCACACCATCTCTTCAAACCACCCACAAATCTACTCAAGTTCAGTTCATACCACCACTTTTTCGAGATTTTCACATTTTTAGGGGGGGGGGGGATTACAAGTCAAAATTGGTTTATTACACAAAATACTTGCATGTTTCATCTTTATGTTGAAGTATAAGCCATTATTTGCACAATATATAATTATCACTAGCTTTCATACAATTATTTGTGATGTATTTGTTTTGAAAGGCAAAGTTAACTAAACAAGACATATTCTATGTTATAAAAATCATAAGAAAAATTATGATTGTAACAAAACAAAACATATTCTATGTTAACAAAAAGGGCTTACATTATACTTTTATACTATATTGGTGGGTTACAACCCAAAGGTATCATGTTTGATCATATATATTTGACACCAAGATAACAACTTTATATTTATATAAAAGATTATATAAATAGTTTCAACAAACAAACACGATAAACTATAATTGGTATAGTTTGGGAGCCACAAAATTACACTGTCATTTCACAAGAATCAAATAATTATTTAAAGACATAATTATTTCAGTTACAACAAAAAAGAGTTTTTAATACATGTAAATCGATTGATACAATTTTGTGAGACAGCTAGCTTCACCGTACCTACCAGAGTACACGTTGAAGTCATGATTTATAACCAGAGTCTTTTTTTGGGAGAGCATGAAACTTATTTATAGATCTATACGTGATTGACAACCCCGCACATAAACTATTAGCTACAGTTAGACCGATAGGTCTGGGGTGACAAATATCATAACAGTTCTGACCCCCGAAGTACGTCATTCAGGCCACTAGTCACATTAACATGGTTATAATAACTCACATAGGGTATCAACACACATTTTATTTATAGGATAACATACATTTCAAGTAGTTTTATATAAAGATAAAACTTCTTTACATCATTTTACAGTACAATATTACTTACATTTCTAGTCTTGGGACTTAAGACTTACAATTTATTTGTAAGAAAATGTTTGATTTTCAGGAAGTATACTCTATCATTTTCACAAAATATTAGAAATTGTTTTTTTTACCAGATTCTTATGAACTCACCAACTTAATTGTTGACATTTTTTAAAATCACTTGTATTCTCAGGAAATCAGTAAAAAGGTATCCACGACAATTTTTGGAGGGTGGGACGTCGTCGCATCATTTCATTCATTTTTGTCACATGCACCTTATATCATCTAAAACATATTTGAATATGACGTAAACTTATCAATTTTCAATGTAATGGTTGTGATGCTTTGTTTCATTCGTATTCAATTGTTATGATACTGTACAATGATGTGCCCGGATGTTTTCGTCGTTATGGTTTAGGGGTGTGTCATGACTCTATGTTTGTAATCAGATTCTCCCCTTGGATCGGAATATCAACGTTGACTTTAGGATTAGAATCCTCCCCCTGAACAGGTGTATTTGTTATGGAGGTTGAAGCAGAACCCTCTCCTTGAACATGAACATTTGAAGCTTGTGGTGAAGGTTAAATTTCAGTATTCTTCATAATCGATGGATCATTTCCAAGATCTTTGTGGCATCTTCGATGATTTTCTTCAACTTATAAGGCATTTGATTAAGAAGAAATAGCCTTTTCTGGTTCATCAAACAAATTCATGAATTCCTCATTAGGATTTGAAAGAGGAATCGTCATCAGATTTGTTGAAGGAGAGATTTCTCCAGCTTGACAATTAGTCTTCTGATACTTCTTAAGATAGTTATCGTCAAACGTGACATAATAGGTTTCTTTTATCCTTTTGGATTTCTTGTTCAAAACCCTATATGCCTTAGAAGTAAGAGAGTACCCCAAAAAGATTCCTTTGTCAGCCTTTACATCAAATTTGTTCTGTTGCTCATTTGAATTAAATATGAAACACCTTGAACCAAAAACATGAAAGAACCTAACATTAGGTTTCATTTATTTAGAATCTCATAAGGGTTGATAAGGAATCTCTCATTTATCAGAGAGCGGTTCTGAGTGAAACAGGCAGTTCCGATAGCATCAGCCCATAAATAGAGTGGAAGGTTTGCAAATAACAACATAGTCGTTGAAGCTTCGCAAAGAGACAGGTTTTGTCTTTCAATGACATCGTTCTGTTGAGGAGTGTAAGGTGCAAAGAATTTGTGAGCAATTCCTTTTTCAGCCAAGAATTCTTCAAACAATTGGTTTTTGAATTCCAAACCATTATCGCTACGAACATTCCTAACTAGCTTTCGCAATTGAAGCTCGACTAACTTGATGAAATCCTTTTGCTTTGAAGTTGCATACGATTTATTTCTAAGATAGTAAACTCAAGTAAATCCTGAAAAATCGTCAACAATAACTAGAATATACTTATTACCAACAATGCTCTAAATGGATGATTGGCCACAAAGATCAATGTGTAGTAATTCTAGAGGTTCCATTACTTTGGTATTTATAATAGTTGAGTGACTTTTACGACTTTGCTTTCCTAGCTCACAAGAAGCACACATATGTTCCTTCTCAAACTTCAGACAAGGAAAACACCTACAAGATCGCCTAGCACTAGTTTATAGATATCCTTGAAATTCAGATGCGAGAGCCTTCAGTGCCCAAGCCAACTATCATCCGAATATGCTTTCGTAAGAAGGCAAATGGCTGGATTCCCTTTGATAGGATTCAGATTCAAATTATGTATTTCACCTTTTGTATTGGATTTCAAAAGCACTACCTTGGATTTCTTCTCAAAAAATTCAGATCCCTCATCATCAAATGAAACCTTCAGACTGGTACCTACAACCAATTGAGATACACTAATTAGATTATGTTGCAGGCCTTCCACATAAGCTACATTTCGAATGGAGAATTCGCCATTTGTAATCATTTCATAGCTTTTTATCTATCCGATTGAATTATTTCCAAACTTACATGTCCACCATCCTTCAACGATCAGAATCCGCAACTCTTCTCTCCTACCAGTCATGTGACATGAACATCCACTGTCAATATATTATTCTGAGTCATATTGTTCCTCACGAATCACCTACAAAATTCAGAGAGATTTAGGACCCCAAAGTTGTTTGGGTCCTCGTGAGGTTTTTTAAGAACAAGAAAGGTTATAGCTTCATCAACCAAATAAGATCTCTTTATGAAAGTAGAATTCTCTCCTTTCGTGATATTGAAAACAAAAATTCTACTATCTTTGAGATTATTTTCTTTAAAAGAAATTTGTCTTTGTTTAGATTATATTTGTTTCCTGACAACATTTTTCATAAACTTCGTTTCCTCCTTTTTGAAATTTGCTTCGGATTCCTTGAAGGAAGTTTCAGGTTCTGAAACAACTTTCCTTTTACCCTTAACATATTTTCATGTATTGACAGATTTTGAAACATTTATTTTTCGACAAAAAATTAGGTTTTATATTTTTCAAAGGTTTCATTTGTTTTGAAAATGATGGTTTCGGTAAAACTTTAGATTTAAAAACATGTGGATTTGAAGATTGTGACTTTGAAAAAGATTAAACTTCTAGTTTTGGAATATGAGAAGGATTCGTGTTTGAGTTGTAGTCCTTTCTGAATGGTAAATTTTTTATTAGAGTTCTTGTTCTTCCAGAAATGTTTTCTTTCTCATGGATTCTTCCTATATCTAGCATTCAATTGTCATTTCTTAGCAATAAATTCCTCAGGTGACTTATGAATGTTAGACCTAGGTTTCTCTTTTCTGACAAGGATGTTAGTCTATTCTGAAGATGTTTCGCTTGGAACATTCTTGGTGCCACTCGGACCAGCTTTATCATAACAAGAGTTAATGCAATTCAATTTTTCTGCAACATATCTCCCTTTGGTTTTCCATGCGGTCATTTTGGAAAGACCCTTGGTTTCATCAGAGCTATCATTAGGTCCTGACCAAAATAATTCTTCAGAACCATCTGCATTGTCACCATCCACTACGGGCGTTAATTCTGATTTATCAGTTTTGTCAAGTCTAGTTTTTACGAAAACTTGATTAGTGACTGTTTTCACTTTTGGAAATACTGTAGATTTTGCTTTTAAAACATTCGAACCTTTATTTTCAGTAACACGAATATATTCAATGGAATTTTCTGAAATCAACTTTTTCTTCGGTTGAGTCTCATTTTGTACAAAAGAGAACAATCAATCTCATCGTCTACATAAATCTCACCCATGTCACTTTCGTCAAATTTAGAAATGTTTTCAGCATCAAAAGTATTTTTTGAACTCAGTTTAGTGCATAAAGAATCAAATTTTTGCACAGTATAAGATTTAATATGTTCTTTGTCCTTATCATCCAACATTTTTTAGAATGCTTTTATGTTCTTTGGACTGAATATAAGGCTTCAATTTATCAATACCAATTTTGTATGAGTCCAAAACAACATCAGACGACACAAAAGATTCACACTTATAGCACTCAACATCGATATCATCCTCTTTCAATTCAAGGAAGGGTAAAATCATTTTGTGTATCTTTTTCCCTATTTCACGGTCAAGATGCAGTTGGGTTATATTGAAATATAAACTTTTTGCAATTAAACAGAAACATTTCTTTGTTGAAAAAGTGATAAGTTGTCTCTATTAAGATAAGTTACATCATCTCTTGACCTAGTTGGCTCTGACTCCAACTTCTCTATCCAAATCCTTCTCTCTTCACTTTTGTTTGTTACCATGCTGATTTGATCACTTAGATTAGAATTTCTTACACGAGTTCTTTTAAAACTATCACTAAACTTAGAGACAATATAATTTAAATCATCTAACTCATATTCGTAATAAGTAACAGGAATATTAAGAGATAAGAGAATAGAGTGTACCTTAGAGATGACTTTCTTGAAATCTTCTGCCTGTTCTGAAATAGGTTTCGTTACGAAATAGCTTTCAAACAGCTTCCCACCATCAGTCGTGTATCCCCTCTGTTCTAAGACCACATTATGCACCATGAAACAGATCCCTTCATACTCATGCACATCATACTTTGCAACAAAACACCTACCATGTTTGGGCTTCTGAACTTCCACATCTTCCAAATCAGTGGATCACACTTCAATGCGTCCAAATTCATCATCATCTTCCTGCACAATCAAGGTAGGTTTCACATTATTAGCACTCTTTCTCTTCCTTAGCTCTTCTATATTTTGAAGACAGTAAGCTTCATCCTTCTCTTCTTGCTTCATCTCATTCATCTTTCTCAACATACACTCTTTGGCGAAATGATTCTTGCCATGATAGTAGTTGCAATCATAGCCAGAATCTCCTAGTAGCTTCTTTTCTTGCTTATCTTCTTCCTTTTGAGAGTTCCTAAAGCTCTCGTCTTTTAACTTATCAGAACTAAAGTTTCCAACCCTATTTCTGTTTTTTGAGTAGACTAAAGTTCTTTTTAATGAACTTTTTGGGATTTGACACCATTAGAGCATATTCATCTTGGTATGCTCACAATCCGAGAGGTCGGAATCAGAATGTTCTTCAACAACCTTTTTTCCCTTCACAACCAGGGTCAACGAACCCATACTGGAAACAAGTTTAACATATTTTGTCACTTCATCTTCATGGAATCTTAAAATTCTCACTAGCTTTTCCAAAGTATAACTTTTAAATTGTTCATGAGCTTTTACCGTGGACACTACAACTTTATACTCTAATCTCAAACCATTCACAAACATGACTTTCTACTTAATTATTTCACGCTTGAATTTGTGTTTTAACATCCTTCTCAGAAGATGATTAAAACGATTTAATGTTTGATCAAGAGTTTCCTTCGACTTTTGAACAAAAGCACCAAATTTTGATAGAATCAATGCTTGTACCGAATGTTCCAGATCTACATCACTGGAGTAAAGCTCATTTAACCTATCCCAAATATCCTTTGCCATCTCACAAGAGCTCACCAGACGAAAGGTTTCTAGAGTAAGTGCAAACCTTATTATCCTCAGGGCCTTGATATTACTCAGCAACTTGTCTTTTTCATCCCGAGCAATACATGTTTGTTCAATGAGAAAAGCAATGTACTCGGCTTGAGTTTTAATAACCTTCCTGGTCACTGTGTGAGAATATTTCTCTTGTTTTATAGCATGCCAAATCATGGTTCCATGTTCTTTAATACCTAAGACATAATCTTTGAAATGCAAGGCCCATACCTCATAGTCCTGAGGGAAGAGGATTGGGATCCTTGTAGTAGATCCGATACTACTGGAAAGATTGAAGGAAACTATATGTGGATCTTCATGCTGCATGATGTTTATTCATAAAAACCTATAAAGAATCATATGTGTAAAACAATAATCGAGTTTTAAGGTAAAACACAAACTTAGATTTGTTATCTAGACAGCCAAACAGATTTGATAATAACGTAAACCCTAACAGAACTCGATAGAAGAATTGTGTATGAGTTACACAATCTCCTGCTCTGATACCAATTGTTGGAACAATGAAATAAATATCAATAGATTCTGAACGGAATAAAAGAATCAAAACTGCAAGAACAATGATTGAAAGTCTGTTGAATGGTTAAATATATTTGAAGCTTTAAAAGAGTTCGACGAGAACTTTTCTGTAAAAGCTAAGTGGGCAATACAATTGATTATAATCGGTAACCCTAAACACATGCATGCATGCATCTTAAATAGTTTAACCCTAGCACCATAAATACAGATGCATAGCCCCAACCCGTTTAATAAATAAGACTATTAAATACAAAACAATTGGCTCAACACATTATAACCCAACAATTTGGATAAAAACATTTTCCAACTGTTTGTAAAATTTCTCAGATCCATAGTTTGAGTTTGGAATCACACCATTGTTCTTCTAAATCCCTCACACTAGGGCCATGATACCAACTTGTAACATCCGGATCATAACATAATTTTTTTCTTTTTTAAAGCAGAGTATACTAATAATACTCATTCCCAGTAGTAATATAAAAATCCATTTTATTCAATCATTAACAAAAACACAGTATTTAATGTTCTAATCAAAGTAAAAATAAAACAAGTAAAAAACTAAAACATGATGTCATTGCACATGGACAGTCAAGCCTTTCTCTTTTCCTGATCTGAAGAAGTATCTGAAATCATTTGTAATCAACTGGTTAAGCGCGGAGCAAAGTGAGTTCCTCAAAATAAGATATACAACAATATACATACAAGCATCGAGTATCTAGAGTCACAACAATTTAGTTGATCTTGTCATCAAATCGACGTTGTGAGTATCTAGAATCATAACACGTAATGTTGATCTTGTCATCAACTCACCCATTGGCCTTCAACGTAAAGCTGGAACGCCCATGTCTTGGCATTCTGCACAGAACTGGAATGCCTCATCCTTTATAATAGCATGTTGACATAAACATATAAATAGACAATATTACAAGTAACATACCAACAAGTCTACGATTCTCACAGCATATTACCGCCTAACAACATACTATAGCCTAACCACATCCTATTACACAAGGATATAAATTGCAATATAAATTATAGTGAGCAAACTCACTTGGATAGTTACTTAGACGATTATCAACTATCCAACCGTGTTAACAAATATTAAAATATAATATTGTAATTGATATATATATATATATATATATATATATATATATATATATATATATATATATATATTTGGAAAGTTGGTAACTAATAAGTAATAATATTGAATTATTATCAAATAAGGATTAGCCAGTAAATACAGCCGGGAGGCAAGATCATTTCGACATATAGTTTTTCCAAAATCCAATAGTCAAGACAATGTACCTATCCTAGACACCGCACTCATAAGTAGATTAATCAGTATAATAATTGGGATTAATGATTAATATAATACACAGCTTCATAGTAATGACAATGAGTATTCTTCATATCAGTTATACTTAAGCGAAAGCGTAACTTACCCAATTAACGTTCTCCGAATTTCCGCAAGTAGAACTTTGACGTTTATGTTTTATCTTTTCTAAGCCTACAACGTTTTGCTATCGATGCTAATGAAACTACAGAACGAGAGGTCGTATCACGAGGGACCGAAATACTTGACTGTGAGTGAGAGAGAGAGAGAGAGATGGAATGGTGCAAGAAATGAGGAAGGCAAGCCTCCTATATACAGCCGGGTCTGGAGGGCACGATCGATGTGCCCTCTTCATAGAGGCACCGCGCCTGGTTGTTATAGTGGATTGTCTCCAGAGCTGCCATGTGTCCCTGTGGTTGGTGCGCTTTTTGGCCCTGGTGTTGCCATGTGTCCCTACCAACTATTTTTTTTACATTCTTCACTAAAGCGTAACATTTGCATTCAAGCTCCGTTTTCGATGTTCTTTATATCCACGAATTCGTATTTCCAAGTACTGCAACTTTCCTTTAGATCTCAACACCTAATTGAAATTCTATTTTCACTTTATATTCTATAAATAGTACATTGTGAAAGCTCTTGCAAAATTTATATCTTCTTCATATGATTTTCGTTCTCCGTTTTCTTTATATTTACGGTTTCATAATTACGTAGACATCAACTCTTGTTTACATTACTTTGGCTAACGAGTAATATATTTTTGTTTAGCATTTTACAACAAATATTGACGCATTCTGTCGAATGCACAACTTCGGAAAACCATAACTCCTTCATACGACATTAGATTTTGGCATTCGTTATACTCACGGGTTCGTAATCACGAGTAGTACAACTTTCATATAGAATACGTTGGCTAAAATGAAATGTATTTATACTTTAAATTTCATAAATAGATGTTTATGTTAGATTTTAGTGTAAGGTAAAAATAGGGTATTACACTATGCCACAGCCACACATGCTTTCGGTGGCGGGCCTTATTTCATGAGCAGATGGTTTCAGGTTGTCTTCTTCACAAACGAAAGCTTTTGATGTTGTTATTATACGACCTTCTTGACTCTCTGGAAGTTTCATAATAATTTGATTTTTGGAGCGGTTGAGCCTAGAAAATCCATAATCTATGATGATGTTTTTGATAACAAGTTTTTTTGAATTTCTAACAGGTCTAAGAAAAGTTCTTTGAACTGGGTGTGCTGGCTGCAAAATCCAATATTTTCTTGTATTTGCTTGTAATGTTTCTTTGTTAGCACTTGCTAGTTATTTTATAATATAACTGACAATTCCAAAAAAAATATATGTTATCATAGGCGTGCACGATTTTAAACCTAACCCACTTGGCAAACAAGGAGGTGTTAAACTAACAGTTAACTAGGAGATCCCGGGTTCAATCCCAAGGAGAGGAGAAAAAATAATTATTTGCCGTTCAGAAAATATATATTTTTTGTAATAATAATTGTTTGTTTATAAAAAAAACGATATATATATATATATATATATATATATATATATATATATATATATATATATATATATATATATATATATATATTATACATTAATACATATATTTGGTCAAATGTTAAATTTAAGAGGTACAACACATTATGTAATTTGTACAATGAATTTATGCATTAAAAAGAGTATTGTAGTTTATCTGGTCAACATTTACTCACTACATTTTTTTTACCTGGTCATGAATGAAACAGTTAAAACCTAATTCATTGGAAAATATTAAAAACGTGACAATAAATTGTGGATTAGAATAACAATATATTGATCTTAATAGGAATGTCAAACGCAATTTGAAATCAATTTTTTTTTAAAATTTTTTCCGATATCTCTACCTACCTATTTATATCAAACATCTAAAACCCTAATTTATCAAATCTATCTCTATTCCTCCAAAAACAATACGAAACGTGATTAAAAGTTTGTGTGTATGTGTATGTTTACATACATACACAAACTTGCTTTCTATCTCCCTCTTTAATACAAAAGAAAAAAATTACAAATTATACACAAATTCAGTCTCTTTAATTGTTTTTTTTGTGTGTTTTCTGGTGTCTACAGGACACGAAACAACCAATAATACATGGTCAGTCAGCCAGTACTACACCACCCAATCAACCAACGCCAATCATCATATCATCTTATGTTCCTACATAAAAAAAATACAAAATACTTTGTCAGCTAGCAATCCAACTTATATTGTAAAATAGTTTATCTAATATAATGTAAGTAAAGAAATGGTATCTAATATAATGGTGTGTGTGTGTTTACAGATCCTGAAGAAATTAGCAATCCAACTTATATTCCTACAGAAAATAATAAATTTCAGGTCTAATCAGGTAAATCCAAAAAAATTATCTTAATATAACATAATATTGTAACAAAATTTATCTAATATAATGTAAGATACACACACACACACATATATATATATATATATATATATATATATATATATATATATATATATAATGGTGTGTTTGTAAATTTTATTTATGTTGATATAACATAATTTTTGTATACTTAATATAATGTAAGTCAAAAAACAGTATAGAATACTTTCATTTGTATTTTTGAAACACCATGTATTTTCTAGGTACAAAGTTTTTGTTTTTTTTTGCAGGTTAGATCAACAGTGTAATGGATGTTAAGGTTGTTGATGACCAGTTGTGTGATGTGATAGTGTGTGATATATGTGGAGATGTAGGCTATGAGCATTTACTTGCTATATATAGTAGATGCAAGGATGGTGTTGAACACACATATTGTATGAAGAACATTAAAGATCAAGTACCCAAACATGATTGATTATGTGAAGAATTCAAATTTAGTGTGGTCATGCAAACAGAAATTCCAAAATTACCCTTACCCTTTAAACAAGAAGATATTATTCATTCAAATGAGAAAGTTATGAATGAAGAACAAAATTGGTGGATTACTTATGGCCAATGGATAATCGGCGACACCAATGGCTTACTCTTCGGTGAACACAAAAAATTAGATGAAGACCTTTACATCTCAATAATCTAATATAAATTAGAACCATATATAATGTTGTTTATTGTGGCATCAATATGAAGTTTTAAATTTAAATAATAGCAACGTACTTTGTATTGGTTGATTCTTATAACACCCATTTTTTGTTTTAATCGTTGAACTTTCATTTTTATTTATGTAGTTGTTTTGGCATTTATTATATTTAAGTTCATTGGTTTTTATGATAATAAACCATTGTATTGAAAGTACATTACTATAATATTACTTTAAAAAACACGAATTTCAAACTTTAGAGAATGGATATTATAAAGATAATATATACAACTTATTATAACATAAAACGTTTTTTCTCATTGTGTTTTTTTAAATATGGATTGCTATTAATTACAAAACTTGAAAATAGTATACCTAATTTACCTAAGAATCATTGGATTGTTACTCAAATCTTCACATATGACTTTTGAAAAGGTATTTCCTGTTTCAAAATATTAGAAACTTGAGAAAAGAATATGATCTAATAAAAATTCATTTTTTGAAAGATGATGGGGGACTATTATTACCAAGGAATGGACTCCATGATTGGTTAATGATTTCCAACCAAACAACACCGAACTAGCTATTCATCATGAAAATAGTTTCAAAACTTGAAATTTTGATGGATGCAAAAAATAATATACTCCAAACTAATTAAAAAACTTGAAATTCAAACTTTAGATAATGGATATAACTATTATTACGACATTTATAATTGTAACAACCCAAAATTCATATCCTTAATTGTAACCCTTTTCGCGACTCGTTCCGATCATCCAATCGCCGTTTCCGATTTCGTTTCCGTTTCCGATCTTTTTATTAAGTCGTTAATGTGAATTTTATTTTATGACTTAATAAGTGTCTTAATACCCTTAGAACTCATTCTAACGTCTCATATTAATGATCGGAACATTTTTAGAACCAACCATATCGGGTTACGGCAAATTGGCCGGATGCGACCAAAAGCCTCGTCTAACGCCGGTATCGGGTAGAATTCTACCATGTCCCGAACTTGGACACTATTTAAAGTGATTCAAGTCTCCATTTTGAAGCTTTTGCTCCATTTTACAACTATCACTCCAACCTTTCTCCTCAAACTAGATTTTTGGGTCAAAATCTCAAGTTTAAAGCTTCAAATCACCAAGGTACTTTCCTTAGCTTGTTATGTTACATTCTTAGCCTTCAAATTCGAATTCAAAGCATGGATTAAGACATCATTCATGAGTTTACGGCCATGGAACCCTCTTAGGCCGTAAACTCATATATAGTGGGTTTTTGAGCCCTTAAACCCCTCCTTGACAAGTTTGAGACTTAGATATGGCTAAATGGCTTCAAGATATGGACCCTAAACAATTAAAACATGAAATTTGTGAAGTTTGAAGGAGTTTACGGCCAAGGATCATTCTTGGGCCGTAAACTCATTAAACTAGGGTTTTCATGCCCTTAAACCCTTCCAAACCACTCCTTTGTCTTAGTTATGAATTATAGAACATAGATCTTTGCATTTGGACACTTGAAACACAATTTTTGGAGGACTAACATGAGTTTACGGCCAACGCTTGTGCTTGGGCTGTAAACTCCATGAAACATGGTACAAATCCAATTCTAGGGTGTTTGAAAGCCATCCAACACCACCAAAAGCCTTGGAATAAATCAAAGGACCAACCAAAAATAGTTTTAAGGCTTTACAAACATCAAAACCCCACATTTGAGAGTTTACGGCCATAGAACATGTCTCATGGCCGTAAACTCATAAAAAGGTGTCAAATGGTGCCTTAAACTCATTTCTAGGCTTGTAGGAATTTTTAGAATCACATGTGATTGATTTTAACACTTTAAAAACACTAAATCTTGGAGATTTGAGAGTTTACGGCCAAAGACCCCATGCCTAGGCCGTAAACTCCCTTTTGTATTGTAAATGATGTTTTTAATTCAATCCAAGCCTTAAGAAAAATTAATCCAAGCATTTCCAAGTGTCCATATCCATTTATGACTCAATTTTGCCCATATTTGACCCCACCATGAGTTTACGGCTGTAAACTCATGGGGAATGGGTCTTGTGGCCTTAAACTCCCTAAAGGGGGTGTTCCTTTGAAATCCCAACTCATTTCCTAAGTCCCTCGCATCATTCATGTCCCTAAACGCCACCCGGGTCCCTCCAAACACTTGTATCAGAGTGTTATCGCGACTTGAAGCATTTGTCCCTATCCAACAATCAATCTAAGTCCTAATTAGATACAAATGTGTATCTTTACCTTATAACTAGGAACCTCGTGTATTTACAAGTCCCGGATCAACTTTTAGCATCCAAACCGTCTCATATCTCGTCTGGTGAGTTCATACCCCTACCCTTTTTCAATGGTTTTTCAATGTTTTCAGGGGGGGAATACAAGCAAAAGTACAAGAATATCTTGTACTCAATCACATGATTTCAATTAAATGGTTTCATAATTGTACACTTTAAGAATTGAAAACCTTTTAAACAAACTGTTTTAACTTGCAGAGTTGTTTGTTTTTAACCCGATTTTCAATTCTTATTATACACTGTTATATTGTGTACTTTGTAATTGATTGTTCACATTTAAACCGATAGAATACAAAAACCACTGTAATGTCTGTAATAAAACACTAAGGTTCGAGTGTAAAAGACAGACTCCATTAGAAAACATAAAACATCTATATGTCCTTAACAATACACCTAGGAACGAGTGTAAAGGTCTATAATCATTAAACGACACCTAGGTTCGAGTGTAATGTCCTTAATAATACACCTAGGGTCGAGTGTAAAAGGACAACTATCATTAAATGACACTTAGGCTCGAGTGTAATGTCCTTAATAAAACACCTAGGCTCGAGTGTAAAGGACAGGTACGTAGAGTATAGTCAGTCGTAAATACTACTTTCCTAGTCGAAAAGTAAAGTGTAATCTTAGTGATTGGAGACACATCCTTGTAACACTTCCATGGCACGAGATAGTGGAGGACTAACCCTGTAACCAGAATCTCCGTTAGTAGGAGAGCGTGGCTTGAGTGTATAGATCTATACAGGACTGACAATCCTACACCTGGCTGCTAGCTACAGTCGAACCGAATGGTTCAAGGGTGACAAAAGTCATAAATAGGATACTGACCATGGTCCGAGTCATATATCCAGTCTAAGTATGGTTAAGGACTCACAATCTAGATTGTTAACATTTCAGGCTCATTTACTAGCTTTATGTACGTAGTAAAGCTAATGTACATCTAGGGATGACAGTTACACACACACAGTCAGGAAAACATGGGGTTTTCTTGGGGAGAACACTGAACATAACCAAAACCGGTAAAGATATACACACAGTCAGGAAAACATGGGGTTTTCCTGGGAAGAACACTGAACATAACCATAACCAGTTAAGACACACACATACACACAGTCAGGAAAACATGGGGTTTTCCTGGGAAGAACACTGAACATGACGATAACCAGTAAAGACACACATACACACAGTCAGGGAAACATGGGGTTTCCTGGGAAGGACATCGAACATAATCAGAACTAGTAACAGTTCACACACACACAGTCAGGAGAACATGGGGTTCTTCCTGAGTAATAGTAGTACGAAATTAGAGAAGTGTAATAAGTTAAACAATTGAATTACATTTCACAAGAACAATCATGTTTTAATTAAACATCGTTTACTTCACTTTCGGATTTGGAAACTAACTTTACATAAGAAAATATGGGATTTTCTTGGATAATCACTTTTCAGGAAACAAAAGGAACTCATACATTTTCAGAAAAACTAACCGCTTATGAACTCACCAACTTTATGCTGATTTTCAAACCGCTTGTATTCTCAGGTTCGAGTTAGACAGGTACCCGAAGATCCTTTTGTGTAAAGATGGAGTTCTCAGAAGACTCGTTTCGTGTTGTTCATATATACTATGTATCACTTGTATAACTTATGCTTTTGAAACAAATGTAAAACTTTCATATATGTAATGTAATGGATGATTTACTTTACTTACTATGTACATTGGATTTGATACTCTACGTGGAGTCAACCCCGGAAATGTTTCCGCCTTCGGTTTTCGGGGTGTGACAATAATTTGTGTTGATTTTTTCTTACCCTCTAAAACAACATATATTCAAATATTACTCTTATCCTTTTTATTGACCCAAACTAATTATAATATTTAAAATTTAAAATTTAATCATATTTATCTATCCAAACTAATTACAAAAGTTGAAATTCAAACTTTAGATAATGCATATAACTATTATTAGGATAGTTATAATTTATGTTGATTTTTTCTTACCCTCCAAAACAACATATATACAAATATTACTCTTATCCTTTTTATTTATCCAAATTAATTATAAGATTTAAAACTTAAAATTTAATCATATTTATCTATCCAAACTAATTATAAAACTTGAAATTCAAACTTTATTCACTAAAATATTACTATAACCAACACATTTTTTATTTTCAGATTAAATACAGGAAAAATCAGTTATATCAACTGCGAATGACATTTCTTGAAATGCGTTAATATAATTTAGGTGGGAAAAGTGGATTAGAGGATGGTGAATTTAATGACACATAACAAACAAGATTAGGATTGAGATTTAAAATTCAAAATTTAAATGATACCTATTTCATCCCTTAATAACAAACAAACTTTATCAGGAATATCATTATATACTAATGCTGCCAAATTCCAACCCATTTCTCAGTTAAATTGAATATTCTTACTATCAAAAAGTATGTTCATCTATTTGTTATTGTTTTGTGTTTCATTTTGAAGTTATGTTTACTTATATTAATTAATAATCTTAACTTTCTTGACAGCCATCATGCAGGCCATTAACAATGATGTGGATACAACAACACATGAATCCGGTGAAAAACAACATTATCTCCAAAAAAAAACATCATTTTGGCACTTAAATCTTGGAAATTGAATAAAGTTATTGATCTTGTAAGTTCTGATAATCAACATCAGTTGACTGATGAAGATGTGGATACAACAAATACATGTGAGTTAGTAAAACCGTTCAAAATCCCCGATCAACAATCCAGACCCGAAACAGGTTCTTTAAGCTTCATCATCTATCGGATGATGAAGACTACGGGTATGTCATGATATTATCATTTGTATTTAAACAGTTATTTCATAATTTCATAAAAGTAACGTAGTTTATATATCATATTTTTGAATTTTAATCACTTTAATGCTAAATTGATTATTTCTAATGTTTTTAAATTGTAGGTGTTTATTAATATTATTTTTAAATTACCTTTTGTAGAAATTGGTTCGATTCAGTTGTAGATATGAGCCAACCAATACAAGGTAAAGATGATGCGCCACATCAGGTTGGAGATGATGTAGGTGTGATCCAACAAAATCCGGTTGAAAATGATGTACATCATCCAATTGGAGCTATTGTGGCTTGGCCGGATGAAGAATGTGTTGGATTAGGTGTTTAAGTCCATAACTATAATTGGTATGTAGTTGACTCGATAGTAGCATGGTCTTTTTGGGTTGCCTTCACCATAGCAACTTGACTGGATGAGTTATGGAGAAAGAGGTTAATCATGATTTATTAATAAATTATGCGAATAATATATTAATAGAGAAATCATATTATTTAATTAATATTGGTCAAGAATTAATTTGGAATTAATTTTGTAGTCAAAAGAGATTAATTAAATTAAGGGGACCGGTATTGTAATTGTAAGATAGTTACAAAGTTGGGCTTAGGGTCCATAAGGAAAGGATGGACGGAATTTATATGGGAGTCCACATGAATTCGTCCAAGAGGCTTTTTGGAAGGATTGTATGGGCTGCTTAAGGATTAAGCAACTAGATTAGGGTTTTGACTGAAACCCTAGTTACTCAACTATATAAAGGACCCTTGGACATGACAAAATGGGCGACTTAAAACCCTAGAAGGAACATTAGCCGATTTTGTGCCTCTTCCTCTCTATCTAGAATATTCTTTCATTGCTTGTGGTGTTTGTGACCTATTAGAGGCATCACATTTGAGGTGCTAAGTTCTCAAAGGTTGAAGATCAAGCTAGCAACAATTGAAAGGTAACATTCTAACTTTGTTTTAGATATAAATTTCGATTTAGGCATGCTAGATTAGGTTTTATAGCTTTGGATGATTATTGCATGTACAATTAGAGATAACCTAGATCCAAAGCTTTAGGGTTGCAAGTTCACCATAGGATTAATGCAATGCTTAAAACCCAAAAGTGGTATCAGAGCCTAGGTTGTTTTTCCATTGTATTTGATGCATTGCTTAATTGTTCTTAGCTGAAAAAGTCAAAATTCTGCAATCTGTTGATGAATTCGTCAAGTCCTCTTATGAACTCGATGAGTCCAAAGTTTAACTCGACGATTCGGCTCGTCAGTTGGCAGATTTTTCGGGCTTTTAACTAGAATTGGATTAGGATAATTACCAAAAGCGTTTTTGACTGATAAAATTCGAATTTTATTATATGGTAATGATTATTCTCATCCAATTAGAAGATAATTGTCAAACTATAAGATAATTATTAGTTTATATTATAAATATAAGTATTTGTGTTATTTGATGTGAATTATCTTGCCATAAAATGAATTAGGTCAAGTTTAGATAATGACAATTTATTTGATCTAAAAAGTTTTGAAAAGTTTCAAAACCTTCCCTCAAGTTTTGGAATTTAAAATTTTGATTAAAATGTTTTTAATTTTGAAATACTTAAATTTTAAATCCTAGAGTTTTAAAAGTTTAAAATCTACCATTATACTATTATAATATTAAAAGATTAATAATTATATATATATATATATATATATATATATATATATATATATATATATATATATATATATATATATGTATAAGACGAGTCAGTCTTACCGTTAGTAGGCCTCATTCACAAAGCGATCTATAATGGGGGTATAAGGTGTGACATCCCTGTTTTCACGGCTAGAAAAGACCAATTTTGTTTATCCTTTATAAAAATCAGAGTACCTCTTTTAATAAAATGTTATCGAAGTTGTTCCCAGTAAACATGATAAATATGTTATCAAAGCAATTCCAAAGAAAAGTATTTTTATTCATTTTAAAACATTTGGGATGTTATCATCAATACAGAAATATAAGCATAAATAGAACTTACATTCATTATCACTAGTGATTTATATCTCCTTAATCTCTCAGTGTAATGTGACTTCATATTAACACGTGAGATATAGATAAATTGAGTAGGTCAGGTTGGAAAACCTGGTGAGTACATAGGGTTTTCAACCCACAATAATATAATTATTATGTTTAATCATCAAACAGTTAACCCAATTACCCATCCCCGTTATCTTCTTTACTCTTAAGGATCTACTCTAAGAATCAGCTATTTATCATTCATTCATTCCTAAGGATATTGCTAAGGAATAGGTACAAAGTTCATCGTTATCAATGACACAATTGTCAAGCACAGCTGCTAGTTCTATCACTTAGGTGCACCTACCAGAATTGTGACATTCTCTATTAGGCGCAACTGCCAGTATTGTCCTTTGGGCACAGCTGCTAGGGTTATCTTGTTTATTGACAGTATCATTTTCGAGAGTCCACTCACAATACATGTCAATGGGTTCTTAGAGTACACAGTCAACACATCGTTCACAATACCTACAAGTTGCGAGCCTACTAGTGCTCCACTGGACTGTCTAGAATAGTCCATGGTTGTCACCATACTCTGCTAGATGATGGGGCCAACATTTGGGAACAAGGCTTCTCACATCGTCCACCTCTCACCCTTACCTCATGGTCTATGTAACTTCTCAACTCATCATCCAACTCATAATTCATCTACCTATGTTTTACACGACATATTATGTATATATAAATACATATACATTTGAAATCATATAAAACTTGTATAAAATCATTCATCGAGCATAGATAGCAAGTATACATATAATATCCACACATAGCACGTAGTTTATATAAACTATTACATATCTATGTGTAAGATGAAAGGGACCATGAACTCACTTGTTATGGTGGTGATTCTAAAGTCAGACAGCGCTTCATTACTCTTAAAACAATTTCCCTCGACAAAACCTAGTATCATTACTAGTAGGGTTTAGTTTAATATTCACCGAGACTAATTAATACTTGGACTATTATTACTATTATATAAGTGTTAAAAAAATACTTATATAACCCATAATAATAGCCCAAGTATTTATTATACGTTCCTAATAACGTTACTATAATTAAATAAAAGCTATATTAAAAATAGCGTAGGCGTACCTCACTTACAACGGATTTTTTCTCAAAACCGGGCACCGCTGGAGCAGAGTTCCCTAGCCAAAAGGCTCTTCTTCTCGGAGCCATCAGGAACTCCGTGGCTTCCAGCACGTGCTAGGGAGGTTCCTTAGGCTTTTCGGGGCGTTTCGGGGCTAAAGAGAAGTTCTAGAGAGAGGGAAGTTATGGGAGGTGTGAGGAATGAAAAGGGCTTCACCTTTTATTTATAGGGACTGGAGGGTCACTTACGTTGTGAGTTTTATGATGGTCACGTTGTGAGCCAGCTGGAGACACCCAAGCACAGCCTGGTGCTGACACGTGGCATCGCACACAGGGTGGAAATCAACCGATTTTCAAAAAATCATAACTTTCGCATACGAGATCTGTTTTCGACATTCTTTTTTTGTATGTTCTCGGTTTAACGTATAATACAACTTTTATTTAGATTACTAATGCTAAAAATTCCTCCATCGTAAATTCACTATTTACGTCTCCCGGTGTCGTGCCGGTTTTGCTGAAAAACTTCGACGGGTCATAACTTCTTTGTTATAACTCGGATTTCGACATTCTTTATATGTAAGGAACCCTTGTAACATATACTACCACATGGAAAATATTAATCCTTATAAATAATCTTCCATCAAAAACTCATTTTTTTATGCTTATTGTCTCTAAATTGACTAGCCTGGATCTGCAGGCGTTACATAAGGAAATAGCCTATAAAATGGTGATTTAATGGGTGTCAACTCTCATCCACCGCTTCCTTGGCTGGTGGAGGATCGTTATCCTAATGGGTAGGATATGAAATTAATCCTCATTAATAAGTATAATGAGATTACAAAGTAACTAAACTTTCTAAACTCCCAAATCTTAGTTACTTTAGGAAAAATTTGAAAATGGTGATATTCCATGAAGGACTCTAAGGATTCACAGGCTTCGGGCTTAAGATGAGCCCCTAACTGCCCCACGACAAATCTATACTATGAACTGAGAGAGCACTGACCACCCCAAACCAGCAAAATGGAAGTTATCTTACACTTAACCAATAGTAATTCACGGTATGCAATTGGCATATGATGATGTTTGATGATCTAACCTAATAGGAGCAAAAAAATAAACTAGGGATACCCTTACTCATCCTGCTATAGTATCCTAAACCACAGTACAATTCCCACAACAATGTGTATATAAAACTGAAAGAAGGCAAGGTTACATACCCACAACATCGCCTGTTGGAGTTCTGACTTCTCCTGTCTGACACTGCAGGGCCTGAATCCTTTTGTTGACATGACCAACCCCATTACACTTATAGCATCCGAAACCCATGGAATGTCAAACTCCCTTGTGCACTTTCCCGCACGTGCTGCACTGACTCTGGTCCTACTGGCCTTTCATTCGATGATTAGAAGTCTTGGGTCTCTCCCCGGGACCCCCTTACTATATGCACCTGGCACGACCCTCTCTTCTCAAAGTGCTCCAAATCGATCTTGCATCCTCGGACTTTGGAAGTCATATCCTCCAGAGTCTGACACGCTATCACACTTACTAACTTACTTTCCAATGGCTGAGCTGCAATAGCTGGAACATACTCCGCCCCCAAACCGGGTCAAAAACTCCTTCCCGAAGCATCTCAGATTCTCCAAGACTCTAACCGAATTGATTATGGATCATGTGCTTTTAGTAGTATGGGACCAATACTACCTTCCACACCTATCCATACTTTCCTCAGCAATCCTCCCGAATGCTCCAAGTCACTTCCTCAAACCGACACATCCAAGTCTCACTAAACCTCACTACTAACCCACTGAAGTATATTTTGGGCTTTCCAAGGTTCCCGATCCCACCTAGTGCTCAGTTGCTAAAAGATTCCTAGTAACGTCAACTAGCTACCTGATGCATATAGCCACATGCAATAGAGATCATAAAATCCTTCGAGTAAAAGACTCATCCCTATAATGGTTGGACTTAGACAAGAGCTGCACAATAGGGTTAAATCCATTACCCTAAGATTATCCAGCTTGTGCTACATGTGACTTAGCATATTCACTTAATAGCTAGCTCACATTACTAAGAGTCCCACAAAGAACAAAGCAAGAACCATTCAAACAATGGAAAATCTAACCAACATATTTCAATCAAATCATTCTATCCTCTATACTAGTATGAGATTCTAAGGCTCATATAATCAGGCATAACCTAAACAGGCTATCCTATCACTGACTGATCAGTACTAGCATGCAAGTCTACAAGCACATGCAATAGGCATATAAGGCATTATCCCTAGATCCTTAGCTCTATCTAGCATGCATTTCTCATAATCATATTATATCATATCATATCATATCATATCATATCATATCATAACATGTATGGGTATCTTGGCAAAAATTTACTTGAGCTCGGCTGATTGCACGCATCACACACCTTGTTTTTTTCAAAGCTCTTTTTTCTTTTCAAATTCCTTTCAAAATCTATTTTATAAAATGATTTTTACTTTGAAAAATTTCATACCAAGTCCTCAGTTTGAGTCCAGACACACCCGAGAGTGTGCTCGAATCCCTCAAACCAAGGCTCTGATACCAACTTATAACATCCTAAAATTTAAGACCAAAAATTTCATTTTCAATTAAGTTATTATAAAACCTACAATATAAAATCTTCCATAAAAATATCCCATGTCAAAATCAAAGTGTCAATAATCAAAACATGTTATAAAAAAAAATATCAGAATGTAATCCCAAAGATTTCATGTGCGGAAAACATAGTGTGATGTGCTACGATCGATGGCTCCATTCCTTTGAAAAAAAAGTACCTGAAACCAAAACTGAAAACTATAAGCACGAAGCTTAGTCAGTTTCCCCCATCATACCACATACCCTCTAAACACATAATGCCTAGCATATTTGGGTGTTGGCATCCCCATCGGTATCTTTCAACCAGTAACTGCCTAGCATATCTGGGTGCTGGCCTCCCCTTCGGTATCTTTCAACCAGTAACTGTCTAGCATATCTGGGTGCTAGCCTCCCCTTCAATATCTTTCAATCAGTAACTGCCTAGCATATTTGGGTGCTGGCCTCCCCTTCAGTATCTTTCAATCGGTAACAGCCTAGCATATTTGGGTGTTGGTCTCCCATTCGGTATCTTTCAACCAGTAACTGTCTAACATATCTGGGTGTTGGCCTCCCCTTCGGTATCTCTCAATCGGTAACTGGGGACTATTTCACCCATTACCACTACCACATAATAAAACAACATATACATATAAACCATATACTACATATTTGGGTACAGGCCTACCCCTTCGGTCTCTTTCAACCGGTAACCGGGGACTATTTCACCCTTACCACTACCACATAATAACATAGCATACTAACACATAAAGCATAACAGATATTGGAAAACCAGACAATTAT
The DNA here is from genome assembly GCF_052625555.1 of Lactuca saligna. Lineage (NCBI taxonomy): Eukaryota > Viridiplantae > Streptophyta > Magnoliopsida > Asterales > Asteraceae > Lactuca > Lactuca saligna. The sequence goes on from NC_136422.1 coordinate 68,698,426, forward strand.
CGCAAAGACAATAATCTCAAACATAATCACCTATTGGTGGGCCAACATTGGCGACTTAGACCCACCTCTACTGGAAGGTAACTCACCTCACACTGCTGAAGTCCCGTAGACAAAACCCTGACTGCTGGATGAGAGATTCCCAAACTGTTAACATCAAAATAACACCCAATCAATAATTAGGTTCCAATATATATCCATAAGTCCATGTTTGGGGAAAAAACTACTTTACCTCCACCTTAGCATGATTCCAAATTAAGGCCCAATCCAAGGGCCCAAAAGTCAAACTATGAATTAAAGCCCAACATATGGCCTAATTTTCCAAAGTAGGCCCAAACCTTTACATGATTTTATTCTAAGGCTCAACCATTTAGTCCGGTCCAAACATTTGGCATTTCTAATGGCCCAATATCTTATAATCATGAAGGCCCAATTAAGGCCCATCTATGGTCCAATTTTCCAAATTGGGCCTGAACCTCACATGAGCCTTACCCTAAAGCCCATCCATAAATTCTTAGTTCATATGATTGTTCTTGGATGGCCCATCAATAGCCCAATCACCAAAGCCCAATAGAAAGGCCCAACTTATGGCCCAAGTAAGATTAGGGTTTCACATAAAATGATAGTTAGGGTTAAGTGTTTCTTACTTAACTCATTAAGGAATTAATCCATTAAGTCCATCAATATTTTGGGTGAATCATATAGTGTGGTCGGCTTAATACATAATCCCAATCCGGTCATCCAAATGCGGGTCCAAACAATCCATATATATATATATATATATATATATATATACACACACACACATCCAAAATTAGGGTTTTCTAAACCCTAATTAGGGTTTCCCACCTATCACAACCCAATTAGTCCCAAAAGCTAAGTCTTTAGGCCCATTAGGGTTTCATTAGGCCTTCTAGGGTTTCATTAGTCGGGCACCACCCACTACCACCTCGGGTAGTGGTGGTCAACGACTGCTCACGAAGGCGGCCACCACCTCACGATGGTGGTTATGGATCTAGTCCATTTTTGTCCAAGCATCCCAAAAAAAATCTAAACACAAACAAAGCACACCGCCACCCAACACGGCGGCTGGTGGCAGCAGGAGACGGCGATTATAATTTTACAACGATTTAACCCAAAGTAACACACACACACACACTTACAACAAGGTAAACATACGCACACAACCACCCTTATGGTGGCCAACTGTGGTATATGGCGGTAGCCACCACCTCACGGTGGTGGTGGTGGTGGTTGTTCTCGTGAGTTTCGGCCAAACAAAACCACATACAACGCTCCATCGGAAATAAACACGTACATAACACCAAAATATGCATATCCATCGCCAAAAACGCATCAATCTCGGCATGGCGTGAGGCAATCGACTGGAACAATGGCAGAAAAGGTATAAACGGCAGCAACCACCATGGTTTGCTGCCATGGTGGTCCTCTTGCTTTCGGGCGACACAAACAGTCCATGTGCACATATACACACTTGCAAATGGACCCAACCACCTACCTAGTGGCATACGGTGTCGGAAACGACATGGGAAGGCGGACACAACAACAATTTGGAATGTAACAGTCGAAGAGAATGAATAGGGTAGGGTGCTTCAACTGGTGAGAAGAACGATGGCCATGATGGTCCACCACTCAACGTCAGCTGGAAACGTTGGCAGTGGAGCGGCAGCGGCACAAAATAGTAGTGGTAAAAGGTGGTTACGATCTGATTCCCTTCATTACTGACTGAACGATGACATCCTACGTTGGTTTTTGTCTTCAGCAACCTCAAAATAGCAGCGATAGTGACCCTTGACTGGTGTTTTTCTGGTTCCAACAGTGGTGGCGTCGGCTGAAAGTGGAGGAGAGAGGTTGGCGGCCAGAGGGGTTCCTTAGGGTTAGGGTTTTACGTTAGTTATGTTGTATATATATGTGGATTAGGTGAGGGTAGTGGGTTTATCCCGTGTCCATATTCAACTTTACACCTTTAACAAGTCTAGTCCCTCCCTATAGGATCTTTATCTTATTAAGCATATAATTTACAAAACAGCCCCCAACATTTAAGATTCTTAACAATTCAAGTCCCAAAAGTTACCATTTAACCCTCAAACATTTCAAAAAAAAAAAATTCAATCTAAGTCCAATAATTACGAAACACCTCCTAACTTCTGAAAATCTTTACAAAACCAATTCGAATCTTAAACTTTAACCTCCAAAAGTCTAAAATTGTAACCTTTGGCTCCCAAAAACCAACACCCCACTAAAAATTATTGATTTTACAGCTACTATTCATATTAATTTTGTCCATTTATTTATTAATTAAACGGGGTGTTACAACTCTCCTCTGCTTAAATTAGATTTCACCCTCGAAATCATTCCTTACCATTCCTTACGCGCTAAGCTACTCAAGTGACATGGCCATAATCTTGGGCACACCCTAGCCTTCCTAAGGTAGCCGTGACAAACTTTCGTACGGCCCTAAAATCTGCATATGAACGAATTTCCTTGCAACATGATACTGTTTACTCCTTTTGAGATCTGTAGCCTCGAGATAGTCTGACTCCTTGACAGACTGCCCATACTGAATTATTATCGTTGAATCCAGTCCACTTGTCTCTCAACTGACTACTCAGCTTCTGATAACTCAAAGTTTCCACTGGAAAACAGAGTCACAGACCTAATTATCCTTGTATATCACTTATACTTGGCCAAGGCTTAGATAAACCCACTGTGAGTGACTTAGCACTTCCAAATCAATCAACTATTATATCCATACTTGCAACTTAAAGCACAAATATTAATATTGCCCAATCACTGAAACTGCATAGAATAGTATGCTGCCTCCTGGCTGTTCTCCAAAATCCACTGAGACCTCTCTGGTATCATTTTGTTCACCAATCACTTGAAATACTGGGTCCCGACTCGGTCGCTGAGCTAAAAGGACTCCCACATAGTCGTCCCCACACGACTTTCGAACAAAATCCTTCTCTGGAACTAGTTGCCACTAGTTATCATGCCATTAAGGCTCTAACAACCTTCTGATCTAACCAATCGGGTCCATACGTCGAATATTGATGTCACTAACTCCAAGGCTGAAAGTGATTGCTACATGACCAATGGTAGCCTTATATCACAAATGGCCTTATATTGTCCATTGCTTTCCTGATCCCATAACTGTAGTGGCGTTCCTATGCTCGTATTGCTAGCTCAACCAGACCTAACCCATCCGGGTAATTCCGTAATCCAATCTGTGGATTTCCATATGCTCACTGCTGCACCCAAACTGGTGGGTCCTCTGTTCCTTACGCGATCTAACAACACGCTCATGTTATCTACCAACCTAGTAAATGCTAAGGCCATACCCGTAGCCTCAGAACACTCTAGCACTATCTGCCGACCTTGTGAATGCTATGGTTACACCCGCAGACTGACTACACATCCCACACTACCTGACCACTAGTGAATGCTACAGATACCCCCGTAGTCTTACACCACTTTCCATACTATTTGATCTCTAGTGAATGCTACGGCTACCCCCATAGTCTTACAATACTTTCCATACTATCTGATTGCTAGTGAATGCTACGGCTACCCCCATAGTCTTACAACACTTTCCATACCGGTCGAACACGCACTAGACCTAACACTCAACTTAACTTGAGTCCTAACTGGAGCTCTAACCTGGTTCCCAAAACCTGCCATCTGATACCAAGGAAAAGCATGAACCAAATGTTGGAATGTTTTCTGAACTCCCAACTCACCTAATTCTCAATCAATACGGCCATTCGACCACCTTCATCCCTGACAGGGATGCGAAACTCATCTTATTATCACACATATTTTTGCTCCTAAATGCGTGGTCGATTCTGTCCACTTAAATTCGACTAAGTCTTCACGATATGTGAGAATTGAAGGATTCCCAAACCTTCTTGCTTTCTAATTATCCATTGATCACAACCCGTGATTACCAATGCTAGCGATCAATCACCAGTTAAAGTCTGAGATCGCCCATCCTCTGAAATCTTGAAGAGTAATCTTGAAATCTGGTCCAGTTTGACACTTCAATCCATCTTCCATGCTGATAACTGGAGGCCTTGATCTTCACCGTGGCTAATGAATCCTTGTTCCCACTTCCAATCTCACAGCATCACTGAACTCTAACCGAACACAACCCATGTGAAATTACAATTCTCTTGAACATCTAATGACCAACCACTTATGCATCTAACACCCGCAACTGACACCGCCATCTTCATACTACCAATCCTTTCCTAAATATAGTAGTGCCTTGAACTCCAAAGTTCTTCCATAGGAAATTGTCAACCATACCCGAACAAATGATAGAACCATTGAAATCTGACTTCACTGGAGAACTATCGATCTAACCCTAACCTAATCTCCTATAAATAATACTCCTACACAGATCCCGACACCCACCTAGAAGTAGCAGAAAATAACACACCCACAATAATCTGAAGGATTCTTGATCACCTCCTCGTGACATACCTCGACCATTTTGAGGACATGGTGCAAAATTCCCTTTCGATATCCATAATAGGAACTAATAATAGGACCCTCCTTCTTGAAGGACTCTAAGGATTCACATGTTTTGGGCTTCAGATGAGCCCCTAACCGCCCTACGACAAATTTTTACTATGAACCGAGAGAACACTGACCACCCCAAACCAGAAAAAAGGAATCAATCTTACACTTAACCACAAGTAATTCATGGTATGCAACTGGGATGTACTTGACTGGATAGTAGCATGGTCCTTTTGGGTTACCTTCACCAATGCAATTTGATAGGATAGACTTTTGAGAATAAGGCTATTTATGATTTATTAATATATTATAAGTATAATATATTAATTGATAAATCATATTATATAATTAGTATTGATCAAGAATTAATTTGGTGATCAAAAGAGACTAATTAAATATATGGGGACCGATTAAGTAAACCAATGATTCTTATAGTGTGGGATAATGATCCATGGTTAATTAGGATGGGCTAAACTAATATGATAGTCCATGGAAATTTAACCCATGGAGCCTAAGTAATATGAAAGGTCATGGTGCATTAGGGTTTGCATGGATGTAACCCTAGCCTATGTAACACTATAAAAGGAAACCCATAGAGCTAAAATCGGTTTCCCCATTCATTATAAGAGAGTGATAATTGATTTTGTGCTAACTAGCTTATTCTCTTAAGTCTCCTCTTGAATTTGGTGTTTGTGACCCATTGGAGGCATCACTATTGAGGTGTTAAAGCTTTCAAGGTCATGAAATTCAAACTACATAAGAGGTATTCATCTAACTATGAGTTTTTATGTTGTATATCCTCTATGTATGGTAGTTAGGATGTACGCTTTGGAAAAACAAAATTGCATGTATAATTAGAGAAAACATAGATCCAAAGCATCTAGGGTTACAAGTGCACCATAGGAGTGTTATAGTGCTTAAAACCCAATAGTAATATCAATGCCTAGGATTGTTTTCTGTTATATTTGATGCTTGGTAATTTTTTAAAGATGAAAAAGTTGATTTTATGGCCTCTGACTGATGAACTCGCCAAGTCTACTAACTGACTCGACGAGTCCACTCAGTAAAAGGGCAACTCGATGAGTCCAGTTCATGTACTCATCAAGTATGGGCTTCAGGTTGTAGAATTTAAAGTTTTTAGATAGAATTGGACTAGGATAATTACCACAAACTGTTTAGTAATCATAAAAAATGTACTTTTTGATTTGGTAATGATGATCCTCATCCAATTAAAGGAAAATTATCAAATTTTAAGATAATATAGTTATTATTTGTATCATTTTGATATGAATTGCCTTGCTATGTGAGTTAATTTAGATCAATGTTATATTATATGATAATATTGATCAGTTAAAATTGATCTAAAAATTGTTCTTGAAATGAGTTTTGTAACTTGTCCTCAAGTTATATGAAGAGTCTCATTCATGAAAATTAAAACTCATAAGTTTTCATAAGTTATGGAAACCAAATGTTTTGAAGAGTTACAAAACTTGCCCTCAATTTTTGGAATTTGTAAAGTCTCACTAATGAAACATTTAATTCCAAACCTTAGAATTTTCAAAGTTTAAACTTCAACCCTTATACTATTATAATATTATAAGTTTAATTTTATATATATATATATATATATATATATATATATATATATATATATATATATATATATATATATATATATATATATATATATATATATATATATATATATATATATAAGACAAGTCAGTTGTACCGTTAGTAGGTCTCATTCACGAAGCCGATCTATAAGGGGTATAAGGTTACTGCTTATAAATTGGTGGTCTAATGGGTTCCCACTCTCACCCACCGCTTCCTTGACTAGTGGAGGGCCGTTAGTCGAACGGGTAGGATAGGAAATTAATTCTCGTTAAAAGTATAATGATAATTATAAAGTAAGTAAACTTTTATTAAATTCCCAATCTTAGTTACTTTAGGAAAAAAGTGAAAATGGTGTTATTCCATGAAATTGCACTTTGCACCTTGCTAAGCTATTAGTGGAGCGTATGTGGTTAACCAACCCACTAATCTGGGTCTAGTAATGGTGGAAAATGGTAGCTTGGTTTTAATCATAGATTAATGGAGCATGTGTGGTTAACTGGCACATTGATTAGGTGATTTGTAACATTAAGAGTACCAAGCACATTTGCAAGGTTATTCACACCTTTTTTGTGATCCTCGGCATCCCAGATACAAACTTGAAGGGCACAATTGAGATTTAAACATGCCATTGAAAAGTTCAATGAATCTCAAAAGAATCTAGAAATTTCAATCCAATTAAAACTAAATGATCAATTTCGTTTTTCATGGTGGAAATTGGTAAATCGTCATTTACCTACCTTCAAATATTTTGCAATTGGATTACGGCATCCCTCTTCCGAATTGTAAAATTTTGTGTTGTGTCATAGCCTTAATATTTCATTTGGGTGTAATATTAAGGATTCTTATCTAATCTAAACTTTGTTCTTCTTTCTTTTCAGATGTCTGTCCCAAATAATTTTTCAGGCTCCAACCCTTCTAGCTCGTTCTCCCTCATAAACTTGGTTGGGAGAACTATTTTCGATGGATCAAACTTTAACGATTGGATACGAAAAATTCATATGGCCCTCAATAGAGAGCTGAAGGAGATTGATCAACAAACTGGTACTCCCGGACAAATCGAGGAATATAGGGTTCATGAGAGGGACGCGCCAAAGGTGTCGTGCATTATGATTCCAACCATGACATTTGAGCTACAAAAGTTCTATGAGGACTTCTGGCCCTTCGAAATGCACCAAGATTTGATGGAAAAGTACCATCAAAGTGCTCAGTAGGAAAGGTATGAGATCATTGCCTCATGATCACAACCAAAATGAAGGATGGAGAGTCCATCACGGCCAACTTACATTGAATGTTAATTTTGAGAAGAGGTGGCCATAGATATCATTCTACACTCTTTACCTTCTTGTTATGACTAGTTTCACATGACATATCATATGAACAAGGAGGAGGTCACTCATAGCAAGCTTCAAGGCCTTCTAAGAACTGCATAAAGCAACTTGAAAGTCAAGTCAATTGTACCCACTCCTACTACTACTGCCCCTGTTCTGGCAATAGGACATAGGAACAGAAGAAGAGGAAGGCTCCTTCTAAGAGTTGCAAAGGGAAGTCTCTTGATGGATCCTTTTCGAGTGGGACCAAAGATGGTTATGCTAATCCCTCGACCAATTCGAATGATGAAAAGTGCTTCCATTGTCATGAAAAAGGGCACTGGAAATGAAGTTGCCCCAAATACTTGCAAGACATTAAGGATGGGAAGATAAAGCCCACCTTTGCAGGTATTTACACTATTATTTCTAATAACTCACCACATGCTAATTCTTGGGTCCTTGATAGACGTTGTGGATTTCACATTTGTTTTGATGTGTAGGGACTAAAAGGAATCAGGGATGTGGATTATGGGAAGATAAATTTAATCATGGGAAATAGGAAAATGTCGCATGTCACCAAGATTGGAGTTGATTCTTTATTTCTTAGTAGTGGTTTAGAATTAGAATTGAATAATTGTTGTTACTCGTCAGATATCGCGAGAAATATTATTTCCTATCATAGTTTGTACAAACAGGTTTTACCTTTTCTTTTAATAATGAAATTGGTAGTATAAATGCTTATTATAATGGTATTTTTTATTTTGAAGCATTACCTTGTAACGATATATATGAAATTGAGATGGTTGTAGATAACCTAGGAAATAATGTGTTGAATATTGATTTGTCCAATGTTTTGGACAAGGCATGCTTGTGGCACTGTCATCTTGGACATGTCAACAAGAAGTGCATGACCCAACTCCAAAAGAGTGGAGTTTTGGATTCATTCGACTTGAAATCGGATGACACTTGCAAATCTTGTTTACTTGGAAAGATGACCAAGTCACCATTCACTAGTACTTGTGAAAGAGGTGAAAGTCTATTGGATCTCATACACACCGATGTGTATCCACCCTTTAGAACTGACACAAGGGATGAAAACCGCTTCTGTGTGACATTTACTAATGATTACAACATATATGGTTATATCTACTTAATCAATCATAAGTCAGAAACCATTGAAAAGTTTAAGCAATTTTAACCAGGAAGTGGAGAATCAATTGGGTAGGAAGATAAAGATGTTGCGATCCGATCTAGGAGGAGAGTTTCTTAGTATCGATTTCCTAGTCTATCTTGAGGAATGTGGAATTATTTCACAGCTGACGCCACCTAGGACAATGCGGTTGAATGGTATGGCTGAGAGGCACAATCAAACCTTGTTGGACATGGTTCGTTCCATGATGATTCGAGCTTCGTTACCTATCTCATTCTGGGGGTATGCCTTAGAGATTGCCGCACATATCCTTAATCTAGTCCCTACTAAGAAGGTTGCCAAAACACCTCACTAGATATGGACATGGAAGGTTCCCCCATTACATCACATCAAAGTTTGTGGTTGCGAGGCTTTCATGAGACGCGAGACTCACGACAAGCTTGAACCTTGTAGTGAGTGATGTATTTTCATCGACTTTCCACAAAAGTCCTTTGGATATCTCTTCTATAGACCGAGTGACAATGTTGTCTTCGTTGCAAGGAGAGGGGTTTCTTGTGAGAGAGAACTCATATGCCAAGAGGACAATGGGATGCAAATTGACCTTGAAGAGCTTCAAGAGTTAAGTGATGAAGAAGCCTCAAACACTAGTGCTCAAACCGAGGAAGAAACTCCAGTTGAACCAATTGACGAGTCTATAACTCTAAGGCATTCCAGTAGAGTTAGTGGTCCACATGTGTTATATGCTTTTCATATAACAACTGAAGTTGATACGTTCGTCAGTGATAGTAAATTGATAAATATGGATGAACCTAATAACTACAAGGAAGCCATGACAGGCCCCTAGTCTGCTAAATGGAAAGAAGCGAAGGATAGCGAGATTAAGTTCATTTATGATAATCAAGTTTGGAACTTGGTTGATAATGTATCGGGTCGTAAGACAGCCGCATGCAAATGGATCTTCAAGAAAAAGACCGACATGGATAGAAAAGTACAGACATATAAGGCACAACTGGTTATGAAGGGCTTTAATCAAACTCAAGGAGATGACTATGATAAGACCTTCTTACCAGTAGTGAAGATTAAATATATAAGGGTTATGCTTGCCATAGCTACATTTCATGACTATGAAATATGGAAAATGGATGTCAAAACCGCTTTCCTTAATGGAAAGTTGGCTAAAGATGCTTACATCTGTCAGCCATAGGGTTTTATCAATGCAAAGTACCCTAATATAATGTGTAAGATTGAGTCCATTTATGGATTGAAACAAGCATCTCGTAGATGGAATATTTGTTTTGATGAGAAAGTCAAAGAGTTTGGATGTTCGAGAAGCAAGGATGAGCCTTGTGTATACGTCAAAGCTAGTGGGAGTATAGTTAGCTTTCTGGTGTTATGTGTGGATGAAATGCTTCTCATAGGAAATGGCGTCCCAACCTTGCAGGAATTTAAGTCCTGGCTTGGGAAGTGTTTCGCTATGAAGGACCTTGGAGAAGCTGCCTATATTCTATGTATAAGGATATTGAGAAACATGCATAAAAGACTAATAGGACTTAGTCAAAGTACCTACATGGACAAGGTGTTGAAATGTTTCAGCATGGAGAACTCCAAGAAAGGTGACTTACCTATCCAAAGCAATACCAAAATGAGTAAGACTCGAAGCGAAGTCCGGGTATAGAGGCTGAGATAGCAGAGATGAGCCTAGTAACATATGCCTCCACGGTTGGATCGATCATGTATGTTATGACTTGTACTCGCCCTGATGTGGCCTTTGCTTTGAGCATGGTCAACATATATCAAGGGAATCCTGGTAAAGCTTACTAGACTGCAGTAAAGAACATTCTTAAGTACATGAAGAGGACTAAGGACTAGGTTCTTACCCTCGGTGGGAGTGATGACTTGAGAGTGACATGGTATTGTGACGCTGGTTTTCAGATCGACAGAGACAATTTGCGATTTCAGTCGGGCTGGGTGTTTACCCTAAATGGAGGAGTAGTACCATGGAAGAGTTCCAAGCAAGAAACTGTAGCTTATTCAGCATGCGAATCAGAGTACATAGTGGAGAGAGAAGCATCAAAAGAGGCGATATGGTTGAAAAACATCATCGGAGACCTTGGAGTTGTTCCATCTAAAATGGAGCCTATGGAAGTTTTCTACGATAAGGAATGGGCAGTTACCTTCTAAGCAGTTAATATTGGCGATTTCCAGGTGATTTCCAGGTGGGATATCGGTTATCGGTACTTTTCAAAATAGTGGTGTCAAATATCGGACCACAAATATCGGTGATATTTACCGATATTTCCAGGCGATTTCCAGGTGGGATATTAGTTAAGTAATTTTGCTTGATTTTTTTAGTGTTAAGTCATGGCCTTAAGTCTTATGGACTTAACTTAACTGAACCTGCAATTATGTTAAGTACTTAATTGTTAGTTTTAGGTCGTAGACTCATGTTTTAAGTATTAACCAATCTTCTTGTTACGTTAATTGTTATATACTTAAGTGTTAAATTGTTAGTTTTTATAGGTTTGATCATGTTGATATGTTAAGTAAATTATTCTTAAATGATGATCATGATATTAGAGTTGATGTGGATGATCTAGATAAAACAATTGGATGCCTTAGTTGATGTGGACTTGGTGGAAGATACCATGACTTACGTAAGATTGTGTTTCAAACATTAATAGTTTTGAATTTTGACTTTTTATATTACTTTTATATATGTTTTATGTGTGTGTGTGTATATATATATATATATATATATATAGTAATTATGCATGATATAAAAATACCGATATCCCATCACGATAACCTATATCCCAAATATCGGCCCTTGACCGATATTTGATTTTGGACCGCCATAACTGCCTAGGTTACCTTAACCAAGAAACCCAGAGATCATGGTAGATCCATGCATATCGACAGAAATTACCACTTCATAAGACATCAAGTAGAAGGACACCTTGTGTGAAGAGGATATTGTTAGAGGACAACCCAGCAGATCCCCTTATGAAGGGACTGAGTAGGGTTAGGCACTTGCAACATGCAAGGGGAATTGGGCTAACGGACGATATTAGTTTTAGTGATTAGATAAATACTTAGAAACTTGTAATAGCTAAATTGTAATTGACATTTGATGATTAAATAAAAGGAGTTTTATTTATAAGTAAAGTTATTGTCTTGTGTCAATTATATACTATTGTTTCACTTTTGCATGTTTTGACTTCCAGAATAATAAGATTTTTCAAACTATCCACAGTCGATCATACATTAAAAGTAGGTTATGAGGCAAGACTATCATGATGTGGTTTGTTGTCACACCCCGAAAACCAAAGGCGGAAACATTTCCAGGGTTGACTCCACGTTGAGTATCAAATCCAATGTACATAGTAATCACAGTAAACAACCATTAGATTACATATATTTGAAAGTTTACATTTGTTTCAAAAGTAAATTGTACAAGTGTTATACATATACCATATGAACAAAAGTTGAGACGAGTCTTCTGAGCTCTCCGTCTTCACCAAAAGATATCGCCGGGTACCTGTCTAACTTGGACCTGAGAATACAAGCGATTTGAAAATCAGCATAAAGCTGGTGAGTTCATAAGATGTTTGTTTTCTGAAAATGTACCAGTTTCCTTAAGTTTTCCGAAAAGGTTTGTTATCCAAGAAAATCCCATATTTTCTTATGTTAAACAGTTTAGTTATCCTTCATTACAGTTCAATTACGCGTTATATGTTAACCCCAGGAAAATCCCATATTTTCCTAAATGCAAGATTGATTGAATAACACAGAGTATAGTTTAATACACAAAACTATATATTGAGAATCATGGGATTAGTATCCCGAATTACATATAAAATACTTTAATATACACGAACTGTAGATAGAAAGTAGTTTGAAAACCTTGGGACTAATATCCCGAACTAGATACAAGATAGTTTGATATACTTTAAAATATAGACTGAAAACCATGGGACTACTATCCCGGACTAGATACAAAATAGTTTGATAAAACCATGGGATTACTATCCCGAAATAGATATAAGATAGTTTGATAAAATCATGGGATCACTATCCTGAACTAGATATAAGATTGTTTGATAAAATCATGGGATCACTATCCCGAACTAGATATAGATTCTAACCATAGGAATAACATCCTGAAATAGATATGAACCCTACAGACTAAAAACCATGGGATTACCATCTCGAACTATAGAAGATTGATATAAAATCAAATCCAAAACCAAGTCGTGAATAAACTTATATTAATACGTGTTGTGAGTCGGGTAACCATGCTGATACGACAACGAGACCTCCTTGACGCTTGTCAGACGTCAGATGATATCCAGAATTTGTCACCCCAGGCGTGCCGGCCTAACTGTAGCTAGCAATTAAGGTGTGGGATTGTCAGTCCCGAATAGATCTATTCACAAATTCCTCGCTCTCCCTCCAGGAGACTTTGGTTACACTTCCGAGGAGGATTTACTGATCATCCATAAAGGGTAGTGACTAACTCACAAACTAGTACTAAAATTTTAATAGGGTTCTCATACGATATCAAACATACAAAAGATTATGAAACATAATACAGTGAATATAGATACATACAATGAAACTATCTGGCAATACATTCAAACGATACGGAGATAAACTGAATCAGACATAGTTTATCTAATAACTTTATATACATATTAGTACATGATAAAACGACCACTAAAGAACCCGAAATTATTCCCATAATAATTTGATTAGTTTGGTTATTTTCTTAACTAAAATCCATTTAGTTGTAGTTGATAAATCATCCCTTATGCTCAGCATAATACATAAGGGGTAAAGGTATTTATATATTTGCCAGATATTATTTGAAACACATCAATGTTATGTTTTGAAAACAGTTATAGTTTGCTTGTATTCCCCCTGAAAACATTGAAAAACACGGAAAAAGCGTAGGGGTATGAACTCACCAGACGAGAAAACGCGACGGTTTGGATGCTATGTCACGGTTCGGGCTTGATTACGCGCGAGGTTCCTATGTAATATGAAATGATATGCAATTGTATCTAATTAGACTTTGAACCACTAATTAGACATGAATATGCACTCCAAGACGTGAAAACACTTCAATTCAAGTGTTAGGAGTGATCCGGGTGACATCTATGGATGAATAGGACCTAGATATGGAGTTTACTCTTCAAAAATAAACTCAATGAGGAGTTTACAGCCTATTGACCATTTTACCATGAGTTTACGGCCGTAAACTCATGGGTGGTGGGTTCTTGGATGCCAAATGGTCATACTATGCACACGGGAAGGTTCTAGGGTCGATTCCATGGCTTAGGAAGTGATCGAGACTTGGAATGGCATTGGAAATGAGTTTAAGGTCTAAGGAGATGTTCTTGGGGAGTTTACCACCTTAAAATCATGAGTTTACAACCGTAAACTCATGTTTTTCCATGAATCAAGGGCTTTGGTGGTTGAAGGTTAATCACATGTGATTCTATGTCCAAAACCAAGCTATTCACGGGGTTAAAGGCACCTTAACACCCTTTGAGGGGTGTTTACAGCCTAAGGAGGTGTGTTTACGGTCCAATAATTTTCTTGGGCCGTAAACTCAAGTTTATCCCATTTGATGATGATTTGGTGCATCACATGAAGGTTTATGAGGTTCTACACTCCCATGGAAGCATTTTGAAGGTGTTTAAGGGCATTTTTGACTCATTAACATGAGTTTATGGTCCATGAATGAGGGTTTATGGTCCAAGAACATGCTTTGGCTGTAAACTCATGTCCATACATCATATGTTATGATTTTGGGGTCCTAAGCTCATGCATGCAAGTTTCTAGGCCGAATCTAAGCCCTAGAAGTGTCTTGGAGGGGTTTTGAGGCTTCAAAACCCTCATATGGGGTGTTCACGGCCTAAGGAGGTTCCTAGACTGTAAACACTTGTTTATGGTCTCATTCCTCATAAAAATTCCGAATTTTAAGGCCAAAGATGTTAAACTAGAAGTTAGGACAATTACCTTGATGTTTTGAATCTTGATTTGGGTGTTTTTAGCTCAAATCGGATTTTAGAGAGAGAGTAGAGAGAGAGAGAGTGGAAAAAGCTTCAAATGAGGCTCTCTCAACTTTATATATGCTGAAAGTTGGGGACACGGTTGAATTCTACCCGATACTGCCGTTAGACGGTGCTTTTGGTCGCACCCGATAAAGTTGCCGTAATTACGACTTAAATAAAACTAAATATTTTCTAAATGAAAATAGAAAATATTGTAATGAATTAAAATATATCCCAACACTTATGAGATTTAAATGGAAGTCACAATTGATTAAATTAATCCAAAGTTAACGGAAAAATTTGGGACGACACGGTTTTACTAACGGATCCGGTTAAAAGCGATGGAATAAATTTACAGGGTGTTACATTTGTAGATTGTCTAAGGCATTAGACATAGCAAAAGTTTTGCTACACCATTCATGAGTGCTCTTGAAATAAGATTTGAGCATTGGATTAAACCCATGCTCACATGAATCACATCATGGAATTTATCATGAGTGATTGTGAGACGATAATATCATATAGTCTTCAAACTAAGATATATGAGTTGTTGAGTACGAATTGGTTTTGCATTGATGATACGAAAACACATCAATAACTTGATGTTATAAAATGTATCATTGTGCATGATTTAACGAGTATTTAGTACCATCATATAATTTCAAAGTTTATATGTTCCTTTTATCCTAAGAGGATTAAAAGAGATAACTTGGGCCCCTCTATGATTTGTTTTGACTTATGTGTCGGGCCTGGTCAAAACTAAATTGATGTGTTCAGTTATGTTCTATGTCAAACAAATTGGAAACCAGGAAACAAAATGCAGCACAATAAGTATGACTATGTTCGATGTATTTATCTGTATGATATCTTGAAGAACAGAGGAATATATGATCCCTTATCTAAAGGATGCATCACTAACTAGCTCAGAGTTTGACAACGGCTTTTAAAAGCTAAGATTGCTAAGTCAGATTCTGAAGTTGCATTGGCAGTTATATTTACTAGACTTATCCAAGTGGGAGACTATTGGATTAGGTGTCTAAGCCCATAACTATAACTGGCATGTACTTGACCCGATAGTAGCATGGTCCTTTTGGGTTGCCTTCACCAATGCAATTTGATAGGATGGACTTTTCAGAATAAGGCTATTTGTGATTTATTAATATACTATAAGTATAATATATTAATTGATAAATCAAATTATTTAATTAGTATTGATCAAGAATTAATTTGGGGTTCAAAAGAGACTAATTAAATATACGGGGACTGATTAAATAAATCAATGATTCTTATAGTGTAGGTCAATGATTGTTAATTAGGATGGGCTAAACCAATATGATAGTTAATGGATAGTCGATGGAGGTTTAACCCATGGAGCCTAAGTAATATGAAAGGTCATGGTGCATTAGGGGTTTGCTTGGATGTAATCCTAGCCTATGTAACACTATAAAAGGAACCCCCTAGACCCAAAATCGTTTGCCCCATTCATTCTGAGAGAGTGATAATTGATTTTGTGCTAACTAGCTTATTCTCTCACGTCTCCTCTTGCATTTGGTGTTTATGACACATTAGAGGCATCACACTTGAGGTGCTAAAGCATCTAGGGGTGCATGTGTACCATAAGAGTGTTATACTGCTTAAAACCCAACAGTTTGATGATCTAACCCAACAGGAGCAAAGAAATTAACCAGGGATACACTTACTCATCCTACTATAATATCCCAAAACACAACACAATTCCCACAACAATGTGCAGATAAAACTGAAAGACGATAATGTTACATACCCACAACATTGCCTGCTGGATTTCTGACTTCTCCTATCTGACATTACAGAGCCCGACTCCTTCTGTTGACATGACCTACCCCACTATACTTGCAGCACCCTAAACCCCTGGAATGTCTAACTCCCTTGTGTACTTTCCCACACGTGGTGCACTGACTCCGGTCCTGCTAGCCTTTCATCTGATGATCAGAAGTCTTGGGTCTCTGCCCAGGACCCCATTACTATATGCACCTAGCATGACCCTGTCTTCTAAAAGTGCTCCAAATCGATCTCGCATCTTCAAACTTTGGTATTCATATCCTCCAGGTCCCGACACCATGTCAAACTCACTAGCTCACTTTCCAATGGCTAAGCTGCAATAGCTAGAACATACTCCACCCCCAAAACGGGTCACAAATTCCTTCCCGAAGCTTCTCAGATTCTCCAATACTTTCACCGATTTGAGTACGGATTCTGTGCTTTCAATAGTACGGCCCAATACTACCTTCCATACCTATCCATACTTTGCTCAACGATCTTCCCAAATCCTCCAATTCACTTCCTCAAACTGATACATCGAAGTACTCTCACTAAACCTCACTACTAACACGCTGAAGTATATCCTAGGCTTTCCTAGGTTCCCAAACCCACCCAGACCTCAGCTGCTGAAAGATTCCCAATAATGTGAACTAGCTACCTCATGAATATAGCCACATGCAACAAAAATCAGATAATCCTTCGAGTAAAAGATTCAACCCTAGAACGGTTGGACTCAGACAAGAGTTGCACATTAGGGCCAAATCTATCACTCTGAGATTATCCAACCTGTGCCACATCTAACTTAGCATATTCATTTAATATCTAGATCATATTACTAAGGTGTTGTTTGTTTTTTTGGAAAAAAACCTCTTCAAACCTCTTACTGCTGTACGACGCAGCACACGTGCAACACTTTTCATCTCGCAGTTGTTTGTTTTTTAGAAGTCTTTTGAGTCAAAAACCTCTACGCAGGCTCTGTTTGGCGCAGCACTTGTACTCTTCTAACCTCTTCCAACCTCTTCTTCTTCTTTTTTTTTTATTGCTGAAATTTTGATTATATGTTATTAAAATTTTATTTTACATTTTTTTCCGTTTTTTTTCGTTTATTCTTATTGAATTTATTTTTTATTTTTTTATATTCAATAATGATAATTTCTTGATGAAATATCATAATTTTTTTACTAAAATATCTTTATTTTTTGTTGAAATATCATTCTTTTTTACTGAAATATCATTAATTTTTACTGAAATGTTATACATTATTAAATTTTACGTATTAAAAAGCTATTTTCGGTTTATAAAATTTGTTTATTTTAAATTTTTAATATCTGCAGCAGTATGCACACTACTAGAAAAAAGGCCTTTTACGACGCGCAAAATACGACGCTCATTGATCTATGTTACGCAAAGGAGAGTGACATTAGAAAAATGTCATCTATTCAAAAAATTTAAGGATAGAAGACACGCATTATTGCGCGCCCTTAAATTAGTGTCTAAAAAAAAACACGGAGGGCACCTATAATAAATTGCGCGTCGTCTAAGGATGTCGCTTTATAATTTTTAATGGAACGCGCGTTCCATCCTTTAACAGTAGGGGGAAATGAAATTCTGAAAAAAATTAAAAATCCCGCCTTCCTTTTTTTTCTCCTTTCCCTCTTGCCCAAATTATGGACGCTCCTTCCTTTCCCCTCCCGACATTGACTGCTGCCTACTTCTTCCCTCACTTCTACCTACTGGAACCACCATATCTCCCACTCGATGTTGAAATTGTTAGAAAAAGCCCTAATTATACTCTCAAGTCTAAATACAGAAAAAATAGAAGATGGTGAAGAAGTAGCAGTAGAGGAAGTGGAGGATGAACAGTCGAAAATGGAAGGAATGGCATCAATAGCGTTGTTACTAGATGGCAGCCATACGGAGGTCAACATTCTTTTCTCCACAAATTTCTGCCCTTGGGTCATCTTTATTTCCCTAATAGCGTGCCCTAAGAATTATAACTATTACTATGGTTTTCAGCCATTCGATGCTTCGTCTCTCCCCCATTCTCCTACACTCCTCCATCTTCTCCGAAGGTTCGCCTTCATGATTCTCTCACCCCACATTCAAGCGATTCTCTCCAAAAAATACTAGGTAAAACTTAATTTCATGATATTGTGAACAAGAAAGTCAAGTCGTCACCGTCTTCTTCTTCTTCTATACCATAGATATCGTTCATAGTCTCTCTCCTAAAACTGATCGACAGCCTCAAATACCTTAGTCTAAGCCAGCTATTCATCCAAATCGCTAGCAAGTGGGTCTTCTCTTTCTCTCTCAAATTATCAGTTAATCGATTTATTGTCATCACCTCCGTATACGCGCTGGCTTCCCTTTGTTCCTAATAATCTCTCCAGTCAAATCAGGTACCTATCTCTCTGCTTTCTGAATTCTCCTATATTGGAAATTCATTGATACTTCGATAGCTTTTAAACAAAAAAAACTCAGTTTTTCTCTCAATAATCCCTTGGATTTTTCATTGGTGTTCCCCTTACTGGCTTCGATAACCTCTCTAATTTGTGAGATTTGTTTTTACTTTCTCTCCCCCCTCCCTCTAAGAAGCAAACGCAGCCTCGTCGCCTTCAATCACCCAACGATTGGATTCATATATGACAACGATTTTATGTGTATGAGTTGTAGCAGCGAGCTATATGGCAACTGTAGAGTCTCTCTTGCTTGGATCTGGAACAAGTCACCCTCCATCCTCTGCCTTCAACCCAAAGGCAAAGGCAGCTGCTGCCTTCCCTGAAACTGCTCCTGGCTTAAACCCAAGGGCAATCATGTCTTTTGCACAAGATCCGGAACAAGTCACCCTCTTCATCCTCATCATTGAAGTTGAATTGATGAAGTATTTTATGAATCAGATGAAACTTAAATCATTTCATGCTACCACTTTTTAACTAATTGCTTCAAATCCTTTTATTTTTTCAGATATTGTGAGGGTTTCAAGTATGCTGCCAAATCAAGGGTTTAATGAGCTTGATAGATTGCGCCATGAAGTCCAAGTCCCATGGCATCTTCAAATGTTATGTCAAAAATGTTCTTGGGAGTAGGATTAGTGGCTAGAATGGTCTTCCACCAAAGGTACTTGTGTATTTTAATTTACTCTTTTTCTTATTATATCTTATTAATCAATAATACTTTGTTTTAAGAGATAAATACAAGTTCATGGTATATGTGTATGATCATGTAAGCCTTAATTGCATCTATTGCTGATGTGGCTCCTTCTTTTGTTTAATTCATGGTTCAGTAGGTTCCTATCATTTCATCTCACTATCTGTAATCACATACTTTGTTGATGTGGCTCCTTCTTTGTGCTTAGTTGCTGTTATCAGAAGTTGCCACCTCATTCTTAACTACTGTGTTACATTGTTATTCATGGTTGTTGTCTCTGCATGTTGTCCATTGATGTTGAGTTGTTGACAGAAAAATCTCACAATGTCATTCTGACCTAACACTTATTGTATCTAAATTCAAGTTAAGTGCTATTATCAGAAGCCATCATCCATGAATCCACTCCTCAAGTTTCTTCTTCCAAATGTTTGTGACCTTTTGGTTGTGGCTGCTTTTGTTATTCATCGTTGTTGATTCCCCATGTTGGCCATTTGATCTTAACAACTGAATCTCATATTATCTCATCTAAGCAATATGGTTCAGGGATAAAATTTGGAATTTAGACATATACGACCTAACCCTTTTTAACAGATTGTAGCTATTTGTCAGTTGTTGAATCATATATGACCTTTCATTTGTGATGTGAAGGAAAAGATTCAGAAGAAAGAGGGGATTCCATGGCATCAACATATTTTGATCATTGATGGAAAGATCTTCGAGGATGGTAAGACTTTAGCAGATCATCACATCCGAATTGGATCTAGATTGGAGTTGGTTGTGAGTTTGGGAGGACCATAAAGTTGTTGTGTACGATCACCCTATCATGTCCCAAGCCGATGTCTCCTACAGGTATCTACATCGATCATGATTCGAATCTTATTCAATCACTTCTCATTTCAATTGTTCTACACAAATACCTGTGTCGATTGACTTGATTTTCATTTGATCACACATAATTGACTGATCTTTGTGTGTCCATATTAGTTTACACCAGAGTTTCTTAGGTTTTGTTCATTCATTTCTGTATCTGATTTGGCCAAGTTTATTTTAGGTAAAATCGTGTTATTCAAAAGTGTATTCTTGTCATTTTGTTATTCTCTTCCGACTTTTACTAATCTGGAACACACAACTAGGATGATTCAAAATCAATCAGTAACTTCAAATTACTTTCATTTATATTACACACTATTAACTTAAGCTCTGTATGACTTCAAATAATTAATAAGCTTACCCACTGCCCACCAATCAATAGCACTGGAGTGGCCAGCTCCTGTTATGACTTCCTGAAATATCATCATAATTTCAAAGGGTAAAATAAAGAGACCATAAATAAGTGAAATTACGTAAATGCCCTTTGAGTACTTTTCTTACCAGAGGTGGTGGTGAGCCCTCCTTTTGTGTTTCTTACCTCTTTTAAAAGTGAATTAAGGCCTGAAATCCAAGTTGCAGCTCAAAATTGTTGGGTTAAGAAGGGTGGTGCATTCACCGGTGAGGTTCATTTAATTTTTCAAAGAACTTAACAAGTATTATCTACTATTGTGTAGCATCTGCTTGATGGAATAAGCCGGTTATTGTATTTGACAGTTGAACTTTGCTAAATGCAAGAAATAGGTATCTACTTTCCAATTCTTTTTCATATCTAGGATTCTACTTTCATTTTTTATCATTACATAACATCATTCTACTTCCAAATTACTTCTTATTAGCGTATTGTACTTGAAAACCAGCTATGATCAGCAAATTTTCTTGATACGTATCTATCTGTATGGGTCAAAGTCAACTTTGAATTTTCCCTGACTTATAAAACAGCCCCTTGATTATAATATATATATATATATATATATATATATATATATATAAATTAAACAATACACACAAGTTTGTTTATGAATGTAATTGTTAAATGAAACTGCCCAGCACTACCCATGAGTTGAGAGTTAATTCATAAAGAATATTGTCAGATCTACAACCACATGATATAGTATACTATCCACTTTGTTTTGAAAAGCCTTAGACTTGTATTACCATCCTTTTTTTTTTTCTAAAACTTTTCAATTTCCTATGTCTGATTTCTTCTTCTTGATTCTTACTAAATACTGAAGTTGGTTTTCTATATTTACAGTGCTGAGATGCTTGCCAATTTGGGTGTCCCTTGGGTCATCCTAGGTCACTCTGAAAGGAGAGCCCTATTGAATGAAACTAATGAGGTACCCTTTTCCTTGTGTAGATTTTACTCAGCCTATTCAAATCAATTCACACTTTTCCTTGTGAACATCTTAATCAGTGTTGTATGCAAGTTACTGAAAAAGTTTTTTTTTCTTTTTCTTGTTTCATTCAGTTTGTTGGAGACAAGGTTGCATACGCACTATCTCAAGGTTTGAAGGTTATTGCTTGTGTTGGGGAGACTCTTGAGCAACGAGAAGCTGGAACCACCATGGAAGTTGTTGCTGCACAAACCAAAGCAATTGCTGGTAATTATTTTAAAACTAAACTTGTTTCTACTGTATGTCAAAAATCAAAAATCTTGTTTTATCTTTGATATAATAAGTAACTTGCACACAAAAGTTATGATTTTGGTGTTTAATGCAAGAAATCACAATATGCCTTTTCTATGTGATTCTGATTTTGGTAATTTTTTGTTGCAAGAGGAAAAGAGGAAAAGAAAGCTCAAGCCGAAAGAGATAAGATGCTGCAAATGCAAGTGTTGCATTCTTCATTTCAATTGTTAGTATGAAACACAGAGTAGATGGGCCAATGTAAACTTCTTATCCATATAACATCTGTTTGGAGCATTAGTCTTAAAGAATTATGAAAGGCAAGATGCAACTTTACTTAGTTGGAATTTGATGTAGAGAGTAGATTAGATGCAAATTTAGATATTGTAAAAAATAGAATTGTATGACATTAAATTTTATGCAATGGATTGTATTTTTTGTATATGATATTTTATTTCTATTATGAGACATTAAATGCAAATTTAATTTAAAAATTAATAAATATATAAATATTTTTTTAGAACATTTAAAATTATGATACGCAAAAATGTGTGTCATCTTCATTTATGACATGGTCTTTCTTGACAGGGGCTTCCTTGATACGCATTGCGTGTCATAAACATGCGCGTCGTAAGGTTACGACACGAAATGCGTGTCGTCTTCCTTTATGACAGGGCCTTCCTTGATACGCATTGCGTGTCATAACCGCACGTCGTAAATGCTCGTCGTAAATGCGCGTCATAAATGCGCGTCATCTATAGACGACGCGCAAAAGCGCGTCGTCTCTCTTTATGACAGGGCCTTCCTTGACACACATTTGCGCGTCGTCTGAGCGTTTTACGACGCGCAATGAGCGTCGTAAAAGGCCTTTTTTCTAGTAGTGGCAGATGTTAAAAAAACAAACACGCTTCTTATTATAGTCTGCAGCCGTTTGGTCCACCTCTTCTACTGCAGAGGGTTGCAGAGGTGGTCCGTAGACTTCATGAATTTTTGATTCAGAAAATCAAATAACACCTAAGAGTCCCAAAAAGCACAAAGCAAGCAACATTCAGATAATGGAAAATCTAACCAACATATTGTTGGATTTGGTGTCTAAGCCCATAACTATAACTGGGATGTACTTGACCCAATAGTAGCATGGTTCTTTTGGGTTGCCTTCACCAATGCAATTTGATACTATAGACTTTTGAGAAGGTTATTTATGATTTATTAATATAATACAAGTATAATATATTAATATGAAATCATATTATTTAATTAGTATTGATCAAGAATTAATTTGGAATTAATTTTGTGATCAAAATAGACTAATTAAATATATGAGGATTGATTATGTAAAGCAATGATTCTTATAGTGTGGGCCAATGATCCATGGTTATTTAGGATGGGCTAAATTAATGAGATAATCCATGGATAGTCCATGGAGTTTAACCCATGGATCCTAAGTAACATGAAAGGTCATTAGGGTTTACAATGTGTAACCCTAGCATTTGCTACACTATAAAATCAGACCTCTAGAGCCAAAATCGATTGCACTATTCATTCTACGAGAGTGATATTGATTTTGTGCCAAGTAACTTATTATCTCAAGACTCCTCTTGCATATTGGTGTTTTTGAACCATTAGAGGGATCACACTTGAGGTGCTCAAGCTTTCAAAGCTCAAGAACTACAAGTCCTTCTAAGAGGTAAGTCATCTAACTAGTTGTATTGTTCATTTGACAATGTGTATGCTAGTTAGGTTATATGCTTTGAAAAATAGAAAATATGCATGTATAATTAGAGAAAACATAGATCCAAAGCATTTAGGGTTGCATGTGCACCATAAGAGTGTTATAGTGCTCAAAACTCAGCAGTGGTATCAGAGACTACTATTGTTTTCATTTATATTTGATGCTTATTGGTTTTCAAAGTTGAAAAAAAAATATTTTCTGCCTTCTGACTGGTGAACTCTGCGAGTCCACTAGCTGAATCGATGAGTCTACCCAGTAATAGACCAACTCGACGAGTCCAGTTCATGTACTCGCCGAGTTGGTGCTCCTCTGTGCATAATTTGAGTTTTTGGCCAGAATTGGATTATGATCATTACCCCAAACTATTTTTTGAACCATAAAACCTATTTTTTGATATGGTAATGATCATGCTTATCCAATTAAAAGATAATTGTCATAATTTCAAGATTTGTATTAGTTTATATGATTAGGCTAATTTCTTGAAGATTATTGATATGAATTATCTTGTTCTTATGAGTTTAACTAGATTATGGATGAATTATTTGATTATTGTGTTAATTAAAATAATGATCTAAATGCCTTTAATGGACTTCATAATTTGTCCTCAACTTATGGAAAATGAAAAGTCTCATCCATTAAAATTACATTAAACTCATAAGTTATGAATTCCATGAGTCATCAAAAGATAGTTGTCAAACTTCTTATGATAGTTGTTAGTTTATATGTTAAGTTAATTACTTACATCATTTGATTTGAAACTATTTTTGCCTTATAATTTAGTTTAGATCATGATTAAAAAAATTTATGATAATTTTCCTTGTTTTAATTGATCTGAATGTTCTTTATTGAGTTCCATAATTTGTCCTCAAGTTATGGAACTTGAAAACTGTTGTCATAAATGTTTTAATGAACTCCATAACTTGTCCTCAAGTTATGGAAAATCAAGAGTCTTTTCATAAAACCAAACATTAACTCATAAGTTATGGATAGGAAGAGTTTTGAAAAGTTTCAAAACTTTCCCTCAAGTTCTGGAATTTGTAATGTCTCACTAATGAAACTTTAATTTCAAACCCTAGAGTTTTAAAACTTAAAATTCAACCCTTATACTATTGTAATATTAAAAGCTAATACTTATATATATGTGTATAAGACAAGTCAGTCTTATCGTTAGTATGCCGAATTCGCGAAGCCGGACTATAACGTTACTACGTATAAAATGGCACTTTAATGGGTATCCACTCTCACCCACCACTTCCTTGACTAGTGGAGGGTTGTTAGCCGAACGGGTAGGATAAGGCGTTAATTCACCCTCATTAAAAGTATAATGATAAATATAAAGTAACTAAACTTTTATTAGATTCCCAATCTTATTTACTTTAGGAATAATAGAAAATGGTGCTAATCCTTGAAATTGCACTTTGCGTGTTGTTAAGTCGTTAGTGGAGCGTGTGTGGTTAACCGACACACTAATCTGGGACTGACAAAGCATTGCAAAGGGTAGCTTGATGTTAATCATAGATCAACGGAGCGTGTGTGGCACATTGATTAGGTGATATGTAACATTGGATGTACCAAACTAATTTGCATGGTTATCCACACATTGTTTGTGATCCTCAGCATCCCAGTCACAAACTTGAAAGGCACAATCGAAATTTACACATGCCATTAAAAAGTTCAATGAATCTCAAAGGATCTAGGAATTTCGATCCAATTAAAACTTAATAATCCATTTCATTTTTCATGGTGGAAATTGGTAAATCATTATTTACCTACCTTCAAATATTTTACAATTGTATTACGACATCCCTTGTTGGGTCCTAGCCTAAATATTTCTTTTTGGGTCTTATATTAAGTACTTAAATCAAGTAACTTGAATTTCTCCCTTTATAGATGTCTAGGTTAGACAACTATGATCT
This sequence comes from Lactuca saligna, assembly GCF_052625555.1. Lineage (NCBI taxonomy): Eukaryota > Viridiplantae > Streptophyta > Magnoliopsida > Asterales > Asteraceae > Lactuca > Lactuca saligna. The sequence goes on from NC_136422.1 coordinate 68,724,188, forward strand.
TTTTGAATCTGTTGGAAAAGGCTTTCCACATGAAGATGATATTCCACAATATCATGCTTCACTTCCTTCACCTCCTCCAATTATTCTCCCTAACCCACAAGTCCAAAGACTTGAAAAGTTCAAGTTCACTCAGGCCCTATTGGCGAGAAAACATGTCTTGGAGATGAAATCACACATTGACAGGCTGGGAATGTTAGGAGTCGTTGCCTCAAGGAATTTGGCTGTTGACTTGGTTCTTTAGTCACTTCCAGAGTTGTATAATCAGTTTGTTAATGACTACTATATGACAGATCGCGTCGTGAACCTTATTGATCTTACCTATTTGCTAATTGATGCTGAATCAGCAATGGTTTGGCGCACTGGTATTGCAAAGTTGATTGGAAGATCTACTTACCAAACTTTCATGGAAATTGACAATGGGAACATTGGAAGTATAGAAAAGGTTTCTCTTTCCAAGGGAAAGGGAAAGGCTAAGTCTGAGATTTTCTCATGTACCATTCCTAAAGAGTCCATATGTTTCTATTGCCAAGAGAATGGGCATTGGTTGCGAAGATGCCATATCTACTTGAAGGATCATAAGGATGGTAAGGTCAAAAATTTTGACTCTGCTTTAGGTAAGTCCATTATCTATCTCCATTAAGTTCCTGTTTGTAGATTCTTAATACATGATGTCATAACATTACATTTTGATGTTTTGTAGGATCAAAGGAAGCTTAAAAGGAAAGGCATGCAGAGTTTGATCGTGAAGAGATGGATTTCGATCTCATGGTTCGATGATAGGATTTTTGAGATGCAGCTTAAAAGTTATGATAGATTGCTTAGAAATTTGTAATAACATAGTTTTCATTTGTAATTGCGTTGTAAGGAAAAGTTTTCCGCATTTTATAAATAAATAAATTTTTTTTATCTTATTTTATATTTCCTTGCAATGGCAATTGTGAAAATTGATGTTTGTATGTTTCTATTTTTAGCAATGTTGGATTTGATTCTTTTGTTTGTGGTTGTTTGTGGTAGTGTATAAATTTACCAAATAAGGAAACATTCTCATCACCCAAGTTTCAATTGGATAGAAACTTGGATTCATGCAACTTGTATTGTATGATGAATGAGAACCTTCATCTTTGAGAAATTAGGACTAATTCCTTATTCACATACAAATGTGAGTTAAGTGAAGGACTAGGAGATCGGATACACTTGGTTGTGCATTGGTCGGGTCCACCACAAAGAACGATAAGACTATTCGTTATGGTTTAATAAAGTTAGTAAATATGGTTGTGCTTACAAGATTAAGTATAGCTCTGAGTTATTGAAAAGTCTCAACGTATAGCAGAATGAATAAGAAGAATCAAATTCAGCAGAAAGATAAAAGTTTCTCTAATTTGAAAAGATGGGAGAGTACTTGAGTATCGTATTTTATGATCATCTCAATGATTATAAAAACCATATCACAATTTGATCCTCTAAGGAATCCTTAATACATTCATTTGGCTCAGAAGAGGAATCAGGAATTGTTGAAATGGTTAAATCAGTTAAGATGAATCATACTTTGTTCCAAAATCAAGTCTTAGAGTCATACTCCAAGATAGTACATTGAGTGACATAATCTTAAGAAAGAGCTATAACACTTATCAAATATAGAGTAAAATGTTTCTTACTCTTGTACATTTGAAATTGGTAAGTTGTGATGTCTTGGATAAGACAAAGACCAACTAAGACCAATTATGTGAAGTGTTTTGTCTTGATAAGAAACCGCACTAACTCTTAAATATTTGTTTTTCAAGTAATGTTTCTTGAAAAGAGAATATTATATGTCAAGAGGTCAGTGGGATTATTAAAGATCTTGAAAAGTTTTAAGAATTAATCGAGAGTCAACCTATTGTTAATCACTAGCACATGACTTGAGGTTTGTAACCTATCTTGTTGACATATTCTTATTTTTGTGCCCATTCCAATTTAAGTTGACTATGCATGTGAGTTTTATGAGTTCTCAACTATTTACATAAGGCTAAGCACCTTGGTTAGTGAAACTTCATTAATCAGTAAGAGTGATCTGCTGAAAACTTGGAAGACATGGTAGGCCCTTATGCTGCCAAGTGGCAAGAAATTAAGATGGAGTAAGTTCAGTCCATGTGAGGTGGATTTTGTCACTGAACTTGTCTTGTGACTATGGTTATGATAAATTCACATGAACAGGAACACATACACCACAAGATCTAAGTTTCATAAGGTTACTCATAAAAACGATTGTGAGGAAACGCTTTAGCTAAATAGATTTTAAAGAGTTACCAATTATGATATTCGCATTCTAAAATTCGATTATGACTATATCATCCCTCTTCATAGTTCTATTTGTGAGAAATGGCAAAATATATAAACATTTCAGACTTATTGTTGTATGTTCTAAAATTATTTATACACACATATAAGCTTTCTAATAAAAGGTGTGTGAGCTTAGAAAAAGGCTTATTGAAGCATCTCGTATCAGAAATCTGAACTTTGGTAAGAAATTTAATAAAGTATTGATTTCTAGAAGTCCAACAGCTAGTGGGAGCATAAATGTTATGCAATTAACAAAATAATTGTTATGCTAGTGGGAGCATAATTATTATGGTAAGTGTTACAAGATAGCGATGTTAGTTATAGAAAACAAAGTTTTTAATTTGCAAAGTTGCAAGGTTGAAAAGTTGTTTTGCTATAATTAAGAGAGAGGAACTTATACTTCATTTTAATTCTAAAAATTTAGATTGAGATTTTAATCAAATCTATTCAATGGTTTATATGAATACCATGTTGAAATGCTTCAACATTGGAAATTCTATATATGGAAATGTTATAGCAAGAGACTAGTAAAGTATCAGGTCTTTATGTAAGATATTATGAATCGTCTCCCATATGCTTCGGGTATAGGATCGATTGCATATGCTATAATATTCTCATGTTCTAATTTTCCAAATGCCTAGGCATTAAGAGGGAAAAAGGAATAGAACCGGATATGACTAAAGTGGTTTAACAACTGTTAAGGACAATCTAAGGTTCGACAAGGATTGGTCGCTTATGGGCAGTTGGAAGTATACTAATGAATGGACCATATTGACATTATTATTGCAAGACAGGATTCTATTAATAATGAGTTATCAGCAATATGGAAATGTTTCCATATTGGGACTTGAATATTAAGAATATATGTGTAGGTTAGAAACTTTTATGCAAGAAGGATGTTCAAAGGATTTTTCTTTGAATATAAGACTTCGGATCTATGAAATTGTCTTGTAATTTGTAATTGACAAAGTCTTTGTGACTTGTGTACATAGTCATTACAAAAGGATCACTACATATAAGGTTGGAATCTAATAGATTACAGTTATATCTAAAATGGTTATATTGATAAGATGTTTGGTTCATATTGAGGTGTAGGTAAATGAAGTTTGTGTAACAGTAAGTAGGTCATTAGAAAGTGTAAATAACTTATTTTCTGGTTAATGTCAAGCGGTATTTGTTACCAATCTATATTGCTATTTTGGCGTCCCTTTGACCATCCTGGCCCTGGAAGTTCTATTAGAAAAATGACTCACATGATTTTATATTTTTCAAAAAGCACCATGCATTTCAATGTTAAACAAACCAAAACCGAAAAATAATTTTTTTATTAAATTAATACATAAATTTTGATTATTTACCAGATAAAAAGATAATGTATATCCAAATAGATTACATATTATCAAAACAATACTTTAAATATACAAGCACATATATATGAAGTGTATCTTATCCATTCATAACAAACTTTAAATAGATTTATTAGAATATATATATATATATATATATATATATATATATATATATATATATATATATATATACACACACACACATCGTAGATAGCAAACAAAATTTGTAATTCAAATTAATAGAGAAAACTTTCACCAATTCCATAATCTGCTCATATGTATGTTTTCCATATTTTTTAACTATATTTTTTTACTTCCTCATGTATACACCATATTCAATAACTATGTTTTTCTTTCTACATGCATAGACGATGTTTGTTCTATTGGCCTCATAACAACCATCTATTCTATCGACATCAACAAAATAAAATAGATATGTGTATATTCCTTAAGATTAACTCTTATTAAAGTGATATGTATTGAGATACTTATACTCTATTGATTATATCAATGAAGAACCGTATAATTGGTTGTAATTGCCATTAACTTTAAGTAGTAGTTAAACAAAGATTAAATAGTATTATTATTCTTATACTATTAGTTAATTAATTACATCTGATTGACTAATAAATTTAAGATTGAGTTTTTGAAACCAAGAAATTGATACTTACTTGGAAACATAGGTTTGTTGCAGATAGTTTCTTGAGCTCATTGACCAATAGAACCCTTACGAAGCTAATAATTATCCCTGAAAAAATCATATATAATAGAAATATCAAACAAATTGTATGTAATATATAGCTATGTATGATTGGTAACATGATCCTCAACATATCTTATATATTAGGAGAATCCATACTCCGATTCCAAGATTGATACATAAAAACAAAGTCACCATAAAATCCATAAAGCTAAATAACAATATTTTTTTTCATTTAAACAACTTCATAAATTTAGTTACCTCTCCATGTAGCTTTTTTCATCTAAGAAATGAAATATCAGACAATCAAGATCTGTCGGCAACCCATGCAGTCTTGATATATCATATGAACACCAAAAATTGTTAAAAAAATATCAGTATGTCAGCATATATACCAAAATCAAGTTCAATAAAAATAAGTACACATATATACCTTATCTCAAAATTGTGTAAGGAGCCATCAGTAGTAAACAAAACCTATGTGTGAGGAAGAACTGATTTTGAGTTAAAAAACCACTTTCTGATGGTCTCTCTTAAGATTTTCCTTAAAAAAAATACAAAAATTGATTAGTTTATGAACATGGTTTAGGCCTTTATTTTTCATTCTATATCATCAAAACAAGGATAATCTAAAACACATTAATTGATCTTAACTGAGATGACACAAACATAGCCCTGTTCGGAACTACAATTTTTTGTTAGGTGTAGCACCAAAAAAGATTCCTGAACAAAAACATGTAAAGGGCCTGATCAGGTTTCCATTGTGCCGTTGGAGTCAGGAAGTCCACTCACTAGCGGTCCTAAGGTTTTCAATTATCTGGAGAAAATGACATAATAATGCCCTTTTATCATACAAATTTACAAGGTATACTTGATTTTATAAAGCAAGAATATAACAAACTTTTTTATTTAAAAAGTTAAAATTCCCACAAACTCAAATTTGGAAAATTCACTTATAACATGGACTTCTTGAAGCAAACATATTCAAACAAGATATGTTATTAAACAAAAACTAAATATTAAAACATGAAACCTGCAATAAACTTTGGAGTCAGGAAGTCTACTCCATTCCCCGATCAATTTTTAATCCTAAAATGTATAACAATATTCCACAAAACCTTGTAAAATAAGTCCTACCTTTTTTATAAATTCTAAATCACAAAGGACAACAGAACCAAAGATCATAAAAACTTTATGAGCCAAAGTAGAAGAAAGATGGAAAGGCAAAAAAAAGGCCAAAAAAGTCCATAAGGATTAAGTCAACAGTCAACAGATTAACAAAAAGAAAGAAAGGTTTGAAAGGGGGAGAAGGTATCTATGAAGCTTCTAAACAAGACAAACAAAATAATAAACCATCTCCTTTTGGGGTAACCTAAAATTAGACAACAATATTAATTAAAAGGAAACACACCTACAATCAATTAATAGTCAACAGATTAACCAATTTATTTTTGTCATGAGAAATGGAACTGAAGATGGAGAAACAACAAGAGTGAAAGCACTAAGGATTAAGTAATCAGTGGATAATTTATTTCATATCTTCATCTTTGTCTGTCACAACTAGAAATTTTTGGTGCCTTGTAACTACAACACTTATGTCAATTATGAATCAAAAACATGAAAGCATGTATGATGCTTACTCTATGACAACAAAATTTCAATCAAGCACTTCATACAAGCACTGCAAATAGTCAACAAACAATTGTAAACCTTAGAAATCCTTGTTTAAGTCTATTATGGATTAGGATTTCCTTATTCGGCCCAATGGACCAATAAGCTTCCAATTGGACTATCTTGGGCTTAGAACTCTTGAATGGGCTCTAATTGGACCCACTTCCATTTATTTCAATATTTTGGGCCATATTTCGCCGAGAATGAAATAAATTACTTAAATGAACCATATTGGGCCATAATTAACCTAATTTTGCCCTAATAGGTCATAAAAATTACATATATATTTATTTGGACCAAACATCACTTAACATAACCATGAAATAGGCTTAAGCATACAAGGCCCAATCCTTTTCTTTTTGCCTATCCAAATCTCGGCCCAAGCCCAATCCAAGGAAGGAAGAGTTGACTTGTGAGATTGCCACCCCATTTATACATCACATACCTCCATGCATGGACCAACATGCATCTAAGTTAGTCATCTCAACTCTCTCTCTCTCTCTCTCTCTATCACTCTCTCTCTCTCTTATTCTTCTGGATTCTCGACCGAGAGCCTCTCAAACATACACACTTCATCCAATTTTTCTTAAACAAACTCTCTCAAAGAACATCCTCACTTTTCATCATCAAATTTTCGAGAATCAAGAGCTTTTCAAAGAGACTTTTGTTGGGTTTTGAGCAATCTAACACTTCCTAAGTGTGCATGCAACCCTAATAAACCTTGGATCTATGTTTGTCTAAATACATGCAAAATAATAATTTTCCAAGGTTTATAACCTATCTAACATGGCATGGGGAACATTTCAACATAAAAGAGTTAGAAGAGATTACATACCTTTTGGTGAGTTTGGTTCTAAGGAGTTTGAGGGCCAAGCACCAATAGTGTGAATGCCTCAAATGGAATCACAAACACCACAAACTCTTGGAAAACTTTGAGAGAGTATACACCCTTGTATAAAATCAGCCACACACATGCACACACACACTAGTTAACTAGTTTCCTCTTAGGCTCCATTTCATGCTCCATAAGCATGCTTATATAGTGTGCATGGTTAGGGTGAAACCCTAATAACCCATGTCTTTTCCTTTCCAAGGATCCATGGGTTAAAAGATCCATGGATCATCCATGGACCTCCACATAAGCGTAGCCCATTAACAAATGAGTATTAGCCCACACTATATAAAACAAATAGCCCATAATCTAATTAGTATTCCTTTTAATCTCTAAATTAATTCATAATTAATTTAAGACTAAAACTAATTAAATAACGTAACTTCATATTAATATATTATAACCCATAATATATTAATAAACATATGTGTATAACTCTCATAAAATTATCCATAATAGTTTGGATGAGATGCAACCCAAATGAACCATGCCGGTCGGGTCAAGTATATACCAAATAAGTTATGGACTTAGACACCTTATCCAACAGACTCCCACTTGGATAAGTCTAATAACTGTATTTTCCTATAACTTCAGGAACCAACCAGCAATCGTAGCTCTCGAAAACTCCCTCGAACAATGAAGACTCTGTCGAACTATGAAGCGCCATTTTAGATAAGTGATCACATAATCCTCTGTTCTCATGATATCAGCCGGACAAACACATGGAACTATGTCTTGCTTATTGTCTAGCAGTTGTTTCTCGATTTTCTGATTTGTTTGACAAAGAACTTCACTGAACACATCGGTTTAGTTCTGACCAGGCCTGGTACATGGGTCAACACAAAATCATCGAGGGGCCCAGATATCGCTTCTATTTCTAGAAGGAACAGATAAACTTCGACTGATATGCTTGTTCTACTACTTATTGAATTGTACACAAAGGCACGTTTTATAACATCAAGTTACTGATGTGTTTACGTGCAATCAATGCACAACCAACTCATAGGTAACAACTCATATCTCTAGGTTTAAAGATTTATATGATGTTATCGTCTCACGATCACTCGAGATAAATTCAATGAAGTGATACAAGTGAGTGTGGGTTTATACCAATACTCATAACTTATGAGTACTCATGAATGTTGCAGCAACCATTGCCATGTCTAAACACCTTTAGGGCATCTACAAACCCAATTCATGACAATCTTGATTCATACCTACTTCCGACGTATGATCGATTGTGGAGGTTTGAATAAATTAATTATTCTGGAAGTCAAAACATGCAAAACTGAAACAATAGTAAATAACTGACAATGATAGTAACACTTTAATCATAAATAAATCACAAATTTTATTCATCATCAAACGTCGATTACATTTTACAAGTTTCAGGAAAACTATCTAATCTGTAAAACTAATATCGTCCCTCAGCCCGATGCGTCTTGCATGCTGAAAATGCTTAACCCTCGTCAGTCCCTTCGTAAGGGGATCTGCAGGATTCTCATCCGACGATATCCTCCTTGTCACAAGGAGTCCTTCTTCAATCTTGTGTCTTATGAAGTGATATTTTCTGTCAATGTGTCTAGATCTACCATGATCTCTTGGTTCCTTGGTTAAGATAACCGCACCATTGTTGTCACAGAAAATCTCTATAGGTTCCTTAATAGCTGGTACAACTCCAAGGTCTCCGATGAAGTTCTTTAGCCATATCACCTCCTTCGCTGCTTCACTCGCTGCTATATACTCTGATTCACAAGTCGAATCAGCCACCGTCTCCTGCTTGGAACTCTTCCAAGAAATTGCCCCTCCATTTAAGGTAAAGATCTAGCCCGACTGAGAGCAGAAATTATCCCTATCAGTCTGAAAACCAGCATCATTATACCCTAATACTTTCAAGTCATCACTGCCACCAAGGGTAAGGACCCAATCCTTAGTCCTTCGCAGGTACTTGAGAATGTTCTTTACCGCTGTCCAATGAGCGTTGCCAGGGTTCCCCTGATACCTGCTGACCATGCTTAAAGCAAATGCCACATCAGGACGGGTACAAGTCATAACATACATGATCGAGCCAACTGCGGAAGCATACGGTAATTGGCTCATCTCAGCTATCTCTGCCTCTGTACTCAGACTCTGAGTCTTACTCAGTTTGGTATTGCTTTGGATCGGTAAATCTCCTTTCTTGGAATTCTCCATGTTGAACCTTTTCAACACCTTATCCAAGTAGATACTCTGACTAAGTCCAATTAGTCTTCTACTCCTTTATCTTAATATCCTTATCCCTAGGATATAGGTAGCCTCCCCTAGGTCCTTCATAGCAAAGCACTTCCCAAGCCAGGACTTAACCTCCTGCAAGGTTGGGATGTCATTTCCTATGAGTAGTATGTCATCCACATACAGTACCAAGAAGCTAACTATACTCCCACTAGCTCTGACATACACACAAGACTCATCTTCGCTTCTCGAGAAGCCAAACTCTTTTACCTTCTCATCAAAACAAAGATTCCAGCTATGAGATGCTTGTTTTAATCCATACATAGATTTCTCAAGCTTGCATACTCTATTAGGGTACTCTGCACCGACAAAACCCTCTGGCTGATTCATGTACACATCCTCAGCCAACTTTCCATTAAGGAAAGCGGTTTTGACATCCATTTGCCATATTTCATAATCATGAAATGCTGCAATGGCTAACATAACCCTAATAGACTTAATCTTTGCTACCGGCGAGAAGGTTTCATCATAATCAATACCTTGAGTTTGAGTAAAACCCTTCGCAACCTGTCGAGCCTTATAAATATGCACTTTTCCTTCCATGTCTGTCTTCTTCTTGAAGATCCATTTGCACCCGACTGTTTTACGGTCTGGTACATTGTCAACCAAGTTCCAAACTTGATTGTCATACATGGACTGTATCTCGATGTCCATAGCCTCCTTCCATTTAGCAGACTCTGGGCCTGCCATGGCTTCCTTAACACTGCTAGGTTCATCCAAATTTACCAATGTACTATCACTGATGAACGTATCACCTTCCGTAGTAATATGAAAACCATAATAGAACGAAGGTGTGTTCCTAACCCGTGTGGAACGCCTCGGAGGTACAGATTCGTCAGCTGGATCAACAGGAGTTTCCTCCTCAGGTTGATTGCTAGTGTCTGAGGTTCCTTCACCAATTGATTCTTGAATTTCTTCAAGATCAATCTGCCTCCCACTGTCTCCTTGGCTTATAAATTCTTTCTCGCGAAAGATCCCTCTTCGTGCTACAAAGACCACATTCTCATTGGGTCTGTAGAAGAGGTAACCAAAGGATTTCTGTGGGTAGCCGATGAAAATACACCTTTCACTTCGGGGTTCAAGCTTATCATGAGTTTCACGCCTCACGAAAGCTTTGCAACCCCAAATTTTGATGTGGTCCAAATTGGGAACCTTCCCAGACCACATCTCATGAGGTGTTTTGGTAACCTTCTTTGTAGGGACTAGATTAAGGATATGGGCGGCAGTCTCTAAGGCATACCCCCAAAAAGAGTTTGGTAATGAAACTCGACTCATCATAGAGCGAACCATGTCCAACAAGGTTCGATTACGCCTCTCAGCTACACCATTCAGTTGTGGTGTCCTAGGAGGAGTCAATTCTGAGACAATCCCACACTCCTTAAGATAGTCAAGGAACTCGGTGCTAAGATACTCACCACCTCGATCGGATCGAAGCATCTTAATGTTCCTGCCCAATTGATTTTCTACTTCCTGTTTGAATTCCTTAAACCTTTCAAAGGTTTCTGACTTATGTTTGATTAAGTAGACATACCCATATCTACTAAAATCATCAATAAAAGTCACATAATACCGATTAGCATCCCTTGTGGCGGTTTTGAATGGTCCACATACATCAGTATGTATTAGGTCCAACAAACCCTCACCCCTCTCATAAGTTCCAGTGAAGGGTGATTTTGTCATCTTTCCAAGTAGACAAGATTCACAATTATCATCCGATTTAAGGTCAAATGATTCCAAGACTCCACTCTTTTGGAGTTGGCCTATGCGTTTCTTGTTTACATGTCCAAGACAACAATGCCACAATGATGCTTTATCTAGGCTAGTAGAAGAATCAATATACAACACATTATTTCCTAAGTTGTCTACAATCGACACAGTTTCATACACACCATCACAAGGTAACGCTTTAAAATAAAACACATTTTTAAAGAAAGCATTAATACCACCACATTCATTATCAAATGAAAAGGTAAAACCTTGTTTGTACAAGGCATGAAAAGAAATAATATTCCTCGCCATTTCAGACGAGTACACACATTTATTCAAATCTAATTTTAACCCATTATTAAGCAACAAAGTATAAACTCCAATCTTGGAAACAGGTGAAGCCTTCCTATTCCCCATGATTAAGTTTATCTTCCCGTGCTCCACATCCTCACTTCTTCTTAGGCACTGCAAATCAGAACATATGTGAATACCACATCCTGTATCAAGCACCCAAGAGTTAGAGTATGTTGAGTAATTAGACAATATAGTGTAAATACCTGCATAGGTGGGTTTCACTTTCCCATCCTTTAGATCCTGTAAGTACTTAGGGCAGTTTCGCTTCCAGTGTGCCTTTTCATGGCAATAAAAGCATTCAGCATCCTTGGGAATGGCAGAAGGAGTGGCAGAACCGTTCTTGGCCTTTGATGAGGAGCCTTCAAGAGACTTTCCCTTGGTACCCTTCGAAGGGTGCTTCCTCTTCTTCCCTTTGCCTTGCCCAATAGCTAAAACACGGGTAGATGTTGGAGTAAGAGTAGTAGAGGTAACAACCGCTTTACCCTTAAGACCGGTTTCAGCGGTCTTCAAGAGTCCTTGAAGCTTGCTGAGGGTAACTTCCTCCTTGTTCATATGATATGTCATTTGAAAATGGTCATAACAAGAAGGCAAGGAGTGCAAAATGATGTCAATTGCCAACTCTTCGGGGATGTTAACATTCAGCTTCAGCAAACGGTCCACATACCTTTGCATCTTTTGCATGTGGCCCGTGACGGATTCACCGTCCTTCATGCGGGTAGTTATTATGGAGGAGATTATTTCATACCGCTCCTGACGATCACTCTAATGGTACCTTTCCATTAGGTCTTGGTGCATCTCAAAAGGGTAGAAATCTTCATATGACTTTTGGAGCTCGGCTTTCATCGTGGCCATCATGATACATGCCACCTTAGTAGCATCTCTCTCATGAGTCCTGAATTCAGCGATCTCCTCAGGAGTAGCAGTAGACTTATCAAGTTCTTTTAACTCCTTATCGAGGATATATTCCTTGTCCTCGTAACGAGTAACCATCCTAATGTTCCTAATCCAATCCATGAAGTTGGAACCATCAAAGATGACCCTCCCACAAAGATTCATGAGAGAGAGAAAGAACCAGTTGGGTTAGAGCCTGAAGCATTAGTGTTGGAAGACATCTGAAAGAAGAGAGTAAGTTTAGACCAGATATATAGAATCCTTAATAAGACACCCAAATGTAATATTAAGGCTAGGATCCAAGCACAATATATTACACTTAGAAGAGGGATGCCGTAATCTAAGTAATAATATATTTGAAAGGTAGGTGAATGATGATTCACTAATTTCCACCATGAAAACGAAATAATTTATTAGGTTTAATTGGATTTGAAATTCCTAGATTCTTTTGAGATTCATTGAACTTTTCAATGGCATGTTTCAATCTTGATTGTGCCTTTCAAGTTTTGTGACTGGGATGCCGAGGATCACAAAACAAGGTGTGAATAACCATGCTAATTCACTTGGTACCCTTAATATTATCACCTAATCAATGTGCCGGTTAACCACACACGCTCCATTGATCTATGACAAACATTAAGTCACCCTTTGTGATCCTTACTAGTCCTAGTTAGTGTGCCGGTTAACCACACACGCTCCACCAACGATTTGGTAAGGTACAAAGTGTGAATTCCATGGACTAGCACCATGTTCACATTTTCCTAAAATAACTAAGATTGGGAATTAAAAGAGTTTAGTTATTTTATAATATTCATTATACTTTTAATGAGGATTTAAAGTCATTGTTCTACCCGTTCGGCTAACGACCCTCCACCGATCAAGCAAGCGGTGGGTGAGAGTATACACCCATTAAGTCGCCATTTTATAGGCAACAACCTTATACCCACCTTATAGACCGGCTTCGTGAATGAGGCCTACTAATGGTAAAACGACTTATTCTTATACATATATATAATAATTAACCATTAATGTTATAAATAGTATAAGGGTTGAATTTTAACTATTAAAACTCTAAGGGTTGGAATTAAAGTTTATTAAAGTGTGTGAAACTTTACAAATTCCAAAACTTGAGGGCAAGTTTTGTAACTTTGCAAAACTCTTCATTTCATAACTTATGAATTAAAGGTTCATAAAAAATGAAGACTCTTCATTTTCATGTAACTTATGTGTTTTAAGTGTGTGTTAAATAAGAGTGACCTTTGGAAATCCATAACTTGAGGACAAATTATGGGCTCCATTAAAACACATAAATGATCAAGAATTAATCCTAAACAATTCAGCAAATAATTCCTATCATTTTTCTAAATTCATAAGAACATGAACATGATCATCAAAAATTCAAGAATTATATGAACACATAAAATCATGGAATTTTGATATATGCTATTGTAAATGGATTAGAACAACCATTACACCAACTAAAATAAGTTTTATAACACCAAAACAATTTAGGGTAATGTTTCTAGTCCATTTCCAGCAGCAAAAGTCGAGAATCTGCACTCTTTCGATCCTACTCGTCGAGTGCATGAACTGATTCATCGAGTAGGTTGAAGTTTTCCTTGGACTCATCGAGTCCCCCCAATGGACTCGGCGAGTCCACCATGCAGACAGCAACGATTTCGACTTTTTTCACTATTTTGCATCAAGTATCAAACAAGCAAGCCTAGGCTCTGATACCACTGTTGGGTTTTGAGCAATCTAACACTTCCTAAGTGTGCATGCAACCCTAATAAACCTTGGATCTATGTTTGTCTAAATACATGCAAAATAATAATTTTCCAAGGTTTATAACCTATCTAACATGGCATGGGGAACATTTCAACATAAAAGAGTTAGAAGAGATTACATACCTTTTGGTGAGTTTGGTTCTAAGGAGTTTGAGGGCCAAGCACCAATAGTGTGAATGCCTCAAATGGAATCACAAACACCACAAACTCTTGGAAAACTTTGAGAGAGTATACACCCTTGTATAAAATCAGCCAAACACATGCACACACACACTAGTTCACTAGTTTCCTCTTAGGCTCCATTTCATGCTCCATAAGCATGCTTATATAGTGTGCATTGTTAGGGTGAAACCCTAATAATCCATGTCTTTTCCTTTCCAAGGATCCATGGGTTAAAAGCTCCATGGATCATCCATGGACTTCCACATAAGCCTAGCCCATTAACAAATGAGTATTAGCCCACACTATATAAAACAAATAGCCCATAATCTAATTAGTATTCCTTTTAATCTCTAAATTAATTCATAATTAATTTAAGACTAAAACTAATTAAATAACGTAACATCATATTAATATATTATAACCCATAATATATTAATAAACATATGTGTATAACTCTCATAAAATTATCCATAATAGTTTGGATGAGATGCAACCCAAATGGACCATGCCGGTCGGGTCAAGTATATACCAAATAAGTTATGGACTTAGACACCTTATCCAACAACTTTCCACAAAAATCATCATCCAAGGTAAGTTTATATTTAGATTTATGATCTAGATTCTATGTTTTATCAAACATCTCATCTAAACTCATGCAAGTTCATGATCTAACTCCCTAGAATCATGTAAGCTCAAAAACTTCCTCAAAAGGTTGCTAGGGCCGAAATCTTCTCTCAAATCTTCATCAAAACCAAATCCAAACCACAAGGTGAGTTTCATACCCCCTTTTTTTCGGTTTTTATGAGTTTTATGGGGGGGGGGGGGAGAATACAAGTAAATGTGTAGATCTATGTGTAAATGTATGCTATGTGTGATTTGATGCATGTTTGTGTGTGATATTATGTGTTTGTGATGAATACGTTATTCAACAAGTGTGTAAAACCGAGATCTAAAACATGAGGAAGGAAATAAACATAACTTAAACTATTTTACACTAATCAAGTCCAGAAGAATAGTTTATATGGTTAGGATGAACATACTTGAACATAAAATCCATTTTTGGACATAAAAAGTCAAAATTACAAAACTTAGGGGACAAACTGACAAATTACCATTTCTGAAGGGTCAAAAGGGTCCAAACAGTTTCTAAAATAAATTTTCTGAACATCAACATTTTTGAGGGGCTTAAAATGTAAATTTTTGATTTAATTGGCTAAAATTGGGCTTTTCGGCCCAATAAGCTTCAAATTGCGAGATTTTCAAATTTGAGGAGCTAAGAATGAAAATTTCTGTAAATCAAGGGATTTGAAGTGTAAAAAACTATTCCAATGGTCAAAAATGCTTTTCAAATTCAAAAAGGATCAAAAATGTAAAATTTTTCTATTGTGGGCCAAAACTGTCAAAGTTGCGAAATTGAGGGTTTAACAGAGAAAACACAATCTGGAAGGACTAAAGCTGTTTACAAAATAAATTTTGGCTATAAATGTCTTTTCAACAAGTTTATGATACAAAAGTGTCAAAATAATGTTCTAAGGACTAAAAATGAAATTCTTTTTACATAAAGGACTAAAAGTGCTATTCTTATAAAAGAAAGGTTGTGAAAAGGTAAAAATCTTACTTTTAAACAAATAAATTCATTAAAACAAAATACAAGATCCACGACTACCGACAAAACGTAAAAACAAATACACTCTCATAACCAATATCGTTACAAAACGAATAGATTCGGTCTCGAATCAATAACAAAACAAAAATCAATACACCATAGTATTTCAATAAACACGTGATAACTATGAGGAGTCAACATTCAATCTTTGGGCTTGAAAGTTTCAAATCGTGCTTGTTGGGCCTTGCTAGCCCAATAACATGATCTTTGGGCCCGAAGGGAACGCGCTTACATGTTAATGGGCCTTCTATGACCCAATTACATGTAAAAGGATTTTCAATAGCTCTATTGTGCTATTGGGCCCTAATGGTCCATTACTACTACTAGTGAGGTCGAGAAGTCAAATGTGAGTCGGGCTAAGTGCCTTTCGCATTCCCGATAGCCTTGAATAACTTATGGAAATAAAGGGGGCTTCGTACCCTCCTTTCTCCTTGGTTGTTGGGCTGATCAGAATTCGAGTAATCAGATTCGTGGCGTTAATCAAGAGAATTCAAGGTGGTTGGATTGTGTGAGTACTACGGACGACGCCTTAGGGATCGTTCGTAACCTGTAGTTATAAACTAGTCATTTTCATTAATGCGTGATTGTAACCACTCACAAACCCTAGTTAATCCAATGTCACCTGGGTAATCAAAAACATTCGTCATATCGGTATAACAATAAACAAGTCATGTAATTTGCATATTGGGAAAACATCGGGTTTTCGTGAAAGTTCAACATTTTCACCTGTGGCTCACGGGATACTTGAAGATGAACCTGAAGAGAATCAAGGGGAAGCACACGATGTCGGACCTGACGAGTATACGGACACTGACTACGAGTTTGAGGAGACCGATGATGACATGGAGGAAGGACAAGACTTGGGCAAAGATAACACCACGTCATTTGTCGGCGAGGCGCAACCGGACCACCCCGCCCCACCAGTGAACCCCGCAAGGGAGAATCGCTCTCCCGAAGCTGAGATTGCCACTCTGCGGCAACAATTTTTCGCCATGGAAGCACGTGCAGTGCAAGCTGAGCATGAGAGGGATGAGGTCATTGGAGACATGACTGAGATGGCTCCGTTGTTGGCTCAACACTTCGGCATATGATCTCGCCACTATCTTAGGACACACCATGGAGTTTTAGGAATAGACTTATCTTTCTAGGTCATTAGGATCTATTCTATGTACACCGACTCTATGTTTAAGTGACTACACTACTCATAGAGTCGTTATGCTGTCGAACTAGTACCGCTTATGTATGCTCTTTCGAGCAAAATTTTCATGTATCAAAGTGCGGGTAATAGTAATGAAAGATTTTACATGTTTTATTATGATGTTATAATCTGCTATGTATTACGTATCCATGATTGTATGCTAAATTGTAGAAGCACTTAAGTTTGTGCCACGCACCTAGTCTATAGGATCATAACCTCACAAAAACCACATACACTCAACATCTTTCCGTTCTATGACAGAAAGATGCCTCAACAACCCCCTCGCAGAAACCCTAGACCAACCCCACCCGAAGTCGACTCAGCTGCATTCCAGGCAGTTGTATCTGCTGCGGTCACTGCAGCAATGGCACAAATTCACCAGGGGAACAATGGAGGAGTCAACGGACAAGGGGCCGGAAGTTTGAACAACAGGATGAATCAAGGACCCACTAAAACATGTTCTTACAAAGACTTCACCAACGCCAAACCACGAACCTTTAACGATACTGGAGGGATGAGCACCCTGAAACGATGGATCGAGAAGGTGGAATCGGTATTCGAGATATGCGATTCTCTTGATGAGATGAAGGTGAAGTTTGCATCATGCACTTTTGTTGACCAAGCGCTCACTTGGTGGAACGGACACGTGGAAGCCATGACACTCCCCGTAGCCAATTCCATGCCATGGGAAGAAATAAAAGAAATGCTGATGGCCGAATACTGCCCTCGTGGTGAAATTCAGAAAATGGAACAAGAGTTGTGGAATCTTACTGCCCGGAACGCTGATATAGATGCCTACATATCAAGGTTTAGCGAACTGTCTCTGTTATGCCCTGGTATCATTACCTCAAAGGGTAAGAAGATCGAGCGATTTATCTGGGGACTAACCTCCCCGATTCAAGGAAATGTGATAGCTGCAAATCCCGAAACTTTCGACAGTGCCAAGAGATTGGCCAAGAAGCTGTATGACCACAACAACAAGATGAGTGAGAAGCCAGTAGAGGCTGAAGTTAAGAAGGAATATGATAGCAAGAAGGGGAAGAACAACAAGAGAAAGGGGTGTCAAGGCTCCGAATCATCCAAGAAGCAGCAAGCAGTGGCAGTTAATGCTGCAACCGCTCAAGTTCCGTCCACACCACATGCTCCAGCCTCAGCTGCTCCAAGTGCTCCTAGACCTTATTCCGGTAATCTTCTCAAGTGCAACAAGTGCGGTCTCCATCATAATGGAGAATGCAGAGAGATGCAGTGCACCAGTTGCAATCGGAAGGGGAACACAGCAAGGTACTGCAGGACTTACCCTCCTCATAATCAACAACAGGGAAGCAACAAAAACAATAACTACAACAACAACATCACCAACACTAGCGACAACAATGCAGGACCTAGCCACACCTGCTATGGATGTGGAAGGACTGGGCATTTCCATTAAAATTTCCCCAACAACAACAATCTCGGAAATGGAGGAACAAGAAGGGTACTAACCATGGGTCAGGGAGAAGCGATTCAGGATCCCACTATTGTTACCGGTACGTTTCTCCTAAATCACTCTTATGCATGCATCCTATTTGACACTGGAGCGGAGCAAAGTTTTGTGAGCAATAAGTTTAAATATTTGTTAAAACAACAACCCCAGAAGCTCAATGAAACCTTGACGGTGGAAATGGCCAATGGGAAAATCGAATCCACTGGGGAAGTCTACATCGGATGTACCCTAACTCTAAATCAACACGTCTTCCGAATAGACTTAATGCTTGTTTCCATTAGGAGTTCCGATGTGATTATTGGCATGGACTGGTTAAGCCCCCACCATGCTGAAATTATGTGTCACGAGAAGGCCGTTCGCCTTCACCTTCCCGATCACGAAACCCTAGTTATTTATGGAGACAAACCTAGCAGAAACCTTCGCCTCATCTCGTGTGTCCAGGCACAGAAGCATCTGCGAAAGAACGATTTGACGTTCCTGGCGTATATAGTGGATAAAACCAAGGAAGAGGTTAACGTTCGAGACATTCCCGTAGCACATGAATTCCCAGACATATTTCCTAAAGATCTTCCTGGGGTACCCTCAGAGAGACAAGTTGAATTCCGAATTGATCTTGTTCCAGGAGCAACTCCTCTCGCTAAATCGCCTTACCGACTAGCTCCTGCTGAGATGCAAGAATTGTCCAGCCAACTCAGAGAACTCCTGGGCAAAGGATTCATCCGACCTAGCTACTCGCCATGGGGAGCTCCGATCCTCTTTTTCAAAAAGAAGGACGGATCTTTTAGGATGTGCATCGATTATAGGGAACTAAACAAGCTCACTGTCAAAAATCGCTACCCACTCCCACGAATCGACGATCTATTTGACCAGCTCCAAGGAGCTAGTTACTTCTCTAAGATAGATCTACGATCTGGGTACCATCAACTCAGGGTCTGGGAAGAGGATATTCCCAAAACCGCTTTCCAAACTCGTTACGGACATTATGAATTTGTCGTAATGCCCTTCGGTCTAACGAATGCCCCTGCCGTATTCATAGACCTAATGAACTGAATCTGTCGACCATTCCTCGACAACTTTGTTATCGTTTTCATTGACGACATTCTAGTCTATTCCCGAAGAGAAGAAGAGCATGACCAACATCTCCGACAAATCTGGAAACCCTGCGAACGGAGAATCTATACGCAAACTCTCCAAGTGTGAGTTCTGGCTCCGTAGCATGAACTTTTTGGGTTATGTTGTTAGTCAGGAAGGAATACATGTGGATCCTTTTAAGGTCAAAGCCATCGAAGGATGGGCAGTTCCAACAACACCCATAGAAATCCGCCAATTCTTAGGCCTAGCAGGTTACTACAGAAGATTCATTCAGAACTTCTCTAAGATCGCCAAGCCACTTACCTCGCTTACACAAAAGGGCGTACCATTCAAATGGACGGACAAACAAGAAGTTGCATTCCGAACTCTGAAGCAAGCACTTTGCAGTGCCCCGGTACTATCTCTACTAGAGGGAACGGAAGATTTCGTGGTCTACTGCGACGTGTTAAATCAGGGTTTAGGTTGCGTTCTCATGCAGCGTAGAAAGGTGATAGCTTACGCATCCCGCCAACTAAAGACACACGAAGTGAATTATACAACCCACGATCTGGAATTGGGAGCAGTGGTCTTCGCTCTGAAGATTTGGAGGCATTACCTCTATGGTACGAAGTGGATCATCTTCACGGATCACAAGAGTCTTCAACACATCCTGAATCAAAAAGAGTTGAATATGAGACAAAGAAGATGGGTTGAACTATTAAACGATTATGAGTGTGAAATCAAGTACCACCCAGGCAAGGCTAATGTGGTAGCTGATGCCTTGAGCTGGAAAGAGTACTCAAATCGTCGCGTGAAAACTCTCTCAATAACCATCCAATCTCACCTAACTACTCAGATCAGGGCAGCCCAGTCAAATGCCATGAAGGCGGAAAACAGAGCAAGCGAAGCATTACGCGGAATGGAAAAGAATCTTGAGGTAGAAGAGGATGGAGTATACCATTTCATGAACCGTATTTGGGTCCCAAAACTTGGAGGATTTAGGGAGGTAGTCATGAATGAAGATCACATGACGCGATACTCCATCCATCTAGGTTCGGACAAAATGTACTTGGATATTAAACAACATTATTGGTGGCCTAACATGAATGCATAAATTGCCACATATGTCAATAAGTGCCTTACTTGCGCCAAAGTAAAGGTAGAATACCAGAAGCCCTCAGGGTTATTACAGCAACCAGTAATCCCCGAGTGGAAATGGGAAGGGATTTCTATGCACTTTGTGACCAGGCTACCCAAGACGTCAGATGGATTAGACACTATATGGGTAATAGTTGACCGACTGACGAAATCCACCCATTTCCTGCCAATAAAAGAATCCTACAAGATGGAGAGACTGACAAGAATATACATCCGAGAAATCGTGAGGCTTCACGGCGTGCCAGTGTCTATCATCTCAGATAGAGATAGTAGGTTCACTTCACGTTTTTGGCAATCCCTACAGAAAGCACTTGGAACCCATCTCGACATGAGCACCGCTTATCACCCACAAACGGATGGTCAAAGTGAACGAACCATCCAGACGCTCAAAGACATGCTTTGCGCATGTGTGATAGACTTTGGGGAGTCCTGGGATACCCACTTACCCTTAGTTGAGTTCTCATATAACAACAGTTACCATTCGAGCATCAAAGTCGCTCCTTTCGAAGCGCTATATGGACGTAAGTGTAGATCACCATTGTGTTGGGCTGAGGTGGGCGACACCCAGCTAGCAAAGGAACTAGCATCGGACAAGATGTTAACGGGACCGGAGATCATACGGGAAACCACGGAAAAGATATTTCAAATCAGAGCTCGATTACAAGTATCACGCAACCGACAAAAGAGCCAAGCTGATAAACGGCGAAAGCCCTTAGAGTTTCAGGTCGGGGATCGAGTGCTGTTAAAAGTTTATCCCTGGAAAGGAGTCATTCGCTTTGGAAAATGGGGAAAACTGAACCCACGATACATTGGATCTTTTGAGATCCTTGCCCAAATAGGTCCAATGGCGTACAGACTGTAGCTACCCGCTGAGCTCAGCAATGTACACCCCTTGTTCCATGTTTCTAATCTAAAGAAGTGGCTATCTGATGAAACTCTCGTTACTTCCCTTGATACAATTGAAATCAATGAGAATCTCCTGTTCGTTGAAGAACCAGTCGAAATCATGAACAGGGAGGTGAAGCATACTAAGCAAAGTCTCATCCCGATCGTGAAAGTACGGTGGAACGCGAAGCGTGGACCAGAATTCACGTGGGAACGCAAAGACCAAATGAAGCAAAAGTACCCTCATCTATTCTATCATTCTCAGATCTAGCCTTCAAAAGAATTTCGGGACGAAATTCCCTCTAACGGGGGGATGATGTCACAACTAGAAATTTTTGGTGCCTTGTAACTACAACACTTATGTCAATTATGAATCAAAAACATGAAAGCATGTATGATGCTTACTCTATGACAAAAAAATTCAATCAAACACTTCATACAAGCATTGCAAATAGTCAACAAACAATTGGAAACCTTAGAAATCCTTGTTTAAGTCCATTATGGATTAGGATTTCCTTATTGGGCCCAATGGACCAATAAGCTTCCAATTGGACTATCTTGGGCTTAGAACTCTTGAATGGGCTCTAATTCGACCCACTTCCATTTATTTCAATATTTTGGGCCATATTGGGCCTGGAATGAAATAAATTATTGAAATGAACCATATTGGGCCATAATTAACCTAATTTAGCCCTAATAGGTCATAAAAATCACATTTATATTTATTTGGACCAAACATCACTTAACATAACCATGAAATAGGCTTAAGCATACAAGGCCCAATCCTTTTCTTTTTCCCCCTCCAAATCTCGGCCCAAGCCCAATCCAAGGAAAGAAGAGTTGACTTGTAAGATTGCCACCTCATTTATACATCACATACCTCCATGCATGGACCAACATGCATCTAAGTTAGTCATCTCAACTCTCTTTCTCTCTCTCTTCTTCTTCTTGATTCTCGGCCGAGAGCCTCTCAAACATACACACTTCATCCATTTTTTCTTAAAACAAACTCTCTCAAAGAACATCCTCACTTTTCTTCATCAAATTTTCGAGAATCAAGAGCTTTTCAAAGAGACTTTCCACAAAAATCATCATCCAAGGTAAGTTTATATTTAGATTTATGATCTAGATTCTTTGTTTTATCAAACATCGCATCTAAACTCATGCAAGTTCATGATCTAACTCCCTAGAATCATCTAAGTTCGAAAACTTCCTCAAAAGGTTGCTAGGGCCGAAATCTTCTCTCAAATCTTCATCAAAACCAAATCCAAAACCACAAGGTGAGTTTTATACCCCCTTCTTTTCATTTTTTTTGAGTTTTAGGGGGGGGGGGAGAATACAAGTAAATTTGTAGATCTATGTGTAAATGTATGCTATGTGTGATTTAATGCGTGTATGTGTGTGATATTATGTGTTTGTGATGAATATGTTATTCAACAAGTGTGTAAAATCGAGATCTAAAACATGAGGAAGGAAATAAACATAACTTAAACTATTTTACACGAATCAAGTCAAGAAAAATAGTTTATATGGTTAGGATGAACATACTTGAACATAAAATCCATTTTTGGACATAAAAAGTCAAAATTACAAAACATAGGGGCCAAACCAGCAAATTACCATTTCTGAAGGGTCAAAAGGGTCCAAACGGTTTCTAAAATAAATTTTCTAAACATCAACATTTTTTAGGGGCTTAAAATGTAAAATTTTGATTTAATGGGCTAAAATTGGGCTTTTCGGCCCAATAAGCTTCAAATTGCGAGATTTTCAAACTTGAGGTGCTAAGAATGCAAATTTCTGTAAATCAAGGGATTTGAAGTGTAAAAAAACTATTCCAATGGTCAAAAATGCTTTTCAAATTCAAAAAGGATCAAAAATGTAAAATTTTTCTATTTTGGGCCAAAACTGTCAAAGTTGCGAAATTGAGGGTTTAACAGAGAAAACATCAATCTGGAAGGACTAAAGCTGTTTACAAAATAAATTTTGGCTATAAATGTCTTTTCAACAAGTTTATGATACAAAAGTGTCAAAATAATGTTCTAAGGACTAAAAATGAAATTCTTTTTACATAAAGGACTAAAAGTGCTATTCTTATAAAAGAAAGGTTGTGAAAAGGTAAAAATCTTACTTTTAAACAAATAAATTCATTAAAACAAAATACAAGATCCACGACTACCGACAAAACGTAAAAACAAATACACTCTCATAACCAATATCGTTACAAAACGAATAGATTCGGTCTCGAATCAATAACAAAACAAAAATCAATACACCATAGTATTTCAATAAACACGTGATAACTATGAGGAGTCAACATTCAATCTTTGGGCTTGAAAGTTTCAAATCGTGCTTGTTGGGCCTTGCTAGCCCAATAACATGATCTTTGGGCCCGAAGGGAACGCGCTTACATGTTAATGGGCCTTCTATGACCCAATTACATGTAAAAGGATTTCCAATTGCTCTATTGTGCTATTGGGCCCTAATGGTCCATTAGTACTGCTAGTGAGGTCGAGAAGTCAAATGCGAGTCGGGCTAAGTGCCTTTCGTATTCCCTATAGCCTTGAATAACTTATGGAAATAAAGGGGGCTTCGTACCCTCCTTTCTCCTCGGTTGTTGGGCTGATCAGAATTCGAGTAATCAGATTCGTGGCGTTAATCAAGAGAAGTCAGGGTGGTTGGATTGTGTGAGTAGTACGGATGACGCCTTAGGGATCGTTCGTAACCTGTAGTTATAAACTAGTCATTTTCATTAATGCGTGATTGTAACCACTCACAAACCCTAGTTAATCCAATGTCACCTGGGTAATCAAAAACATTCGTCGTATCGGTATAACAATAAACAAGTCATGTAATATGCGTATTGGGAAAACATCGGGTTTTCGGAAAAGTTCAACATTTTCACATGTGACAATTATACATGTTTTCAATATCGACAATCATATTTACGAATCTTCACACTTTTTTTTACAAACAAATACTCTTTTCAGAAAATATCGGATTTTCTGGGTGTTTCAAACTTCACAAAAAGCATTTTTCCATAACATTACTTATGAACTCACCAACATTTCATATGTTGACGTTTTTCAAAATAACTTGTAGTCTCAGGTAACAGGTAAGCCGGAGAATAAGTACCAAGTCATGTCATGGTGTTCTGCTTGAACTATCTATTAGACAATCTATGTTATGGAATTGTAACGTTTAACTAATGTACTGAATGTAAACAATATCAGTTGTAATATTCCAATGCATGGTGATAATTTGTGTTATGATTCGTGTATATTCATTGTAATTATATTCAATTTGAGTCACAAGAGCCCTCGAACGTTTCCGCCGTTCGGTTCGGGGGTGTGACAGGTTGGTATCAGAGCTCTGTTTATAGTGAACTAGCATATCTAACCACAAATTGATATGCAACTATAAACCAAAAAGAGGGACTAACACAACTCTAAATGAAACAAGTAAAACACAACAATAAAAACATCCTTGCTTGTATTAGGAAAAAGAACGTAATACCGAACCAAACAAGATAATGCTAGTATCTCGGTTAAGCCAGAACTGTTCTTAGTCGTATCAAGGAGTGGATGTAGCCTGATCAACTACATTTCCTCCAAGGTACAACTATCACATGTCCTGAGGAAATTGTGATAACTAGGGAACCTAAAAACATACCACTTCATCACCAAGAAGAGAACATCTGTTTAGTCTATACAATAGTTGTAGAGTCATAGGATATTGATAGTTTATTCGTATACCTTCTCCCAATCTTCATGGAAGGAGAGCCCCAGGGCATTCAGTTTCATCAAGTCCTAGTGGCTCACGGGATGCTTGAAGATGAACCTGAAGGGAATCAAGGGGAAGCACACGACGTCAGACCTGACGAGTACACGGACACTAACTAAGAGTTTGAGGAGACTGATGATGACATGGAGGAAGGACAAGAATCGGGCAAAGATAACACCACGTCATTTGTCGGTGATGCGCAACCGGACCACCCCGCCCCACCAGTGAACCCCACAAGGGAGAATCGCTCTCCCAAAGCTGAGATTGCCGCCCTACAACAACAACTGTTCGCTATTGAAGCACATGTAGTGCAAGCTGAGCATGAGAGAGATGAGGTCATTGGAGACATGACTGAGATGGCTCAGTTGTTGGCTCAACACTTCGACATATGATCTCGCCATTATCTTAGGACACACCATGAAGTTTTAGGAATAGACTTATCTTACTAGGTCATTAGGATCTATGCTATGTACCCCGACTCTATGTTTAAGTGACTACACTACTCATAGAGCCGTTATGCTGTCGAACTAGTACCGCTTATGTATGCTCTTTCGAGCAAAATTTTCATGTATCAAAGTACAAGTAATAGTAATGAAAGATTTTACATGTTTTATTATGACGTTATAATCTGCTATGTGTTACGTATCCATGATTGTATGCTAAATTGTAGAAGCACTTAAGTTTGTCCCACGCACCTAGTCTATAGGATCACAACCTCACAAAAACCACATACACTCAACATCTTTCCGTTCTATGACAAAAAGATGCTTCAACGACCCCCTCACGGAAACCCTAGACCAACCCCACCCGAAGTCGACTCAGCTGCATTCCAGGAAGCTGTATCGCGTTTCAACAACAAGAGAAGCAATCTCGTTAAACCAGAAGAAATTGTTGAAACCTGTAAATTCAGAAGCAATCGCGTTTCAACAACCAGAGAAGCAGCAGCCAATAAGAACTGACACATCCTCAACATAACCCCACTAGGTTTCTCCAAACAACGATTGCATCTATTTCGATATGCAGTGATGTCCATATATGGTGTCAACATAACAACGTTTTGCAATCGTCATGTAGATGCAGACGAGGGATAGAGGGTTCTAAATGAGAAGGATTCGGAAGTCGTGGTGGTTGTTGATGTTTCCTATTGATGAAGGTTCTACGCATGGATGTCGTGTTTGGATGTTAAAAGGATCTTCTAAGGGCGACATATCTCTTCTTCAGTTTGTAGGAGGTTACAATTATGAGAAAGATTTGTGAGAGAAAGAGTGGTAGATGAGTGTCGGCTTCTTTAGGGTTAAAACAAGGAATGAGAGTGTCGGCATCTTTAGGGTTAGAAAAAGGAAGTCATAATTGTATCTTCCTAAAAATAAAAATATATTTACCAGATTAAATGTGTGAATGTATTTATGCTGAAGAATGTTTAAAATATACTCAATCGATTTTTATTTGGTTTTTTAAATAACGATCCAACTTTTCCATAACCAATTTGTATTTTCCATAAGATTTTTTTAGTATTTATTTTAGGGTTTAGGTCATTTTTGGTCACTCAACTTTTGGTTTTGTGCTCATTTGGTCACTTAACTCTTTTTAAGTTATAAAAGATCATCAAACTTTGGTTTTGTGCTCATTTAGTCACTCAACTTTTGGTTTGGTCACATTTAGTCACTTAACTTTTAAAATTATGCTCATTTAGTCACTAAACTTTTAAATTTTTTCAAAAGTTTAGTGACTAAATGAGCATAATTTTAAAAGTTAGGTGACTAAATGAGCACAAATCTAAAAGTTAAGTGACTAAATGTGACCAAACCAAAAGTTAAGTGACTAAATCGGCACAAAGTTAAAAGTTTGATGACCTTTTAAAACTTAAAAAGAGTTAAGTGACCAAATGAGCACAAAATCAAAAGTTAAGTGATAAAAAATGACCTAAACCCTTTATTCACACACACACACACACACACACACATATATATATATATATATATATATATATATATATATATATGTATATGTATATATATATATATATATATATATATATATATATATATATATATATATATATATATGATAAAAAAATGTAAACATTTAAATTTTATTATTTTCAATAAGTCTGGGTAATTTATTTTGTTAAACAAAATATAAGAAATTTATATGTGAAATATAACTTTAATTGAAAAATATTTCAGTGATGGATGGTCATATTAATGTTCAAAATTTTTCGACATTGCGAAGCGTTTACATATGCTGGAACATATTAGATGTTTGGGACGACGTTGAAAATAACCAAGTCCTGATTTGGTTGATTGATCGTAAGATAAGTATGAATACAATAAAATTAATATGTCATTTTTTGTCTAATGATCAATTTATTATTTACATAATTGTTAATGTATTACATATCTAGAGAGACCAAATGATCGCCATTGTCCCACAATGTTTGAGGCAAACCGTTTTGAAGATGAATTTGGTTGGACGTGTATTGTCTTTAAATTATTTCCAAGTTGAGCAGTTTTATGAAAATCACCCCACGTATCAAAGTTACATAATTTTCTTTGGTGATTGGGCAATACTAATAAAAATTAACACAATATCTACTCGATTGGGAAATGATATCGCCAATTCGTTTCCACATTATCCGTTATGTTCTTCTATTACAAGCCTCGCAAGAGATTTTAGCCATCGAAGAATGATGATCGGTACATTTATATATTTAATTATATATATTTTGTTTTTATGAATTGCATACAACAAATTAAATTTATAGTAATTTTGATATGGTTTAGTTGTTATTCGAAAAATCATTTGGGGAAGACGAATTAGGTCATTCTATGCATTTAAACTATTTCTCCAAAAATGAGATGTAAGTATATTTAAATATATTAACCAATTTTCATTTTTATTATGTGCTTTAACAACATTTTGTTTAAATGAATAGGAGACATATTATCAAGTGGATGTTTAATTACGTACCGATGAGCCTTATAATACCATTATATGTTGCAATATTCAATCAATCCATAATTTATATCTCTAGG
This sequence comes from Lactuca saligna, assembly GCF_052625555.1. Classification (NCBI taxonomy): domain Eukaryota; kingdom Viridiplantae; phylum Streptophyta; class Magnoliopsida; order Asterales; family Asteraceae; genus Lactuca; species Lactuca saligna. The sequence continues at coordinate 68,752,567 of NC_136422.1, forward strand.
ATCAAGATGGCCCACCTAAATTTGTGTAAGTTAACTGTGGACAATATTATACATAGTTTCATTCTTTACATATAAATTATTTTAATATACCTTACTAGCTATATATTACATGTCCATAAAGATAATATTTTAGTTTCTACCATATTAACTGGTGTCATGTTGAATCCAAATATACCGGAAGCTGAGCTAATTAGAATTAGAGATAGAGGGAATAATTAACTTTTCTATAGTTATTTGTTGGCGGATTATTTAGTAGTTATTTGTTTGCGGATTATGTGGTAGTTATGTGTTTGCAGATCTTTAGAAGGTTGTTTGCTTACATTCTTTTTATATTTATTTGTTTGCGGATATTGTGACATGGATTTTTAGTATATTATAATGATTTAAAAGTTTTAATTTATAAATTTAGCTTTTTTGTCTGACTATCTTGTTTATATAATATAATTTTGTTCTTTCTATTTATAAGATATTTATACAGTTGTATAATAAGTAAAACAAATAATCTACCAAATAAAAATTACAAATATCATTTAAATATAAAACAATCAATATGCATTCTTTCAATTATTGAAAAAAAAAACTACTAAAACCTGAAAGAAATATTTACTGAAAAAAAAACTATTGAAATTTGAAATAAATATATATTAACAAAAAACAAAAATTGTTTAAACATTACTTAAAGTATTAAAAAATAGTATAACTTAATGTAAGGATCAATCTCATATATAAATAATTAGTTCAACTCAATCAATGTTCGATTTATACGGTTATAAGTATTGTATATAAAATTATATTTTATTACAATGTGTTATAAGAAAATAAAATTCTATATTAATATTATCATGTTTTTACAGTTAGCATGGTGATTGTAGACAAGGAAAATAGACCTAATGAGGCTATCCAACTTGATGTAAATGCACAAATGCGTATGTTTCATATGTGCAACATGATTAATATGTTATCTTTATGCATAATTCATCCAAGAAAAATATTGCAGAAAAAAGAAATTTTTATAATAAAACATATTATGAATGACTAAATGAGAAGAAGAAGTAATGGAGAAGTTAGTAGTGAAAACATGACACCTATGACAAATGTGTCTACAGTACAGAGGACACTGGCCGATATTACTAATGCAACTCCTACAAGTGTATTGGATTTTGCTCAAAGGAAGTCAATTAAGAACAGAAATGCATATCAACAACACAAGGAACGAAACTCACCGACAACATCTATTGAAATTAGTCATGAGGATCCACATAATTTTTTTTATAATGGTATCTCTAAATAACATCATGTTTTGAAGGAAATGCAACCATGTGTTCATTGTGGAGCAAAACGATTTCAGTTTGAATTCCCTACCTTTTGTTGCATGGATGGTAAGACAAAATTATCACATTGCTCTATTCCTAAAGAATTAATCAATCTCTTTACATCCAGAAACAAATTAGGTAGGACCTTTAGACAAATGATATGTTGCTACAACAACAACTTTTCTTTCGCATCAATAGGCGTTGATTATGAAAAAACATTGACAAATATGACATCTGGAGTATACACCTTTTGTGTGAATGGAGGAATATATCATAGAATCGATCAATTAATTCCAAGAGATGGAATATCTCGATACTTACATTTGTATTTTTACGACGCTGATTATGAGATGTCACATTGCCTCTAGGGAAAGAATATTAATGAAGAAATTTTTGAAAAGTTGATTCGTGTTCTTGCTACAAACCCATACGTGAAGAGATTTCGAAGACCTGTTGATCTAGGGCCGCTTGACAATTATAGAATCACTTTAAATGTATCAGTAGAACTTGATCAAAGGGTATGCAACCGACCGACCACATCTGAGGTACCATAATAATTATTTTCTACTCATTATAAAATAAATATACCATGTATGAAATACAACAATGCATATTACACGCCATATTTAATCATGTCGTTTGTATCATAAAAACCTCAGGTTGTTGGTATTTGGGTTGAAGGTAACGACAACATAGCCACATATAAACGAAGTATTATCATTTATGGAAAATCCGAAAAACCACAAACAATTTAATCTTATTGGGGATGTTATGATCCATTGTGTTATCCTTTATTTTTTCCTAATAGTGAGTCTGGATGACATTCAAAAATCCCAAGACATGGATTTTCCATCAATGATATTATTAATGACGATGAAGACATCGGGGATGATTTAAAAGGTACACATATCGTAACTTTTAAAATTTTAGTTAACTTAACAAACATTACATTTTATATACAACATCAATTCTTATTTTTTTTCTTCTCACGATATCAACATTGTGTAGAGTCTAATACAAACAAAAAAGGCAAAATATTGTATCTATGCGAGAGTACTACTGCTATAAGTTTCAAATTCGGCCAAATTATAATGTAATTTTGTTGGGAGGGAGATTGCTACAACAGTTTGTAGTAGATATCTACATCAAGCTTGAGACTTCACGTTTGGATTTTTGTAGAAAAAACCAGTTGAAAATAAGAGTAGATTTATACCAAGGTGTTGTAGACTATGTTAATGTCGGTGAGGTTCAACCCACTATGATAGGTCAATGTGTTATGTTGCTTACAAGTTTCATTCGAGGCCCCTGTGACATGTTGCGACGATTTCTTGACTGCATGAATTTAGTTCAAAATGACGGGAAGCCAGACATATTCCTTACAATGACATGCAATCCAAATTGGCCAGAAATAAAAAATGGGTTACTACATTGGCAGACGGCTCAAGATCGACCAGACCTTGTGTCAAGAGTTTTTTATGCTTAGTTAGAGGATCTTAAGAAAATACTCTTCACTAAGCATGTAATTGGTGTGGTCGGTTCATATGTTTATGTCATTGAGTTTCAAAAACGTGGTTTGCCGCATGCGCAATTCCTCTTGATAATGATACCTCCATAATAGCTTACTAATGCAGACCATTACGACAAAATAGTATGTGCTAAAATCCTAGACCCAAAAAGGTATCCTAAAATGCACGAATTGTTCGTCTCACAAATGATACATGGTCCTTGCGATAGCTTAAACTCTAACTGTCCTTGTATGAATAATAAGCAAGAGAAATGTCGTTTAATTACCCTTGACGATTCAATGAAACAACGTTAAAAGGAAAGGACTCATATCCTGTGTACCGAAGAAGAGATAATGGTATAGAGGTGGACATATGAGGAAATAAGATGGATAAAAGATGGGTTGTCCCGTATAACCCAAATTTGTTAATGATGTTTAACTTCCATATGAATGTTGAGGTCTAATCAAGTATAACCTCTGTGAAATATATGTTTAAGTATATTTACAAGGGTCATGACAAACAAGTTATCAATATTTATTCGGATTAGGACAACCAATTGTTATCAATGAGATAAAACGGTATCAAGATGCACAATATGTCTCACCTCCTGAGGAATTTTGGAAGATTTTTAGCTTCCCCCTTTCTCAGATAGACCCTTGTGTGATGGCTTTGCGGGTGCATCTCCCAAATCAACAGATGGTTAGATTCAATGAGGATGATACGTTGGTTAGTGTTGTCGAAAAAGAGAGAGATAAGAGAATAATGTTGACTACTTTTTTCTAAAAAATTAAAAAGAAATTAGTGCCAGAATATATAAATATAGAGATTTTCCAAAAAAAATTTATGTGGGATCCGAAGTTATGTCGTTGGAATCGTCGAAAACTAGGATTAAGGCGAGGTCATTTAGTTTCTAATAATCCAATTGAAGGGGAGCGATACTACCTTCGCTTACTTTTATCGCATATTAGTGGCCCTACGTGTTTTGAAGATCTCTACACGGTTAACAACGTAACACACCCAACATTTTGGAAATCAGCTCTTGAAAGAGGCTTAATAGAGTCCGATTATGGTTTCTCTCAATGTCTTATAGAGGCATCTTTGTTTCTATTTCCCAATTCTCTTAGAAGGCTATTTACAACGATATTGAGTTTTTGTGAGCCAGGAGATTTTCGTAAGTTATGGCAGAAGATTATAGGCGACAATACAGAAGTGTTGAAAGAGTCCAGAATATGGTCCTCACTGAAATCATGGTATTCCTACAATCTGTGGGTGACCATATTGATGATTTTGATCTTCCAAAAATAAATCAAAATGTCGATTTAGAATTTGGAGTTTTTTGTGAGGTACAAGAAGAATGCTATATTGTTTTAGAACCAGAACATTTAAAAGCCTAAGATTTTCCTAATCCCGAACTAAAGTTTGTGTATGATGAGATCATGCCACATGCCCATAATGATATTCTAGGAGTGTTCTTCATAGACGTTCCCGGTGGAACAGGAAAAATATTTTTTACAAAGTTTTACTTGCTAATATTCATTTGTGTGGCAATATTGCAGTCATGACTGTTTCATCGGGTGTTGCGGCTAATAACATGCATAGGGGAAGAACAACTCACTCTCTCTTTAAGATTCCTATCAATCTTGAAAATAACTCGGTCTGCAAGATTTCAAGACAAAGTGGTAATGCACAGCTACTTCGGACTGCAAAAGTAGTTATTTGTGACGAAGCGTCGATAGCTAAAAGACATGCATTGGAGGCGGTTGAACGTATAATGAAAGATATCACTGGGGTGATGCTCCCATTTGGTGGAATGATAATGGTTTTGGGGGGTGATTTCAGACAAGTGTTGTCGGTCATTAGACGTGGAACACGAGCACAGACTATAGATTCTAGCATACATATGTCACCTCTTTGGTCTTCGATTATCAAGTTGCGATTAACTATAAATATGAGAGCACTAATCGATCCATGGTTCTCAGACTTTCTATTATGTGTCGGTGATGGAGTTGAAGAAACGGTGCACAGAAACTCTATTCACATCCCTGATGATATGGTAAATTCCTTCACTGAAAAAGAAAAGTCATTGCATGCTTTGATTGATGCAATCTTTCCATCCTTTGAAATTAATAGATCTGAACTAGATTATATTATTTCGCGTGCAATACTATCCACAATAAATGATAGTGTTGATGAGATTAATGATTATTTGATCGGCCGATTCTATGGAGAAGAGATAATTTAATATAGCTTTGATGAAGCTGTAGATGATATAAATAACTTCTATCCTGTGGAATTCTTGAACACGCTTAGTGTTAGTGGTTTACCCCCTCATTAGTTAAGATGAAAAGTTGGATTTCCGATAATACTGTTACGGAATCTCGACCCATCAAATGGATTATGTAATGACACCTGATTGATATGTAAGTTTTCAGCACAAGGTTATTGATGCCGAAATAGTTGTTGGTCAACATGCTGGAAAGAGAGTATATTTGCCAAGGATTCCTCTAAGTCTATCTGAAGATGACATGTTCCCGTTCAAGATGAGGGGAAAGCAATTTCCAATTCGATTATGTTTTGCAATGAAAATAAATAAAGCTTAGGGACAAACAATTCAAAATGTAGGAATTTATCTTCCAGAATTGGTTGTCTCGCATGACCAATTTTATGTCGCATTATCCAAAAGGATATCACATGCCACTACAAAAGTATTGGTGAAGCCTGATGAACAATTCAACTACAGTAAAGTCTATATGTCAAATGTTGTGTATAAAGAAGTGTTGCATGATCAATAATGAGAAGTCAATCATGTGCTTATATTTATTTTTAAAAAATCTCAAGTTTTCATTTTGATTTATTTCTGATTTCATTTCTACTGGAATGATTCTTATTGATAATTTTTTTTATGTGTAATAAATTACATGAGCAAAAAACTAATCCTATATACGAACTAATTTCTGGAAAAAAAATCGCACTTGATGCTTGACTCCGGTAGACGGCTAGTGTGTATGTGTGTGTTTATATATATATATATATATATATATATATATATATATATATATATATATATATATATATATATATATATAGTTTTTGTAATAATAATTGTTTGTTCATAAAAAAACGACGTTGCCATGTTGGGCATAATAATTATAAATGTGGATTGGCAATTGGTGGTTATCTTCAATCTCATCGTTGTATTTGATTTATTTATTACGAATTGGTGGTTATATCCAATCACATTGTTGTATTTGTTTTATTTATTACGAATAATCTATTCATCTATTGCTTATGACATATAAATGCCACAATGAACAACGATGAGTTGATATGAAATAAAGAAAAGTCCAATGTGTTGTTTGGCTTGATAACTTTCATGATCGATTTAATATTGTTCGTTCATAGTATTATTATAATCTTTTTTATAAAAAATCAATGTTTTTTTTAAAGCTCCCTTTAAGCTTTTACTTAATTATTCTAATATGATTATAGTTATTTTAAAATTAAATTCTTATTAACGATAGTATGTAAATACACCTGGAGATCATGTGGATCTAATCATCCATGCATGATACATGTGAATTTGAATACAAACTTATTATAAAAACAATAAATTAATCTAATTAAAATAAACTTATCAGTCCCTCTAATATTGCTTTCGTTTACTTAACATATAAGATTTAATTTCTCTTAACGGAATTTTCAAACCGAAACCCTATTCCTTAAAATAATACTACTGCTTTTTAAGAAATGAGACAACAAATCAAAAGAAAATTGATAATTGTGGTACAGATAAATGTGTATTTCATGTCGGTTGAATTTTGGCAAGAAAGAAAAACGAGGCATATGCAAAACCACATGTCATGATGATCATAATAAATAATAAGATAATAATAATAATAATAATATACAAAATTAGGTATGGAAATTGGAAAGTAGAATATTTTATTGTCATTTGACTTTTTTAGAATTGTTTATTAATTTATTTTATATATAAATGGTTATTAAAGGGTTTTTAGCTTATCAATATTAGATATTGTTTTTTTTTTTTTTTTTGGAAATCAAGGATATTAATATTAGATAATGTTTCCTCTTTGAGATCAATGATTTAAATTATATTTGGACATAGATACAAATCTACAATTAGAAAGTAGTTTATGTCTAGAGTATATTTTTTTGTTTATAAAAAATAAATGAGGATGGCTAGTTTTGCAATTATCGTTGTGTCCGTAAGGCCATAATTCAACTCTATGATAGATTGGTTGTCACCCTGTCACTTGTAAATTAAAATATGATAGATCCAGAAGTTAATAAAATGTATATCTTTATAAAAGAAGCTCCTAAAACAATATATTAGATTATTAGTTATTCTTTTTAAGAAACTTTAAATGTTTCGAAGAACAAAATAGTGAAAATACATTATTAAGAGATACATTCATGGAACACGTTAAACATTGCATCCGTGTATTTTATCGTTTTGGATTCTGGTTTGTCGGCTAGGCGTTTTCTTAATTTGTGAACCTAGTATTTTTATCTGTTATTTGAATTTGATTTTTTAAACAATTCTATTAGTCGGTAAGTCTTTTATATATATATATATATATATATATATATATATATATATATATATATATATATATATATATATATATATATATATATAAAAGTAGTTGTTTTGTCATTTGTTATCATATTAGATATTTTAATTAATGTGTTGACACTTAACAATTTATTAATTCTCTATTTTAAATTTATTAGACATCATCATTAATGTGATGCTATTTGTTAATGTATTTATTCTCTATTTTAAATTTAAATTTAAATTTAAATTTTAAATTTTAAATTTTAAATTTATATTATTGTTTTCATTAATTCACAAATAAAAAATATCTAATATATATTAAAAATTAATTTGATATATTAATTTGAATCAACGATTATAATTTCATATAACTAATAAAACCATCTCTTAATTAATAATTTATTTAAAATAATTGAATAATAATTTGAAGTTTTTACTATAAAAGTTTAATTAATTTTATAACCGTAGTTCCCACGGGTTATAAACTACTATATATATATATATATATATATATATATATATATATATATATATATATATATATATATATATATATATATATATATATATATATATATATATATATATATATATATACATACATACTAGTTTATAACCCGTGGAAACCACGGTTATAAAATTAATCAAATGTTAACATGTATTTGATACAATTTGGTTATCCTTTAACAGTTGATTTTAACAAGAGAGAATATATTTTCATTCATATATGAGATGGGTTGTAGTTGGAGGTGTTTAATTAATATCAATGATGTTTTGATTGTTAGTGGTGTTGATGTTGTCGAGTGGGAGTTGATGGTGTTAGGTGATTGTGATGGTTGTTTTGGCAAATATCTAAATATTTATTTTTAATAATCGTGGTATCAAATACATTCGAGAGAATAATGTTGTTAGAAGGGGTTATAAATAGGATTTTGTAATCAGCAATTAGGATTTTTTTAAGATGTTTTGGTTAAAAAACATGTTTTGTTTCGGATACAAACCAAAAAAAAAACCCGACTAGAACAACTTATCATTTATAAAAGATAAAAGGAATGTGTGAATGTGCTCTTACAGATCATGAATTCCTAAAAAAGTTTATTATTCTTGTGTATCATGGAAATTATTTGAAAGACAAAAATCAAATAATTTTTCATGATAGGATAAAATATTTTTCATTATCTTTGTAATAGATTCATTTTTTGGAGTTCAAAGGTCATGTTGTTAGGTATGTTGTTATGTTAGTTTGAAGGTGTTTTGAAGCCGCTACCATCAAGTATCATCCCCCCATAACAACATTTTCTTTCAGGCCTTCAACCGGTCGATACGGCCCACTCAGTCTAAAGATATTCAAAATCTTCAGAATACTCCAAAAATGAAAAAAAATATATTACATATACTAATCTATCCGAAATTTTGATAAGATCAACGAAATTTGTGGTTTAGAAGTTAGAAATATGGCTTCTGGAAAACAGTCCAAACCGCTCGAGTAGTCACATTCAGTTTGGCTGGAGCTTTCATAAACAACAAGGGTTAGAGCTGTCGATTTAACCAAGGTAGCGTGAGCTGCCTCTGAGCATACTCAAATTTGTTTGTTTCTCCAATGACCATTCATTATGATCATGTTTTTCCATTACAATGAAAGTCTTAAACTATGTCTACCCCTTGGACCCCGCAAGAGGGCGCAACCCTCTTGACCTCTCGCACTTCGTCGTGTCTGAGATCAAATGTAACACTTATTTTGTAACGTGCTAGAAGAGTATTTTGACCATAGGGGTATGTTGGTTATTTTATGCCTATTTGTAGCGCCCGGTTCCTGGTATGTAAATTAAATATAAATTTTGAACATTTGTTATGGGACTCGGCGAGTTGGAGGCTCCAACTCGTCGAGTAGAGGTTAGAATTTGGACGCGGGAAGAAGAACCTACTCGACGAGTCGGATGCCCTGACTCGACAAGTAGGCTTGTCGGGATGAAACCCTAATTTAAGGGTTTGCACCCTATTTAAACGCTTTAACACCCCAGTTGTGGCCTCCCTCATCGCCTCCATGTGTCCAGAAATCCCTAAATCAAAACCCTAAACTTGTTTAAGTGCTCTTGAGCCATTTTTGTTTATTTGTGGTGGTTGTGAAGCTTGAGAAGGAAGAAGGAGCTTCGGAGTTCAAGTGGAAGCTAGTAGATCTAGAAGTTGTGTCCTATTTCCAGCTTACTAGAGGTAAAAAGCTCCAACCTTGACCATTTATCTCTTAGATCTCTAGTTAGGGTTCATTTCTACATTTTCTAAACTTTTCTAGAGACACATTCGAGATTTTGTGGTTCTAAGAGGGTATGACTTGATATCTAGAACCATTGAGTGTTCTTATGGCATAAAGGTGACAACTTTATTGCCATAAGCACCCCATGCATCTTGTAGACTCCATTTTAGGGCCATTTAAGCCAAATACCCCATGCATGGACGCCAAGTTTGGGACTTTACGTGTATTATGGACCCTAGGAAGTCAGATCTATGTTGTGGATGCATTAAGACCAACTGAAATCGAGTGTATAGTTTTGGACATAGAGGGACTCGACGAGTCACTCATGTGACTTGACGAGTCAGGCCGCATTTCCCACCAAATTCCTTATGTTAATGGACCATGTGTTAAGTTAGAAGAGCACTCAGTCAGTTGGGCTCATTAAAGACCTGGAAATCATGGGACTCGGCGAGTGTATGAAGTAACTCAGCAAGTCCAAGTCTATGTCCCAAGAATATGAAGATGGACTCGGCGTGTCCAACACTAAGAGCATCACCTTGCATGAAGATGAACTTGACAAGTCAAGGACTAAACGTGCCAACTGGCATGCAGATGGGCTTGGCGAGTCAAAGGTTGAACTCGCCGGGTCACTTGCAAAGGGTCTCGACTTTGTATTAGGGAACTTGATGAGTTGGTGGACCGACTCATCGAGTTGACCGGAAGTTGACTTTGACCAGGGTGTGACTTTGACTTTGACTTTGACCGAAGTTGACCATGAAATGGTAACTAAGGAAGATGATTATGTGTACAATTTGAGAGGAGTGATCTCGGCAGCAAGGACAGTTTAGACACTTCACGACACTGAGGTGAGTTACCTTCAGGTAGAAGTGGGTCAAAGGCACCAATACTGGCCCACTAATGGTTGATATAGTTGAGATGATTATCTTTGTGATAATTGTCTGGGTTGCTACTACCTGATATGTTTATGTGCTAGCATGATATGTTATATGTAGTAGGAGGGGAATAGTCCCCAAGTTCGGCCGTTAGAGCTGAAGGGAAGGTCAGGCACCCCAAATATGCCTAACAATATGTTTATGCTATGTTTTGTGTGGTAGTAGTACGGGGTGAAATAGTCCCCAAAGTCGATTAGAATAAACCGGAGGGTAGGTCAGCACCCAAGAACTGCTTGACATGGGTTGGTCAACACCTCAGAACTGTTTGACATGGGTAGGTCGGACACCCCAAAATCGCCTGGCAGGGTAGGTCAGCACCCCAAAACTGATTGACATAGGTAGGTCGGGCACCCCATAATGGACCGAAAGTATGTTTGTTGTATGGTGTGTGGTATGATGAGGGAACTCACTAAGATTTGTGCTTAGGGTTTTCAATTTTGGTTTCAGGTACCTCTTCGTCGAAGGGGAAAGAATCGACATAGTAGCAGTGCATCGCACACACACACGATTCCGCATTTTGAGATCCATGGGATTGTACTCTGACATTATTACTATTGATGATATGATTTTTGAGACTTGTGATTGTTGTTTTATGGATTGATATGATTTCGATGATGTCTTAAGTAAACTTTTTTATGAGGAACAAAATGAAAAACAAAATTTTTGGTCTTGAAAATTAGGATGTTACACTATTATGAGTTTTTAACATTTATCATGTGGATATCTTTAATAAATGTTGTGGTGATCTTTGAATTTATTGGAATTGAGTTTAATTTATTAGATATGTAAATTGTTGGAAACAGATAAAATTGGAAAGTGTGTTAAATGTTGAACCGATGCTAGAACAAGAAGCATTAGTGGATATATACATGATGCGTAAAAGTTCGACTTAAACGTTAATGTATATTGCTATAGCAGAAGATGGTAATCTTCTATGTTGGAATAGAATGAGAACGTGATGCATCCAAAAGTACATTACTAGAATTGGAAAAGAACGTAGTGTGTAGGAATTGATAACATGTCGTTGCTAACTAGATCGTGAGTCGTACAAGGATTCTACATATTGCATAGATACCAACAACACCAAAACATATTAAAAAATAGACAATTTGCTTCATAATTCATTATTTCGACAAGATACAATCTAAATAGAACTAACGGGGGCCAAGTTTATATAATATTTCAAAAATATGCTTCCTGTTATAACTTGTTTCGATCATATTGAACCTATGTCTAAATGTTGGGGGGTTGAGACATTACCTTATAACATTTCTTAGAATTTGAGTTTACTAGAAGAAGACCAAGATTTCCCTTCAAAAGAAATAACGAAATCTAACAAAGTTTTCGAAAATTTGTTTCAAGTTTATTTAATAAAATCTGGTTTAACAACAAAAGCTTTCAAGACATCATGCAAAATGTAAGGGTGTACGTGATGGTGGTCGAGGCCAACAAAATTCATATCCCTAAATCTTTTACACAAATAGTATATAGTGGTAAAGGGGTCGAATCGGCGAAGATTAGTTTAGTTTTATAACTCTATGAAAAATCTATTTGGAAAAGTACTTGTAGAATGACAATAAAAATAAAAATGAGGGTTTTAGTCTTTTTAAATACTTGAAATAAAACTAGGATAAATTAAGATTTAAATGGACAAGTCAACAAAAATAAGAGTTTGATGTAAAATCAATAAGAGAAAGATGGTTGACTTAAGGTTTCCTGACTTTGACTTTGATAAACATATCATTAGAATCCAATTGTGCAATACTTGTTTTAAATCCTTAATTTGGCTATAGTAATCCAAGAATCTTGAGATTACCTAGACTTTTCTTAGTTGTTAAAATAGTTAGAGAAGTTCATAACAATTTCCTTAGTAAAATTCACAATTTCCATTAAGCATGTAATTAGTGAAAGTCAACTAGCATTAAAAACTAAAAAGTCAACAAATCCAAGAGGGGTCAAATGCTTTCACTACTATGTTGGAGAAAATGTTTTTATGATTGCGTGAAGTAAAACAAACATAAAAATCACTTGTTGCTTGCTAATTTGTGGATCCTTTTCTTAATCAAGAAATTAGTGAACTAATCACCACAAATACATTTAAACTCATAAATAAAAACATACAAGTAGTAATAATATGATAAAACACAAAAAATTCCCATAAGGATTCAAGAAAAATTTCATGAAGTCTTTAACGTTCAACAAAAATTCAAAGGATTCCATAAAAGTCAACCAAGTTTAGTTTACCCTAGCATGACTAAACTCAAGAAAACAATATAAGAAAAGATTATACCAACCATTCAACAAGATTAAGAGGTAAAAATATGATGTTCATGTGGTGTTCTTGGTCTTCAAAATGCTCCAAAATCTCTAGAGAAATGTTGGTTTTTCGGATGTGCAAGAGTCTCCAAAAGATGGGCACTAACCTTCCTAAAATAGCCTTCCAACTAAAATTCCAAAAATGCCCCTATAGGGACTTGTGCAACCCATATGCTGTTGCATGAGTAGCACGCATGCTGAGTTGAGTTCTTTTGTAATTTGGGTTCTTTTGTGATTTAGGCCTCCAATGACTTAGACCACTTACCTAGAATAAATCCAATAAGCATGTAGCCCAATATTCTTCATTTTTTCTTCATTTTAATCCCAATTTGACTTCCCTAAATCATCTATATCTCACGTACTCGCCCGATCAAAAATCTCCGCATGCTTCAAATTCACCAATTTCTTCTAAATTCAATGTTTATTTCCTCCAAGCCCTATAGTCACTAGCCCACTCCATGCATCAACTCTACTAGCCATCAAGTCGAGATCCTTGTTTTCCACCAATTCCTATTGCTTTCCATATGTCCCGAACATTCCTGCTTCATTAGTCTCCATGAAATCTTCAATAAAGCTCATGAAACTAGAAAGTGCTCGAAATAGTCATAAAATAACAAAAAGGAAAATATGCATTGAAATTATCTAAATTATGAATGAAATATGCTAAAATAAACTATAAAAAGAAGTAAATAAAATGAAACAATCAAATCACCCCAAGCTTAAACCTTACTTGTCCTCAAGTAAGACAAGACTAAACTGAACTTCGGATAAACTTGTTGGATTAGTGTCTAAGTCCATAACTATTTTGGTATGTACTTGACCAGATGGTGCATGGTCCTTTTGGGTTGCCTTCACCAAAGCAACTTGATAGGATGAATTATGGAGAGAGAGAGGATTAATTATGATTTATTAATATATTATGAGAATAATATATTAAAGGAGAAATCATATTGGTTAATTAATATTAGTCAATAATTAATTAAGAATTAATTTTGTGGCAAAAAAGAAATTAATTAAACTTAAGGGACTAGAACTGTCAATTGTATGATAGTTGAATATTAGGCTAATGGACTCCATATTAGAGGGGTGGACGAATTCTATAGGGAAACCCATTAGAAATAGTCCTAGGCCTCTAAGGAGGGAGTCCATGGGTTGCTTAGGGCTTAAGCAGTCAAATTTGGCTTTCCTTGTTAGATAACCCTAATAGCCTCACTATTTAAGGAACCCTAGAGCACCAAAAACGTGGATAAGAGTTTCCTTAGGGTTTCCACACGTTTTTTGGTGCCTCCTCTCTTATCATTCTTCATCCTCTTGCTCTTGGTGTTTGTGAGCCATTAGAGGAGTGACACTTGTGACTCTAAGCTTTCTAAAGCCATTACAAGGAGGATTTGAGTTGTTATTACTATATAACAACAAAAGGTATGTATTCTAATCTTTTTGGTGAATTTCGAAAATAGTATGACTCATTAGGGTTTTATTATGTGTTCATAATGTTGTGTAACTAATAGTGAAAACATAGATCCAATTCTAGGGTTGCATGCACACATAGGATGGTTTGTATAAAACTCAACAGTGGTATCAAAGCCAATGGTTTTTGTTTTCAATTAGATTTTATTCAAATGCATGTACTTGACATATTAGATTTTATGGCTAATAAATCCTGAAGGCTAGGTAATTTTCGCAATTAGGGTAGCAAAACCCCAGTTGGCGTTTTTTGCTAGGGTTTCCCAAACCCTTTCCTTAGCCTCCAAGATTTTGAAATCTAGGGTTATCCAACCCTTGGATTTCGAAATTACCTCCTTCCCCAAGGTTAGATCCTAAATTTTAGGGATTTGAATTATCCCATATCTTGTAATTATCCTTTAATAGTTAAATATGGTAATTAAAGATTTTGGGATATCTCATCCCTTATTTTCGAAATCTATGTAGATGTTTAAGGGATTAGGATATCTTAAATGTATAAATGATAATTATCCTCATGATTTAGATAATCCCTTATGATTTAATAATTAAAATTAATAGTCTAGTTCAAGATAATTATTAAATCAAGAATTTTAATATTTAAAATTTTAATCTAAATGTCTTAAATTCGAAAATTTTAAGTGAAATTAAAACCTAATTGTTTTGAAAAGTTTCAAAACTTGCCCTCAAGTTTTGAAATTTAAATTGTTGATTAAAAGTTAATTTAGAAAGTCTAAATTCCAAAACCCTAATTTTGAAAAGTTCAAATTAAAGCCTTATGGTTTTATTAAATTAATTAAGTGTATAATTAAAAGAGAGTTAATAAATCCATAACGATTTTGGTTAATTAAAAGTATAATTTAAACCACCTAGTATTTTAAAAGTGTAAAATACACCCTTATACTATGTATAACATTAAAAGTTTAATATTATAACTAAAATGCTAGTCTTACTGTTAGTAGGCCTCATCACGAAGCCGATCTATAAGGGGGGTATAAGGTTATGGCCTATAAAATGGCCGTTTAATGTGTATCCACTCTTACCACCGCTTCCTTGATTGGTGGAGGGTCGTTAGCCGAACGGGTAGGATAGGGCTAACCTTTTCCATTAAAAGTATAATGAAGTATAAAGTAACTAAAAGTTTTACAAAATTCCCAATCTTAGTTACTTTAGGCAAAAGTGAATTGATGCAATTCCATGAAATTACACTTTATGCCCTTGCGAAGAAGTTATTGGAGCGTGTGTGGTTAACCGACACACTAAATGGTTCTAAGCAAAGGTAGAAAAGGGTGACTCAATGTTTGTCACAGTTCGGTGGAGCGTGTGTGGTTAAGCGACACATCGAATAGGTGACTGTAACATGTGGGGACACCATGTAAGTTTGCATGGTTATTCACACCCGCTTTGTGATCCTCGGTATCCCAATCACAAACTAGAGGGGGCATATCGAGATTTAAACATGCCATTGAAAAGTTCAATGAATGTCGAAGGATCTAGGAGTTTTCATAGATTTAAAACTTAAATTTCTTTTTCGTTTTTCATGGTGGAAATTGGTAAATCGTCATTTACCTACCTTGAAATATTCTGCAACTAGATTACAACATCCATTTTCTAGGTTGTAGCGTATTGTGTTGGGTCCTAGCCTTAATATCTCATTTGGGTGATTTATTAAGGACTCAATCAACTAACTTGAATTTGGTTTCTCCCGTTTTGTAAATGTCAAATTATGACAACTATGGTATTCCCAAATCCCGTGGAACAAGCTTTCCAGATGAAAATGATATTCCATGATTTGATTAAGGAACAAGAGATCATGCTTCACTTCCTCCACCTCCTCTAATTATTCTCCCTAACCCACAAGTTTGAAGACTTGAAAAGCTCAAGCTCACTCAAGCCCTTTTGGAAAGTAAACATGGGAAACCTGTGTATGTACACGTCTTAGAGATGAAGTCACACATTGAAAGGTTAAGGATGTTAGGTGTCGAGATTTCAGGTAAGTTGGCTGTTGACTGGATTCTTCAGTCGCTTCCTGAATCATATAGTGAGTTCGTTAGAGAGTACTATATGATGGATCATGATGTGACCCTCATTGATCTGACCTATTTTCTTATAGCTGCTGAATCAGAAATGATATGGCAAGCTAGTCGAGCAAATTTATCTGGAAAATTAAACTCCCAAAATTCAATGGATATTGAAAATGGTGACATTGGAGATCCGGAAAAGGTAGATTCTGAGATAGTTCCATGTGCCATTCCAAGGGAATCCATTTTCTTTTATTGCCAAGAGAAGGGGCATTGGAGACGAAGCTACCCTATTTACCTGAGAAATCTAAGAGATGGGAGAGTCAAACCGTATGGCTCTGCTTTAGGTAAATTCCATTAACTAACTCTTTTAAGTTCCTATTCTAGATTCTTAATACATGATGTGATAAGATTACATTTGATGTTTTGTAGCATCGAAGAAAAGAGAGGAAACTTAAGGGAAGAAGTGAGCGGAATCTAATCGTGAAGAAATGGATTTCGATCGCATTACTTGAAGATTAGATTCTTGAGCTACTACTTAGAGTTAGAATAAGAGTGCTAAGAAATATGTATTAGCATAGTTTTTCAATGAATTTCATTGTAAGGACAAATGTTTCCGCAATAAAATATAATTTCAATTTTATATTATTTATTTATCCTTGCGATGACGTGTATGAAAAATTGATGTTTTGAATGTTTCTATTATTAGCAATAATGGATTTGATTCTTAATTATGTGGAAATGTCGAGAATTTACCAAATAGGGAGATTTTCTCATCACCCAAGTTTCAATTGGACAGAAACTTGGAATCATGCAACTTGGTTGCATGATGAATGAGAAATTTCATATTTGGAAATTAGACTAATTCGTTGACAAAGTGTCAAGTGAAGGACTAGGAGATCGAGTACACAAAGTTGTGTGTTGATCAAGTCCACCACAAGAGTAACAAAGATATTCGTCATGATTTACTAAAGGTTTAGTAAATATGGTTATACTTATAAGATTAAGTGTAATTCTGAATTGATTGAAAGAGTTTAAATCAATAGCAGAACGAATAAGAAGAATCAAGTAGGCAGAATGATAAAAGTTTCTCTATTCTAAGAAGAAGGGAGAGTACCTTTTATTATATTTTATGATAGGTCTTAATGATTAAGAACCATATCTCAATGGATCCTCTAAGTGAGTCTTAGTACAATTGTATGTCTGATTAGAGGAATCAAGAATTGAAGAAATGGTTAAATCAAGAAGTCAATCATACTTCGTTCCAAAATAAGTCTTAGAGCTAAGATTGTGACATTGAGTGACAAGTCTTAAGAAGGTTTATAACATTCACCAAATGTGGCAAGTTGTGATGTCTTGGATAAGACAAAGAGCAACTAGGACCAATTTTGTGATGTGTTTTGTCTTGATAAAAGCTACATTAACTCTTGAATATTTGTTTGTCAAGAAATGTTTATTGACAAGAGAATCTTATATGTCAAGGAGTCAGTGGGAGTCTTAATGGTCTTGAAAGGTTTCAAGAACAAATCAAGAATAAACCTTATCGATCATCACTAGCACACGACTTGAGGTTTATAACCTATCGTGTTGACGTTATTTTGTTTCTGTGCCATTCCAATTGAGTTAATTATGCATGTGAGTTCTATGAACGCATAAAATGCAAGGACCTTGATTAATGAAAAGTACATTGATAGGAAAGGGGGAGCTGCTTAACTGCTTGGAAGACATGGTGGGCACTCGTGTTACCATAAGGCAAGAAATCAAGATTAAGAGTTCGGTCCATATGAGTTTGGATTTGTTGCAAACTTTGGTACTGACAAATTCACATGGATAGGAACACATACACCATTAAAATCTAAGTGTCATAAGATTCCCTCCTTTATGAAAATGACTGTGAGGAAATGCTTTCACTAAGAGAGATTTTAAAAAGATAGTGATTGTGAAATTGCATTCTTAAATTTGATTATGGTTACGGTATCCCTTTCCATGATTCGAATTGTGAGATTTGGCAATTAGTATAAATTGTTTAGACACACATATGAGCTATCTAAGGCAAAGGTGTATAAGCTTAGATAAAGGATTATCAAAGCATTAGGTATTAGAAATATGAACTTAAGAAATTCAATAGGTATTGTTTTTCTGGAAGTTAAGCTGTTTTCTGAATACATGTCAAAGCTAGTGGGAGCATAAGAGTTATGCTTATAAGATAATAATCATCATGATAGTGGGAGCATAAAAGTTGTGCTTGTATGATTATTATGGCAAGTATTGCAAGTTAGCAATATTAATTATAGAAAACAAGAGTTATAATTTGCAAAGTCGCAAGGGTTGAAAGGTTGTTTTTCTATAATTAAAGGGAGAGAATATTATGCTTCATTTGAAATATAAAGGCTTAGGTTGTGGAATGTTAATAAATTTAGTCAAGGATACGTAGTGCGTTCTTAAAATTTCGATTATGATTATGGCATCCCTCTTCATAGTTCGAATTGTGAGAAGGTGACACATTAAATATTATGGCAGAAGATTGATAAAGTATCGTATATTTATGTAAGACATTATGCATCGTGTCCCATACGCTTCGGGTATAGGATTGATTGCAAGTGCTATAATATTTGACCATTCTAAAATTTTCCAAATGTCTAGCGCATTTAGAGGGAAAAAGGACAAGAATCGGTTTTGACTAAGATAATTAAACAACTATCAAAGGACGATCCAAAGCTCGCTGAGGATTGGTCGCTTGTGAGTAGTTGGAAGTATGGTATTGGATGGAACATATCGGCATTATTATGAATAGATAAGATTCTATTAAGAATGAGTTGTCATATCGCAAATATGGAAATGTTTCCATATTGGGAGTTGGATATTGAGAATCTGAATCTAGATTAGAAACTTTTATGCAAGAAAGGATGTTCAAAGGAATGTACTTTGAGTGAGAGACATCCTATCTATAGAATTGTTTCTTATAGAGATTGTCCAAGTCTTGATGATTTTGAGCTATGATTTTACGAATGAATCATTGCATAAAATGTTAGAATCTAGCATAAGTAACAAGAATTTGATATTCTTACACTTGTGATAGGGATTGGGAGTTGTGAAATGAGCATGATTGGAAATGTGTTCATTTGATCTATTTCACAAAGAAAGGACCACAGGTAAACATTGTGTGCATACTAAGAGCATGTGACAAGTGTAGTAAAAAAAATCAAGTAGGAAGTTGATTACCCGAAACAACAAATAATGAGTAATCAATATGGTGATAAATAAAAGGTGTTTTATTTATACTCAAGGGTTTGGGACCATATAGGATTAGTATTATTCTTGTGTTTCACTTTGCATGTTTTGACTTACTGAATAATTAATTATTTCAGAATAATCGAATTATTCGAACAGACCACATTCATTCATATGTTGGAAGTAGGTATGAATGAAGACTGTCGTGAATTGGTGTGTGGATTGTCTAAAGTGTATTAGACATAAGAAAATTAAATGTTTGCTGCAATGTTCATGAGTGCTTATGAATATGATTTGAACATTGGATTAAACCCACGCTCACTTGGATCACTTCATGGATTTTATCACAAGTGATTGGTGAGACGATAATATATTATATTCTTGAAACCAAGATGTGTGAGTTGTATCTTGCGAGTCGGTTACACATTGATAATATGTAAATGCACCAGTAACTTGGTGTCATAAAACATATTGTTGTGTGTGATTCGGTAAGTGAGTGCAAGCAAGCATTGAATCAAAGTTTATCCGTTCCTTTTAACCAAAGTAGGATGAAAGCGATATATGTGGGCCCCTCGATGATTTAGTGATGACACCTAAGTGCTTGGCCAAGACGAGACTAATTTGATGTGTTCAATTGTAGTCTGTTATCAGTCGTCATAAATTGGAAATTGGGAAACAACACATAGACAGAGAGAATGATTTAAATCCATGTCTCAGTCTATAGGATATCTATAATGGAGGAATATATGATCCCTTATCTAAAGGATGCGTATCTGATAAGATCAGAGTTGACAGCGGCCTTTGAAAGCTACGATTGCAGATCAAGATTTGAAGTCATATGCATAATAGTTATTAAACTTATCCAAGTGGGTGACTGTTGGATTAGTGTCTAATTCCATAACTATTTTGGTATGTACTTGACCCGATGGTGCATGGTCCTTTTCGGTTGCCTTCACCAAAGCAACTTGATAGGATGAATTATGGAGAGAGAGAGGATTAATTATGATTTATTAATATATTATGAGAATAATATATTAAAGGAGAAATCATATTGGTTAATTAATATTAGTCAATAATTAATTAAGAATTAATTTTGTGGCAAAAAAGAAATTAATTAAACTTAAGGGACTAGAACTGTCAATTGTATGATAGTTGAATATTAGGCTAATGGACTCCATATTAGAGGGGTGGACGAATTCTATGGGGAAACCCATTAGAAATAGTCCTAGGCCTCTAAGGAGGGAGTCCATGGGTTGCTTAGGGCTTAAGCAGTTAAATTTGGCTTTCCTTGTTAGATAACCCTAATAGCCTCACTATTTAAGGAACCCTAGAGCACCAAAAACGTGGATAAGAGTTTCCTTAGGGTTTCCACACGTTTTTGGGTGCCTCCTCTCTTATCATTCTTCATCCTCTTGCTCTTGGTGTTTGTGAGCCATTAGAGGAGTGACACTTGTGACTCTAAGCTTTCTAAAGCCATTACAAGGAGGATTTGAGTTGTTATTACTATATAACAACAAAAGGTATGTATTCTAATCTTTTTGGTGAATTTCGAAAATAGTATGACTCATTAGGGTTTTATTATGTGTTCATAATGTTGTGTAACTAATAGTGAAAACATAGATCCAATTCCAGGGTTGGATGCACACGTACGATTGTTTGTATAAGACTCAACAAAATATCCTAAGAAAACTAAAAAGAGTGGATATAACCATATAACCTGATCATAGTTAGTAAACATGGTCATATTTGATCTTGTTATTATCTCATGACTTTTTATCTGATGACAATGGAACCATAAAACACAGCCAGAACAACTCCTCTAGGTGTGTAAGGAGGGATGGTCAGTCGTATCCTCAATGGAACATGCATACAATGAAGAAAAAGGTGTGTGATGTGTGCAACCGGCCGAGCTCAAGTAAAATTTCCCCAAGATACCCATACATTTTATGTTATGATATGATTATAAGAACTGCATGCTAGATTAGGGAAAACACTACTAGAAAAACATCCTTTTACGACGCTCATTGCGCGTCGTAAAATGCTCAGACGACGCGCAAATGCGCGTCAAGGAAGGCCCTGTCATAACGAGAGACGACGCACATTTATGAGACGCAATGTGTATCATTAAAGCCGCTGTCAAGAAAGGCCATGTCATAAATGAAGATGACACACATTTTTGCGTATCGTAATGTTTATTTTATTATTTTTTTTAAAAAATATATATTTATAGATTTACTAATTTTCAAATTAAATTTGCATTTCATGTCTTATAATAGAAAATAAACTATTATATACAAAAAATACAATCCATTGCACAAAAGTTAATGTCATACAAAAAACAAAATAAAATACAATAAATAAGAAAGATAATTCATTGCACTAACATGTCAAATACAAATAATCATCCCTAACTATATAACCTAATACTACATTGCTATAAAGGGACACCATCATAACTCACTGAAGGTCTTGGAATAATGTTATCATCATCAACTCTTACACCAACCTTGCTTTAGTAGATGGTCTTAGAACAATGTTCTCGTCATCAACTTGTATATCAACCAAAAACATGAAAAAACAACAAATATTTCATGTTTATATATAACAAGAACATATTGAATGCATAAAATAACAAGAGCTAATAGAAAGTCATAATATAAAAGGTCAAAATGCAACTTTCATGGTTTGATTGGGAAAAAGAAAACTATTAGTGGTTCTCTTGTAGCCTACTCATAAAAGTACAAGTTAATTAATGTTGATGATAATTACATAAATAAAGAAAAACAACCGGAAACAATGATAAATAAAATGAGAACTTACAGGTGGTGTGAGGGACTTGGTGGTTGCATTTGATTCGAGGAACTTCTTTGTAATCATGTGTCACCAAGTCTCTGAGAAGACTTCACTTCACTACCAGGTTTATTTGTACTATTGTCTTTGCTACAATGAAACCGAAGAAGAAATATATTTTTCTGAGTAAATGACCTAAATACCCTCAGAAGTGAGTGTTAACATTTAACATTTTCTTTTACTATATTTATCTCTTTCTATTTTTCTTTTGACATAAAACTATTAAAATCACATGGATGAATCATGAATATCTTATGTTAGGAATAATATAATTCCATACGATTTGGAATTGGATTCAATTCCAATCTTCTTTTTAACTTTTTATTTACATTTATAGGATTAAACAAACTACAATGACATCAAGTGTCAATAAGGGCAATACAAGTTTCACTTTAGGAGCGATAAAGAGAAAAAATATGTTAAAACTTCATCTTGTTTTCTGTGTCAATAAAGAGAAAAAGCAACTAACTTACTAACCTTCATAATATTCATTCCATCATTCAAAATTCTAAGCTTCTTATTTAGACTACATCTTGAGCTTTGTAAAGATGTCAAAAGGTGAGTTAACGAAAAAATCATAAATTTATAAGAATGATAGAAGGTTATTAAGCAACTTTTTTTGTTAAATGGTAAATCTAATATAGTCCTAAACTACTCCAACTTCCACTTAAAGTCTCAAACAGGAGTTGAACCCTTCATCAAAAGAAGGAAGGGAAAAACCTAACAAAAAAATGGAGATCATACAAAGTAGTTACCTGTATAGGAGCATTGAAACTTAAGTAAATCAAAAAATTGTCATCGAATATTTGGTGGGAAACTATTAAATTAGTGGACTTTACCTACAAGCTAAGCAAATAGTGATAGTAAATTAAATAATACTTGAAGAAAAAATATATATTAAAGAAACAGACCAATCAACCTTCAAAAGTGCATATAACAATCGCCACCATATTCTGGGTGTTGTGTCACCCACCGCCACCACCTATTTCCATCGCCATTGTATCTGTCCCACCACCACCATCTTTTCCTATCAACATATAAAATCCACAAAATTGTAAGTAAAAACTAAAGAAAAAAAATGTAAATCGAGATGTCATAAGACCAAAGATAGCAGATCCAAAAATATAGAATTAACACAAAATAAGATCAAAAGGGTAAGCCGAAGAAGTCAGCTATTCCAGCAGATAGCAACGTCAGATGCCTGCCTGGACTGACCAAGGCTGAGGTGGTGACTAACAAACAAAATGTCGAAGCTTGCAAATTGAACATTAACTAATAATTCAAAATCTATTTATTTGTATCAAGAATGTTTCAAATAGTGAAACTTCTTGCAATAGTGTAATCATCCATTTTTCTGGATTGGGTTTAATTCGGATTTGTAGCTCACTATAGTTGAACGTATGTACTGCTTCAGGAAAAAAGGTAAAATCTATGATTATGAAGAACTATGGGATTCATGCTTGTATATGTATGTGATATGAGTAAGATTACCACACATGGATGGGGTAATCCCAAAAGAGATTGATATTGCAATTCCACAAAGGGCAACAGAATCAATGCCTCTGCTGGTTGAATAAAAACATGTACATGATTCAATGAGCATGTTCATATACATACATATCTATAGAGTTTTATGAAATAGGAGACTGGCAGTAGATGAACCTTGCGTCATAGTTTTGGATTTATGATGGGCAGGAACTTAACTTAAAGGAGTACAAGAAACAGGATAAAGATGGATGAAAAACAAGAGGATAAATATGGGATAAGTTAAGAAACTTGAGTAACTCGTTTCTTGACCATACCTGTACTAAATAGCCAACAACCAAAAAGCCCTAGAATGAAAATGGATAGAACAACTAATCATCTTACCTCTGCTTTCCCCATACCTGAACAAGTTAAAACAAAAGATCAATTTAAAACAAAACTAGATATAATGATTCCTCTTTTGGTATAACACCAGATGATCCACCCTTAAAGGTAGCACCTTTTTTGAAATCCACCCTCATACCATTAGAGAGAGGTTCTTCACAAGACAAATTATCCGTGGTAACTTCCTTTTTTGTTACACCACCAATGCCACCACAAACAATGTTGATGTTTTTCGGTTCAGGTGGGACCAAATTACCCTCGGTCTTTGGCTTCTTCTCGTTTCGGTCAACTTTAATATCAGGCCTATTAACTATGTTGAGATAATAATTTCTAAGATCGTTTAGATCTTTCACAGGTTTGACAAAACAATTCAAGTAAAGAAATAAACAAGAGATGGAATCAACGGTATGCTTAATGATTCAAAAGATTCAAGCCTCAGTAGAGCTCGACAAAGAACTTCCGCTGTAGAGGCTTTAGGGTTTACACAATAATAAAGACTATATGATTATCTCCAAAATCTTACGTACTAAGATGCATGCAGTCATCTATAAATACTCAAACCCTAACAAAATAAGTCATGGATGGATAGGCCTAATCTGGATACAAAATAAGGCTAAGAGACGAGCCCAAGAAGCAACACCATATACCCAACAATCTCCCCCTTTGCGTCAATTGGGGCGAGACCTCACTTAGGCTTGCTTGCACCTACAGCACCAGCTTTCTTCACGGTCTTGAACAGGCATGGAATAATAGCTAGACGTGTTTGTCGGAAGTGAATATACCAATTGATCATGTCGTTGAAGTATTTCTTATCACTCTCCGAATTCTGCTTGCACCGATTGATGATTCCCAGAACATGCTCCAAGCAGGAAGTGGTGTAAATATGTTTGTCAGCCAAAGCAAATAAGGATTTCTGACCTTCTGCCCTGGTGAACATGACTGAGTTTCGTTTTGGGTCAATCTTTACCATTTGCATTCTATTTAAATCACTTGCAGAATTGACTGGAGTGATAGTAGGCTTCTTTCTAAGAACATTTGCAACTTCTTAATCCAACTTGGCAACCTCCAAAATATAGCACACCAACATCCTCTTGAAATGATCTATGATCGGACCATATTCCATTTCATTGATGAGAAGAATGTTGTGAAGGATTATCTAGTCATGAGGATTTAAGTTGGGAAGATCGGCTAGAGAGATGGCATGCTCGGTTTTGTCGGATCCCCTCAAGACCTTGAATCTAACGTGAGTGAAGTTACCCTCCCGAATGGGTTTGAGGACCCGAACATTGATAATCTTCTGTGCGCTCCACGTCTGATACTGAGGTTGAGCTGTCCTCAGATAGAAGTCTATAAGTTCCCTATCAACCTTCGGGTGAGGATGAGGAACTTCAGCTATGTGGGCGAATGCATGGAAGATAAAAGCTTTTCTGGTCAAGGGCATGTCAAATTGGGAATCCACCGAATTGACCCGGTCCAAGAAGATCACAGGTTCAAGCCAAAGAGTGCTGGGGGACTCGATAGCTTCTTTAACAAGCTCTTCAAGAGTCCAAGGAGGAAATAGAGTTTTTCTTCTTTCAAGGAGATCATGAGACTCCTTTACCTTCCTCTTATTGGCTTCAGCTTCTCTGGGAATCCGAGCATTTTCATCAAGCTCCTTCTCCCTGGCCTGTTTCTTCAGAATGTTGGCAATCGGTTATTTGTCCTCACTTTCATCACTATCATTGAGAATCTGTTTGTCTTTGCTTTGAGCACTCAAACCTGATGCAGGAACAATTGTTGGTTTAGGTGCTCTAAGAGGAACTAGTGAAGAAAGTGGGAGTGATTGAGATTGAGCTTTGGGAATCGGAGGAGGTTGTGATTGAGCTGTGGCCTTCGTTTCTCCCCCCTTGTTTCGAATGTTACTCCTACTCAGGAATCCCTTCAATTCGGCTAAGCAAGGCAAGGGCGGGAGCAAGCTTCTATGCAAGAGTGCGCCTCACCGAGTAGTTAAGAATCGAATAATGGGCTTCAATGATGTTGGATAGAGCCCCGTGAACATCCGAAACACAACTCTTAACTACATATTTCTCAGACCGAAGAGAATCGACCTCCTTCTCTGCTAGGGAGAGCTGATGACTTGCAAGATGGAGCTCAGAAGTTTTACGAGCAAGCTCATCCTTCGCAGTAGAGTCTGCGGCAAGAGTTTGTTGGAAGCTGAGTAGACGATCGGCAACTGAAGACTGAAAGGATTGATTGTCTTTTTTAAGGGTTTAACGGAAGCTGGCAAAGTGTTGTTTTTCTGTTTCTAGTGAAGTGACCAGCTTCTCCACAACCGTGCGAATTTTCTTGGTATTAGTTTCGGATGCCCCCTGCAAAGACTCCAAAAAAATGTTAGTTTCTTCAAATAGTTTTTCGACTTTTTCGATCGCTGCAACACAAGCCTTTGTAGAGTTGTCAATAGCAGCGGCAACGGAGCTATTTGAGGCTTCATGTGATTTGGTGAAGGTTTCCACCATCCCCTTAATGGCGGCCTCTGAGATGTGAGATTTTGAGGTAGAGGAGGAAGCCACGAGATTATCAATCTTCTCATGGAGTTCCTTGATGTGCTTTTTGGTGACAGGAGCATCATCATCATCATCATCACTTTGAACTTGGTAGGGGCTGTAGTAGATGGAATCGAAGGTCATATATTCCCCTCCCAGAAAGGTTTCGGTTTCAGCAGAGTGAGTGGGAGATAAGGGTGTAGCGGATGGTTTGGTAGTGGAAGTGGGTTCGGGTGCTGAAGTAGGTTCGGGTGTAGGGGTATTTTTTGGTGCTGAAATATGAGCCCCCGTATCAGATACGTTGGTTCAAACTTCAGTGGTTGTTGTAGTGGCGTTGGAGAAAATGGGTGGTGGTATAGTAATTGTTGTGGGTGGAATGGTAGTAGAGGTAGTTATGGGGGGAATAGAAATAGAGGAGGTTATGGTGGGAATGGAAATAGATGTGGTAATAGGAGGAGAAGAGATAGGTTCAGTGACAATAGGTACCTCATGAATGGGAGAAAGGGGAGGAGAGTCGCCTCGGATCAACTCTTTAGAGTCTGAACTTTCAGCTTCGGAATCACTCGAAGAAGAAAGAACCATTTTACGTTTCGGTTGTGTTTTCTTCTTTTTCGGTGGAGGAGATAGGGCCGCTTTTGACAACTTTCACTTATTAGGGGTAGGAGCTTTCGCCCCTTTTGCAACCTTCTTTATTTTCCCTTTCTCTGGTTTCTTCCCCCTTGTGGCCGGTTTGTCTGCGTCTTTAATGGACTGAATCATCTCAGGGGTCAACTCTCTCGGTCCCGAAGGAGGAAACTCCTTGTAAGCTTTGAAGATCCTGCTCTCCTTGGATACACCGACGGACATGGACTCTGGAATGGATCCAACAAAAATAAATTTGGAGGAATCAGTCACAATAATCTTGGTGGTATGAAACACACTAATTGAGGAGAGAGGAGAGTTAGCCACTGTAGGGACATGATATTTGTCCATGGCCCATTTGGTGACAATCGTCCAAAACCTGGCATAAGATATTTCAGTATGCCGAGAGGAGGAGCCAAGGCTTTGGATCAACCGTTGCCACAAAATCGAACCATAATGAAGATTGATTCGAGTATAGAGACCATAAAGAATAGTCATGAATAATCGACTGGCCCCGTCAGAACCTGCACTTCTTTCAGATAAACCCTTGAAGAGGATTGTGAAAAATCCGTTCCATTGAGGAGGAAGGCACGACTTCTTGAATTTAGACATCGTCGTAAGGATTTCTGTGTATCCCATGTTATAAAACATGGAAAAGAGTTGACTCATGGTGATTGAATCAGGGTTAACCCTCGATTCGTTAGGTTCAAACCCTAGAAGCCAACAGAAGCGCTGCTTGGAGATAGAGGATTTTTTTGTCCACAATGTCGAAGTAGATCTGATTAACTGATTTGTCGTAGTGGACGGTGGAGAAAATCTGTGAAAGGCACTCCATTGGAACGATTTCAACCTTTGATAGAGCAAGAATGAGTGGAGAGTATTTGAGACACTCCACTATCGGATACATAAATGCATCATAGGATATTGGGTTGAGATCTATGACAAGGCTTTGTTGTGGTCGAATGGGAAGAATGGTTGAGCGGGAAGAGGTTTCATGGACGGAGGAGGAATCTGCCATTGTTGAATGCTTCAAGGAAGAAGAGAAACAGTAGCAAAAAAATTGTCTGTGAGGTTTTAGGAGTGCGATGAAGAGAAGAAATGGCCAGGGTTGAACCCTTTATATCAGTTATGGATGAGAGAGAAAAATTCGCCCCCAAATCTTCTCGGAACTTGGAACGGCGCTTGATGTGATTGAAAATTGAGAGTTAGCGTCCCCGATGATTACGCATGAGAGAGAATATTGTTCCTTTTTGCACGCGCGCTCGTCAAATAACTATTGAAGTCGTTACTTTGTCAGCTGAGTCAGCACCTTATCTGTTAAATAACTGTCATCCAAACAAGAGATAAGGACGGAACCGAACCATACTTTTGGAAAATCAAAGATTTTCATGCATAGAGTGTCAAATGATAAGGAAATAAAACAACATCTATGCGGGGATATGTGATGTCAATGTAGACACAAAACAGTGGATCCCGGGCACAAATCTCTTCCTTCAAAGTCAAGAGAGACTTTAAAGTGTCTGTATGGATTCCTGTTGAATTACGATCAATCACTTGTTAAGAAGTGTTGAAAGGCATCTTTTGATAAGGCTTAAAAGGGTGGATTTCGCTTCAGTTTAGAATCCCGGACCTTGACATAAGATCGAGACCAAATGAAGTACATGTGAGCCCGATGTGGTCTGTTGAACAAGTAGGTTGGGATGAATGTATAATGACTTGTTGGAGATGTTTGTTTGTGAAATCTCAAAAGATTAAAACTGGATTCTAAGGGAAGAAATGTCATGGTGATTAACAATTTCATAAGAATCACACAAAGGAAAGAGATTTCATGATACAATGACAAATGTAATTGTTTACCGTCAATTCATGTTAGGTATTGAATTTAGGGTTTCACTTAGCACGTAGTGACACGAGGCTAAGATCATAAACACAGAGATTGTGTAACCATAAACTTCAGTGGTTATTTCTGAGAGTCTCAAGGGTTACTATATGGGACCGAAATATGATGGAGAAAAATATTTGAGGTGGTGAAAAGAAACCAAAGTACCTCTGCTAAAAATAGTAACCAAGCAGTAAACTCTTAACCCATATGAGAAAAGAGTAAAGTAGCTCATGATTAGAATAAATGTAGCAGCCTAATTGGGAAGACAAGGTTTGTATATACCTAGTCATTAAGGCTTTATTCAAAATCAGTTGAGGCTATGGACAACATGCAGCATGCTTCTAGGGACGCTTAACTAGTATAAAGTGTGAGAATGATACCTGCCCCATCGATATTTAAACAAGACTAGAAGTAAAAGAAAGAAAATATTTTTGGAGATTTGAAATTCTTGAAAAGAGAAAAACCAAACAAAACAAAAACAAACAAAAACAAAAAAATTGGAACCGAACCCGAAATGGACCGAACGCTCGGTTCATTTCGGTTCCAAAAAAAATATTTTTGGATTTTTGGAAAACAAATGTAACCATAGACAACACCTTTTTGAGATGGAGCAAAAACATGTGCAATGGGACTAAACCCGAAATAGACCGAGCGTTCGGTTCATTTCAATTCCCATGTGAACCAAACCCGAAATAGACCGAGTGTTTGGTTCATTTCGCTTCCAACTGTTAGCTTTGAGATGGTGTTTTTGGTACCGACTCCGATTCCATCATTCCTAGACCTTGAAGGATTTTATTGAAACTAGCTTCAGGTAGGGCTTTGGTGAAGATATCGGCCAATTGATCAGTGGTTCGAACAAAGTGAATTTCGACATTTCCATCCTCCACATGATCCTTACTAAAGTGATACATCAGTGTTATATGCTTGGTCTTGGAGTGTTGCACTGAGTTATGACAGATCCTAATTGCACTTTCTGAATCACAATATAGTGGGATCTTTTTCATGTTGAGTCCATAATCACGGAGCTAGCTTTGGATCCAAATGACTTGAGATGTACAAGAGGCAGATGCGATGTACTCTGCTTCGGCTGTAGAAAGAGAAACACATGTTTGTTTCTTTGTCTGCCAGCTGACCAACTTCCCGTCAAGGAATTGGCAGCCTCCTGTGGTGCTTTTCCTGTCTAAACCACATCCTCCAACGTCTGCATCTGAGAAGGCTTGAACGAAGAAGCCTGAGTTTGATGGATACCATAGATCGAGGGAGGTGGTTCGTTTCAGATATCGGAGTATATTTTTCACTGCAAGCATATGTGGTTCATGAGGATTCGCCTGAAACCTAGCACAATAGCATACAGAAAACATTATATCAGGCCTGCTAGCAGTAAGGTACATTAAGGACCCAATCAACTGGCGGTACAATGTAATATCAACTGCCGGTTTTTCCAAGGAGGGTGTGAGTTTGGTGCCGAATGCCATTGGAACTTTGACCTTTAAGTCTCCCATCATGCCAAATTTGGCAAGAAGAGTTTTGGTGTATGCTTCCTGGTTGATAAAGATGCTTTCGGGCCCCTGTCTAATATTTAAACCAAGGAAAAAGTTAATCGGACCCATTGAGCTCATTTCAAATTTAGTCTCCATCAGCTTTCTAAATTCAGTTGTTAAGCTGGGATTCGTTGAGCCAAAGATGATATCATCGACATAGATTTGAACAATAATAAGGTGGTTACCTTCCTTCTTACGAAAGAAGGTTGGGTCAACCGAACCTTGTTTGAATTTGGACATCTTTAAAAACTTAGTTAGCATTTCATACCAGGCCCTAGGTGCTTGTTTCAGGCCGTAAACTGCCTTGTCCAGAATATAACAGTGATTTGGGTACTTTTCATTGAGAAAACCAGGAGGTTGCTCCACGTAAACCGTTTCTTCAAGTTCTCCATTCAGAAAAGCGCATTTTACATCCATTTGGTAGACCTCGAAGTTTTTGTGTGCAACATAGGCAAGAAATATCCGAACAGATTCCATCCTTGCAACTGGAGCGAAAGTCTCTTCGTAATCAATTCCTTCTTCCTGGCAGTATCCTTTCACAACTAGACGAGCTTTGTTTCTTATTACATTGCCTTCCTTGTCCATTTTATTTCTAAAGACCCATTTGAGACCAACAACCGAGACATCTTGAGGAGTTGGAATGAGACGCCAAACTTTATTTCTTTCAAACTCATTAAGTTTGTCTTGCATAGCTTGAACCCAATCAGAGTGATCAAGAGCGGTGTTTACTGTCTTTGGTTCAACTTTTGAGACGAAAGAGTTAAACATACAAAACTCTACTTTTGAAAATAAAGAAGTTTGCTTTGCCTTCAGTTGAGATCGGGTCAACACCTTTTCAGAGACATTACCCACAACCTGTGAAACAGGATGATCTCTAGTCCATTTGACAAGAAGAGGGTAATTTGGATCATAGGATGGATCCAGTTCAGCGTTCACCATATCTTCTAATTCAGATTGACTGTCATTGTCATAAAACATATCGACATTCTCCCCCTCGACTGATGAGCTTTCCGGTGTGGCTGATGATTCTGGTGCTACAGGACTTTTGGGTGTGGTTGTGCTCTCGGGCTGTGAAGAGCTCTCTGACAGTGTTGAGCTTTCGGGTGCTATAGTACCTTCGGGTGCAGTAGAGCTTTCAGGTGCGACAGTACCTTCGGGTGCAGTAGAGCTTTCGGGTGCTACAGTACCTTCGGGTGCAGTAGAGCTTTCGGGTGCAACAAGAATAAAGTGCTCCCCCTCAACTGGTAAGCTTGGCTGTTTTGAAGAAGATGGATTCTCCCCCTCAACTGAAGCGCCTTGCTGAGGAGGTTTGTTTGGAACTTGCTCTCCTTTACCCATTCGTTCAGTGGCATCTTCAATGATTTGGTTCAGATGGTTGATTTTGTTGTCTACTGCCTTGGCTTCCGAGAGAGTAGCTTTCTCAGGTTCATCGAATAACTCCACAAATTGCTCAAACAAGTTAGCAATCGAGGCCGTGACATGACCTGTTTGAGTGAAAATTTCTCCAATTGCTTCTTCAGTAGCCTTTATCCTTTTGACGTAGCTGTCATCGAAAGTCACATAATATGTCTCTTCGATCTTCCTTGAACTCTTATTTAAGACCCGATATGCTATTGAAGTAAGAGAGTATCCCAGAAAAATCCCTTCATCAGCTTTAACGTCGAACTTGTTACGATGTTCTCTAGAGTTGAAGATGAAGCATCGTGAGCCAAATACATGGAAGAATTTAACATTCGGCTTCCTGTTTTGATGATCTCATAAGGAGTAAGAGAGAAACGCTTGTTGAGATAGGACCTGTTGTGCGTCAAACATGCTGCAGCAATAGCATCAGCCCAGAAATATAGAGGTAGAGAAGCGAAACTTAGCATGGTTTGGGGCGCCTCACACAAAGATCGGTTTCGTCTTTCAACAATTCTGTTTTGTTGAGGGGTGTAGGGAGCTGAGAAGTTGTGACTGGTTCCTTTTACTGCTAAAAAGTCTTCAAATTCTTTATTTTTGAATTCCAGCCCATTGTCGCTTCTGATGTTGCGGACGACTTTCCTCAGCTGCACTTCAACCTGCTTGATAAACATCTTCAGCTTGAGAGTTGCCTCAGATTAGTGCTTCAGAAAGAACACCCATTTAAAACGTGAAATTTCATCAATAATAACAAGAATATACTTGCTACCGCTAATGCTTTCGATAGAAGATGGACCACACAAGTCAATGTGAATTAACTCAAGTGGTTCAACGACTTTAGTGTTTATGATGGATGGGTGACTTTGACGACTCTGCTTCCCCATTTCACATGCAGCACACAAATGTTCTCAATCAAACTTGAGCAATGGAAGACCCCTAACATGACCTCCTGTGACAAGTTTGTTGATATCCTTGAAATTGAGATGGGAGAGCCTTCGGTGCTACAGCCAGCTTTCGTCAGAATGTGCTTTGGATAATAGACAAATAACTGGGTTTCCTTTAATAGGTTTGAGATTGAGAGGAAACATTTCGCTTTTGCGCTCCGATTTGAGAATTACTCTTTTTGTTTTCTTCTCTATTATTTCCGAACCCTCATCATCAAACGAAACTTTGAGACCGGTACCTTTAACAAGCTGAGATACACTAATGAGGTTATGTTGTAGTCCTTCAACGTATGCAACTTTTCTAATCGTGAAGTCTCCATTTGTTATCATCCCATAACCTTTAATCGTGCCATATGAGTTGTTCCTGAACTTGACATTCCCGCCGTTTGGAAGTGATCGAAATTCCCTCAGCTCTTCCTTCCTTCCTGTCATGTGACATGAGCAGCCACTGTCAATATACCATTCTTCGTCGAACTGCTCTTCACTAATAACCTGCAAAAATCAAGCAGATTTAGGAACCCAAAGTTTCTTAGGTCCACGTGAGCCTTTCACAGGAATAGGAATAGTAAGAGAAATGTCAACGAGATTTGTTCTTTTTATTAAAGTTGTTTCATCTTTCTTCTTAATAGTGAAAACTTTAATTTTATTGGGATTTGTTACAGTCGGTTTTGATTCAGGTTCAGGTGTTTGGGCCTTGGAATGCTTTTGATCACTCTTGACCGAGGAAACCTTCAATTTTCCTTTCAAATCTGTTGAAGATTTTGGATTTTGAGTTTGAACAAAATCGGATTTAGAATAGGGTTGAGAAGAATTAGAATGAGAGAATTTAGATTGAGAAGTTTTCTTGACTTGAGGTTCTAGGTGACCCTTTTGTTTGTGGTCATTATTGAGACCGAACCTTGAACCTTGGTAACTTCTGCTCTCGGAACCGAACCTATGCCTTCGGTAGCTGGTGTTCTCTGAACCGAACCTTTCCTTTCGGTTGTTAATACTTTCTTGCGGTCTGACTGCTCTTTTCTCTGACTTCCTGTCATGATCAGAAAAATAGGCATTTTGAGATCACCAGAACTATTTTCGCTCTGAGAGATTCTTCTTGTATCTCAGATTCCTCTGTTGCTTTTGATTTTTCACCTGTCTGGGTTTCCTGTGAATATTCGCCTTCTATTTTGGCTTTTGAACAACAGGTTCGCTCTTTATAGATGAGGTTTCGTTTGTGGAGGTGACTTCTTCTGCAGGAATTTCTTTAGTGCCACTGGTACTTGGTACGTCAAAGTTGTCAGGCTTGTTCAGCGGCTCTGGTACATATCTTCCTTTTGTTTTCTAGGACGCTCGCTCTGATAAACCAACTGTTTCATCGGCATTATCTATAGGAGCAGACCAGAAGAACTCATCGCAGCCATCGGCGTTATCTTCGTTTACAATGGCAGTGAGTTTAGCTGTTTGATGTTCGGTCACACCTGTAACTTTATACACCTGATTTGGAGTAGTTCTCACCTTTTGGTATACCACTGCCTTTTCTTTAAGAATCAGGGACTTATTTTGTGACAAACGAGCAAACTCCACAGAATTTTCAGAAATAAGATTTTTGTGGTTTTCGTGTTCGCTCTTGACAAACTCAGAACAGTCGACTTCATCTTCTACAGAAATTACACTCATATCATCATCCTCATTAAGTTCAGATGCGTTTTTAACATCAATTTTATTTTCTGAACTTAAATTGGCATTCAGTGAATCAAATTTTTGTATGGTATTGGTCCTTAGTCTCAGCTTATCGTTTTCATCCAAAAGATTTTTCAGCATGTCCTTATGGTCCTTGGACTTTATAAAATATTCTATTTTGTCCAGACCATACATGTAAGTGGGATTCACATCATCAGACGATACAACACTTTCGCAATTATATGCTTCAGCACCAATTTCATCCTCCTTAAACTCAAGGAAGGGCAAAATCATGCGATGAATTTTCTGCCCTATTTCACAGTTCAGATGAAGTTGAGTGATATTAGCATAAAGATGTTTAGCAATTAAACAAAAAACATTTCTCTATTTCAAAAGTTTTAAATTGTCTCTTTGCAAATAAATGTTTTCATCTTTGGATTTAATCAGCTCCGACTCCTTCAGCTCTATCCACATCCTCCGTTCTTCACTCTTGGAAGACACCCTGCTTATTTGGTCAGTTAGGTTAGAATTGGTGACCCGTGTTTGAGTTAAACTACTATCTAGATTTGAGATTCTTGAATTTAAGCTTTTTAATTCTTTTTCATACAAATTTTGTGGGACTTTAAATGAAACAAAAACGGATTGTACCTTCTTGATCAATTCATCTAGCTCATTGATCTGCATGCTGAGAGGTTTTGCTGTGAAGCATGGGTACTCTCGCTCCTTGGAGTCTTCATTCCCACCATCCGTATTGTATCCCCTCATTTGAGATAAATTTGTCACCATCAAACACTTCCCACCACTTTCTTCACCTCTTGCAACGTATGCCTCTCCATGAGATGGTTTCCTGACCTCATCATCCTCTGAGTCGGTTGACCAGACCTGCACGCCACCGAACTCATCATCCGCTACCGAACCCTGCACAATTAAAGCATTCATTGAAGGGTTAGCAGTAGCTTTCTTTCTCTTGATCTCTTCCAGCTTTTTCATCAACAAGGCCTCTTCATCTTTTTCCTCATCCTTCTCTGCCATTTTCTTTAGAACGCAGTCTTTGGCATAGTGTTTCTTTCCTCCACAGTAGTAGCAATTCACACCTGAATCTCCTTCAACTTTCGCCTCTTTCTTTCGTTCCTCTGTCGTCAGCTCCTCCCTAACCTTTTCAGAACTATAGCTTCCCTGCCAGTTTCGGTTCTTATTGGTAGGGAATCTCTTCTTGATAAACCTCTTTGGATTAGACACCATCATTGCATAATCTTCAGAAGTAAGATCATAGTCTTCTAGGTTCAAATCTTCATCTTCTACCACATTTTTGCTTTTAGATAGGAGGGCCAAGGACCCCAAACTTGAGACCACATTCTTCTCTTGCATGAAAATTTTTTCTTGGGATTTCAAAATTCCCACCAGCTTTGCCAACGAATAAGACTTGAACTGCTCGTGAGCTTTGACTGTAGACACAACAACTCTCCACTCAGATCTTAGGCCATTCAAAAAGGTAACTTTCTGTTCAATCAGCTTCCTTTCTATATCATGTTTGATCATCTTGGTAAGAAGATGATTGAAGCGATCGAACGTCTGAGTAACAGTTTCATCAGAATTCTGCTTAAATTCACCAAACTCAGACCAAAGCAAGGTTTGAATAGAATGCTCCAAATCTTCATCTGTGGAATATAACTCTCGTAACCTGTCCAAAATTTCTTTGGCGGTACTGCAGGAACTCACCAACCTAAACGTGTCAGATTGAAGAGCAAATCTGATTAGTCTCAATGCTTTGATGTTGCACTGAAACTTCTCCTTTTCGTCTTGAGCAACATCTTTCACATCTTTTAACAGATCATTTTACTCTTTCTGAGTTTTAATGATTCTAGATGTTCCTGAGTGAGCGAATGGTCCTGACACAATAGCTTCCCATATAAGATACCCATTGTCTTCAGATCCGATGACGTAGTCTTCAAAGTGATGCGCCCAAACTTCGTAATCTTGAGCGTTAAGAATAGGAATCTTTGTTTTTGATCCAATACTGTTTGAGATGTTGATGGGATTAGATTGAGAATCGTCCATGCTTGATCGTTTAACCTGTTTGAAAGATCAGACTTGTAATATATAATATTAGGGCAAAACGAATAAGTAATGAGATACGTCAATTATGGAGTGACGGCTCAATAAATATCAGTTAATGCGGAATAAACCCTAATAACTTCTTTCACAGAAGAGATCTGTATGAATTACACAGCCTCCTGCTCTGATACCAATTATTCAGATAATAATTTCTAAGATCGTTTAGATCTTTCACAGGTTTGACAAAACAATTCAAGTAAAGAAATAAACAAGAGATGGAATCAAAAGTATGCTTAATGATTCAAAAGATTTAAGCCTCAGCAGAGCTCGACAAAGAACTTCCGCTGTAGAGGCTTTAGGGTTTACAAAATAATAAAGACTATATGATTATCTCTAGAATCTTACGTACTAAGATGCATGCAGTCATCTATAAATACTCAAACCCTAACAAAATAAGACACGGATGGACAGGCCCAATTCGGATACAAAATAAGGCTAAGAGACGAGGCCAAGACGCAACACCATATACCCAACAAACTGTCTTCGCTTTTTTATGCACATAACCACAACTATTATCCTCCCATTTTTTTCAGTCAAATACAAGAGTTTATAAGGAAGAGGGGATAAAAGTAGACCTCCAAGAACCGGAAATGATGTCATCATCTATTTCAGAATCAAAAATTCAAAATTAAAATCTTACCCTCATAAAAAGACGATCAAGATTCAAGAAAATATTAGGAGCTTTACCAACCTCAAGAATACTAGTGGGTGATTCCTCATGATGATTGCCTTTAGGCAAGTGACAAAAATCATCATTGTCTACAGGACTAGCTTCTAATGATGATGAAGGGGAGACATCAAGGACAAGTCAATTGTAGATGGCGATGGAGTCGAGGTAGGGTTTGTGGAGGCTTCGCAATCGGCAATAAATTGTTTAATCGGAGAGCAATGGAAAGGAACTGGGGTAATAACCCCCAAATTAGAAGCAACTGAATTTTGGAGGGGGGGGGGGGGGGGGGAGAGGTGAGCGGAGGTCACCGGTGGGAAGTGAAGCGGTGGAGGTTTGAGAATCCAAGAAAATCCAAGAAATTTGTCAAGAAACGTATACATGTACTCAGGTTAATTAGACACGAGAGTACCTTTGGCGGGAGTGTTGATAAATAAATCCCTAGACGAAGGATTTCTGGCTTATGTAGCTGATAACGAGGGTTTATGATTTTTTTTTGGTAGGTATTCTTTTTATCAGTGGATTCATCTTACTCGATCTCACATACTGATATTGATTTCTTGCTTCTACTCCTAGAACTCGAATGATAGCTCTTCTTACTCCTACTTGACCTGGAATCATATGAATCAGCTGAATCATTGATGAGAAGAACTTGAAGATAAAAGATGGAAACAGAGGTGGAGGAGAACAAGGGAAACCAGATGCAATAAATATGAAGGCTAAGACCGCTTAAGAAGTGATCGATGCCAAAAAAATAGGGGGGAAACAAAAATCGCTAAAATCGCATGAGAGAATCCATGAATTTTAGGGAAAATAGCACCGGTTGTTTGGGATTTTTCTTAGTAGCGAGATTTTTTATAATTCTTTTGGGATTTCATTCTGTAATTTTTGGGAGTGCAATTCGATCATCGATGGTAGAAGGATGAGATTAGTGAAACGAGAGTGGGTTGGAGAGTTACCCTAGGTTAAGCCAAGGATGAGATTAGTGAAATGAGAAGTAATAATATAAGGGACTTGGTGAAGTCAAAGCAACTCTTGATGAAAGTACGGATAGATGTGGAAGGTAGTATGGGCCCGTACTACTGAAATCAGAGGATTCATACTCGAGTTATGGAGGACCGATATAGAACCAAGGAACTTGTAGAATGTGTAAGATCTCTCTAGATTATGTGTGACCCTACCACTTATGTATTTTGTTTCAAAATGGTGATGATCACACATCACGGAGCAGGAGGATCGGGATCAGGGTTAAGATCAGGATCGGGTTCAGGTTCGGGATCCGAACTAGTTGATCAGAGATTACGCGAGTTCATTACGTCACAGATCAAGGGAGGCATCCTTAAGGCGACCCCGATTATCTTTGGGTCGATCAAGGAAGGGATCATAGAGCTGATGGAGGATCGCCTCAGGGCATTCAGGAGAGATATGGCATCTGGCCAAACAGGGACGCACACACTATCCTTTAAGGATTTCCAGGGATGTGGTGCGCCAGACTTCCACAGGGTGAAAGATCCCATTGTTGCCAGACGATGGATTGCAGACATGGAGTATGCTCAGTTAATGAGCTTATGCCCTGAGGGGTCGAAGATTCAGTACGCTGTTGGATGTTTAAGAGCAGAGCTATAGATTGTTGGGAGTCAGTTGGTGACTCATTGGGAGCCTCAGCCAGCGAGGCTATGACTTGGTTGGACTTTGTGACTTGGTTTAGGGTGGTGCTAGCACCGGATGTGGAGCTTCAACAGCTGGCTAGAGAGTTTTTAGACATAAGACAGACTACTAAGATGGCGGTGGAGATTACCGCCAAGTTCCGAGATAGGGCCTTGTTGGTGCCTCAGTATGTAAGGTGATGTGTGTAAAACTCACTTAGTTTTAAACCTACTTTTAATTATCAAATAACACACAAAAGGCAGTGAACCTATCAATTGTGGTATAGCTAAATAAGCAGGGTATCGAACACAGAGAACGACAAATTAAATTAAAAACTAATTCTATCTAAGTTAATTAAGAAATAGGGGTTTTTCTCTAGTTTTACAAGACTAGAAACTTACTAACTATTACTAATTTGAGACTAGAAAATAATGAATTAACTTGATTCAATAATTGGAAAGGAACTTCTGTTTAGTTCAACTTGGTTAACTCTATGGTTGATTTCAAGGTAATAGTGCAATGGATTAATTCTTTCGTTGGTTACCGATTCAAGTGATTAGGTTCATGTTCACTACCCTAATCCTTAGCAAATAAACTAACTCAAACAGTGGCCAATTGTTTAATTTAATTATATTCACTAGATTAATTATTCGGGTTAAGTTAGACTTGCAATAGCTAATTAATTTATTATTTCTAATTAACCTCTTGTTTGATGGTCATCTTACAAGCTTGCACAGGAATTTACTCAATTTTCTTATTAATTCTAGTTTCATATTCATTAATCCTAGACATATAGTATAGTGGTCACATATCATATGAGGTCAATAATCAATAGATGTTCATGCTAATCAATTATCTTCCTATTAACAGAAAATTAATTATTATTCACACACAAGGTTCTTTAGCAAGCTAAAATAACAAAAATTCACCAACTTGGAATTAATCCTACCAATCAATCAAACCATATTGTCAACTTTGTATTCCCAAACAGAAGTCTAAAGGTTTTAGTTCATAATTAAGGTAAATAACAACAAACAAACAAAGTCAAGTTGCTTAATCATATTGATAAAACAAAAGAATAAGTGGAATGATGAAATTTTGCCTTAATTACTCCCCGGAATTCAATTCTAGCTTTCTTTGTCGACTTCTAGAGTATTTCTGGCTTCTCAATCGTAGCAAAGCACTTCTGAATCGTCCCAGAACTCCCCCTAATCGATCTGTGGAATTATCTTTAAATAAGCGAATCGACTCGTCGAGTCCCTCTAACATTCCCCGTATTGCGATAACTATCTGAAATCCCGAGTCATTATCTTTCTGATTCTTCGACTGGACTCGCCGAGTAGTCTATCTGACTTGCCGAGTAGGTGCCATTTCTAGTGTTTTTCTTCTTTATTCCATTCTCGAGCTCCTAACCGCTTCTCCTGCTTCCTTTTGCTTCCGAGCTTCATCTTTGGACTGAAAAACATAATTTAACACTTTTAAGTACCTTTTGTCCATAATATGCGATAATTTAGCTAATATATGAATAAAAAACTATACTTAATACACACTAAATATACACATATCATAAGGGATGAAGAGATGCGGAAGACCCAATATCATGACATGTCAAGAGCAGATATTTGGGAGTATGTCAGCTACTCGGCCCCGACCCTGGATTCTATGATTTCTAGGGCGAGGGAGAGGGAGATTGACTTAGAGCACCGTAGGAATAGGATGGTAGAGATGGAATGTGTTACTGGGGCTTCGAGGAAGAAGCCCAATGGATCCAACAATAGGCCGAAGGGCCAACCGGGCCTGAGAGACTGTAGGAAATACGAAACGCCGCATGAGGGAGCTTGTAGATCGGGATCGTTAGGCTGCTACAAGTGTCACAAGACTGGGCCCTTCAGTAGGGACTGTACAACCCCTACCCCCACATTCCAGACATCTGACCTGATTTGCTTCCATTGCAATCAGAAGGGCTACAAAAGACCGATTGCCCGATATTGACAGCAGCAACACAAGTGGCGGCGCCAGCTCCAACGACCCTACGGCTTACAGATGGCCGACAGGGCGAGATGGATACTCTGGTGATGAGGATGTGAGCCTTCCAGTTTACCGCTGAGGAGGCACGTGCCGCACCCGATGTGGTGACCGGTATGATGTCTTTGATGGGTTTTATACAAACAATCCTATGTGTGCATGCAACCCTAGAGTTGGATCTATGTTTTCACTATTAGTTATACAACTTTATGAACACAAAAAGAAACCTAGCATGCTACTATTATTTCAAAATTCATATATAAAAATAGAATACATACATTTTGTTGTTATATAGCAATAACAACTAGTTCCTTGAATTTCCTTAGCTCTTGAAAGCAAGTACCACAAGTGTAGTACCTCTAATGTCTCACAAACACGGTAGGTGAAGGGATGAATATGGGATAGAGGAGAGAAGGGTATCTTGCCCTAGATTTCGTCCCTTTTAGGGTTTCCCAAGGCTCGGACGAAATCTTAGTGCCTTAGGGTGCTATTTATACTTAAGGCTAACTCGGGTTTCAAGGTGTAAACCCTAATCCCTTAGCTTAGGGCCTAAGCAAGTCCATGGACTCCTTTCCTTAAGCCCTTGGATGAAAATTCCTAGATCCTTCTAGGATTTTCGTTCAAGCCTTAATTAAGGTGATCCAATGGTCCAAGGCCTCAACTATTGAATAATTACAAAATAGTCCCTGCACTTTCAGTAGTTCCTTTAATCCCAATATTAATTCTAAATTAACTTCTGATTAAATACCAATTAATAATATGATACCATATTAATATATTATTCATATAATATATTAACAAATCATATTTATACTCTAATTTATTATTCTTAACAATAAACCAGCCTCTCTCCTCAATAATCATCCTGTTTAGTCACCAGTGTGAAGGCAACCCAAAAGGACCATGCACAATTGGGTCAAGTACATACCAAAATAGTTATGGACTTAGACACTAATCCAACAGTCTCCCACTTGGATAAGTCTAATAACTATTCTGCGTATAACCTCAGATCCTGATTAGCAATCATATCTTTCAAAAGCCGCTTTCAACTCTGATCTTATCAGAAGCGTGTCCTTTAGATAAGGTATCATATATTCCTTCATTCTTGATATCTTATAGACTTGAGACATGGATTTTGATCATTCTCTCAGTCTATGATTTGTTTCCCGATTTTCGATTTATGACGACTGAAAATAGACTACAATTGAACACATCAAATTAGTCTCGGCTTGGCCAAGCACTTATGTGCCATCAATAAATCATCAAAGGGTGAACAGATATCGCTTTCATCCTACTTTGGATAAAAGGAACGGATAAACTTTGATTTAATGCTTTCTTGCACTCACTTACCGAATCACACACAACAATATGTTTTATAACACCAAGTTACTAGTGTGTTTACATATTATCAATGTGTAACCAACTCACAAGATACAACTCACACATCTCGGTTTCAAGAATATAAGATGTTATCGTCTCACCAATCACTCATGATACAATTCATGAAGTGATCCAACTGAGCATGGGTTTAATCCAATGCTCAAATCATATTCATAAGCACTCATGAACGTTGCAGCAAACATTTGCTTATGTCTAATACAGTTTAGACAATCCACGCACCAATTCACGACAATCTTCATTCATACCTACTTCCAACATATGAATGACTGTGGTCCGTTCGAATAATTTGATTATTCTGAAATAATTAATTATTCAGGAAGTCAAAACACGCAAAGTGAAACACAAGAATAATACTAATCTAGTATGGCCCCAAACTCTGGGTATAAATTAAACATTTTATTTAATCACCATATTGATTACTCATTATTTGTTGTTTCGGGTAATCAAATTCTTTCTTGAATTATTACTACACTTGTACCATGATCTCAGCATGCACACAATGTTTATTTATGGTCCTTACTTTGTGAAACATATCAAATGAACACATTTGCAATCATACTCATTTCACAACTCCCAATCCTTATCACAAGTGTAAGAATATCAAATTCTTGCCACTTATAGAATATGCTAGATTCTAACATTTTATGAAATGATCCTTTCGTAAAGTCATAGCTCAAAATCATCAATACTTGGCCAATCTCTATCAGAAACAATTCTATAGATATGATGTATCTCACTCAAAGTACATTCCTTTGAACATCCTTCTTGCATAAAAGTTTCTAATCTAGACATAGATTCTCAATAATCAGCTCCCAATATGGAAACATTTCCATATTTTCCATATGATAACTCATTCTTAATAGAATCTTATCTATTCATAATAATATCGATATGGTCCATCCAATACCATACTTCCAACTACTCATAAGCGACCAATCCTCAGCGAGCTTTGGATTGTCCATTGATAGTTGTTTAATTATCTTAGTCAAAACCGATTCTTGTCCTTTTTCCCTCTTAATGCGCTAGACATTTCGAAAATTTTAGAGTGCTAAAATATTATAGCATTTGCAATCGATCCTATACCCGAAGCGTATGGGACACGATGCATAATGTTTTACATAAAGATACGATACTTTATCAATCTTCTGCCATAATATCTTATGTGTCACGTTCTTACAATTCGAATTATGAAGAGGGATGCCATAATCATAATCGAAATTTTGAGAACGCACTATGTATCCTTGACTAAATTTGTTAACATTCCACAACCTAAGCCTTTAGATTTGAAATAAAGCATAATATTCTCTCCCTTAATTATAGCAAAACAACTTTTCAACCCTTACGACTTTGCAAAGTATAACTCTTGTTTTCTATAATTAATATTGCTAACTTGCAATACTTGTCATAATAATCATACAAGCATAACATTTATGCTCCTACTATCATGATGATTATTATCATATAAGCATAACATTTATGCTCCCACTAGCTTTGACATGTATTCAGAAAACAACTTTACTTCTAGAAAACTATACCTATTGAATTTCTTAAGTTCATATTTCTAATACCTAATGCTTTGATAATACTTTATCTAAGCTTCTCAAACTTATACACCTGTGCCTTAGTAGCTCATATGTGTGTCTAAACAATTCAAACTAATTGCGAAATCTCACAATTCGAATCATGGAAAGGGATACCGTAACCATAATCGAATTTGAGAATTCAATTTTCACAATCACTATCTTCTTAAAATCTCTCTTAGTGAAATCATTTCCTCACAGTCATTTTCATGAAGGAGGGAATCTTATGACACTTAGATTTTAATGATGTATGTGTTCCTATCCATGCGAATTTTCAAAACCAAAGTTTGCGACAAATCCAAACTCATATGGACCAAAATTTCTCAATCTTGATTTCTTGCCTTATGGTAACACGAGTGCCCACCATGTCTTCCAAGTAGTTAAGCAGCTCATCCTTTCCTATCAATGTACTTTTCATTGATCAAGG
This sequence comes from Lactuca saligna, assembly GCF_052625555.1. Classification (NCBI taxonomy): domain Eukaryota; kingdom Viridiplantae; phylum Streptophyta; class Magnoliopsida; order Asterales; family Asteraceae; genus Lactuca; species Lactuca saligna. Next base: position 68,797,324 of record NC_136422.1, read on the forward strand.
TGATTGCTTTTTATGCGTTTAAATGAGAACTCATAGAACTCACATGCATAATTAACTCAATTGGAACGGCACAGAAACAAGATACTATCAACATGATATGTTGTGAACCTCAAGTCGTGTGCTAGTGATGATCGATAAGGTTTATTCTTGATTAGTTCTTGAACTTTTCAAGACCATTAAGACTCCCACTGACTCCTTGTCATATAAGATTCTCTTGTTAATAAACATTTCTCGACAAACAAATATTCAAGAGTTAGTGTAGCTTTTATCAAGACAAAACACTTCACAAAACTAGTCCTAGTTGGTCTTTGTCTTATCCAAGACATCCCAACTTTCCACATTTTATGAATGTTATAAACCTTCTTAAGACTTGTCACTCAATGTCACAATCTTAACTCTAAGACTTGTTTTTGGAACGAAGTATGATTGACTTCTTGATTTAAACATTTCTTCAATTCTTGATTCCTCTTCTCAGACATACATTTGTACTAAGACTCATTTAGAGGATCAATTGAGATATGACTCTTAATCATTAAGACTTGTCATCAAACATAATAAAAGGTACTCTCCTTTTTTCTTAGAGTAGAGAAACTTTTATCTTTCTGCCTACTTGATTCTTCTTATCCGTTCCACTATTGATTGAAACTCTTTCAATCAACTCAGAATTACACTTAACCTTATAAGTATAATCATATTTACTAAACCTTTAGTAAATCATGATGAATATCTTTGTCACTCTTGTGGTGGACTTGATCAACACACAACTTTGTGTACTCGATCTCCTAGTCCTTCACTTGACATTTTGTCAACGAATTAGTCTAATTTCCAAATATAAAATTTCTCATTCATCATGCAACTAAGTTGCATGATTCGAAATCTCTGTCCAATTGAAACTTGGGCGATGAGAAACTCTCCCTATTTGGTAAATTCTTGACATTTCCACAAATAACATAATCCATTATTGCTAATAATAGAAACATTCAAAACATCAATTTTTCATGCACGCCATCGCAAGGATAAATAAATAATATAAAATCAAAATTTATTTTATTGCGGAAATTTTTTTCCTTACAATGCAATTCAATTGAAAACTATGTTAATACATATTTCATAGCAATCTATTCTAACTCCAAGTAGTAGCTCAAAATTCTAATCTTCAAGCAATGCGATCGAAATCCATTTCTTCACGATTAGATTCAGCTCACTTCTTGCCTTAAGCTTCCTCTCTTTTCGTCAATCCTATAAAACATCAAAATGTAATCTTATTACATCATGTATTAATAATCTAGAATAGGAACTTAAAAGAGTTAGTTATTGGATTTTACCTGGAGTAGAGCCATGCATCTTGACTCTCCCATCTCTTAGATTTCTCAGATAGTTAGGGCAACTTTGTCTCAAATGCCCCTTCTCTTGGCAATAAAAGCAAATAGACTCCTTTGGCACAGCACATCGGACAATCATAGACTTAGTTCTTTCTAGACTTCCGATATTGCTAGTGCCCGTTGCAGTTTGGGAGTTTGACTCACCAGACAAATTTGCTTGACCAGCACGCCAAATCATTGCTGATTCAGCAGGTATAAGAAAATAGGTGAGATCAATGAGGGTCACGTCGTGATGCATCATATAGTACTCTCTAACGAACTCACTATATGATTTAGGAAGTGACTGAAGAACCCAATCAACATCCAACTCGCTTGAAATCTCGACACCCAACATCCTTAACCTATCAATGCGTGACTTCATCTCTAAGACGTGTGCCCACACAGGTTTCCCATCTTCATGTTTATTTGCCAAAAGGGCTTGAGTGAGTTTGAAATTTTCAAGGCTTCGAACTTGTGGTTTAGGGAGAATAATTAGAGGAGGTGGTGGAAGTGAAGCATGATCTCTTGTTCCTCGATCATATCGCGGAATATCATCTTCATGTGGAAAGCTTGTTCCACAGGATTTGGGAAGACCATAGCTGTCATACTTTGACATCTACAAAACGGGAGAAAATTCAAATTAAGTTGATTCGAATCCTTTATGTGACACCCAAATGAAACATCAAGGCTAGGATCCAACACAATACTCTACAACCTAGAAGAGTGATACCGTAATCTAGTTGTAGAATATTTGAAGGTAGGTAAATGACGATTTACCAATTTCCACCATGAAAAACGAAAAGGAAACCTAAGTTTTAAATGTATTGAAAACTCCTAGATCTTTTGAGATTCATTGAACTTTTCAATGGCATGTTTAAATCTCGACATGCCCCTCAATTTGTGACTGGGATGCCGAGGATCACAAAACAAGGTGTGAATAACCATGCAAACTTACATGGTGTCCCCAGTGTTACAGTCACCTATTCGATGTGCCGGTTAACCACACACGCTCCACTAACGTCTTCGCAAGGGCACAAAGTGTAATTTTATAGAGTTGCATCAATTCACTTTTGCTTAAAGTAACTAAGATTGGGAATTTTATAGAGTTGCATCAATTATACTTTCAATGGAAAGGGTTTGCCCTATCCTCCCCGTTCGGCTAACGAATCTCCACCAATCAAGGAAGCGGTGGGTGAGAGTGGACACCATTAAACGGCCATTTTATAGGCCATAACCTTATACCCCCCTTATAGTCCGGCTTCGTGAATGAGGCCTACTAACGGTAAGACTAGCATTTAAGTTATACATATATAATATTAGACTTTTAATGTTATACATAGTATAAGGGTGTATTTTACACTTTCAAAATACTAGGTGGTTTAATTTTATAAATTACAATTTTTAATTTAATTAAATATAAACCATATCATTATGGATTTATTAACTCTATTTTAATTATACACTTAATTAATTTAATAAAACCATAAGGGTGTAATTTGAACTTTTCAAAATTAGGGTTTTAGAATTTAGACTTTTTCAAAATTAAACCTTTTAATCAAACAATTCAAATTCCAAAACTTGAGGGCAAGTTTTGAAACTTTTTAAAACATAAGCAAGAACATTCTAGATCAAATTACAAATAATAATAATTAACCAATTAATTAGTAATTATCTAAATATGACCTAATTCAATTTCTTGCAAGATAATCTATCAAATAATTCAAATAAATCAAGTTTATCACATAAGGAAATGATTGTATAATTAATTTGATAATTATCTTTTATTTTGGTAAGGATATCTTTTATATTAAACAATTAATTTAATCTAATCCTTTAAATCCCCTAGATTTCGAAATTATGGGATGGGATAAATCAAAATCTTTAATTACCAAATTTAAACATTTAAAGGATAATTACAAGATATGATATTATCCAAATCCCTAAAATTTAGGATTTAACATTGGGAAGGAGGCAATTTCAAAATCCAAGGGTTGGATAACCCTAGATTTCAAAATCTTAGAGGCTAAGGAAAGGGTTTAAAACCCTATCAAAAAATCGCCAACAAGGGTTTTGCAACCCTAATTGCGAAAATTACAAAGCCCTAGGGTTTACTAGCAATAAACCCTAATTTCAAGTTCATACATTAGAATAATGCTAATTGAAAACAAAATCCAATGGCTTTGATACCACTAACGGGTTTTATACAAACAATCCTATGTGTGCATGCAACCCTAGAGTTGGATCTATGTTTTCACTATTAGTTATACAACTTTATGAACACAAAAAGACACCTAGCATGCTACTATTATTTTCAAAATTCATATATAAAAATAGAATACATACATTTTGTTGTTATATAGCAATAACAACTAGTTCCTTGAATTTCCTTAGCTCTTGAAAGCAAGTACCATAAGTGTAGTACCTCTAATGGCTCACAAACACAGTAGGTGAAAGGATGAATATGGGAGAGAGGAGAAAAGGGTATATTGCCCTAGATTTCGTCCCTTTTAGGGTTTCCCAAGGCTTAGACGAAATCTTAGTGCCTTAGGGTGCTATTTATACTTAAGGCTAACTAGGGTTTTATGGTGTAAACCCTAATCCCTTAGCTTAGGGCCTAAGCAAGTCCATGGACTCCTTTCCTTAAGCCCTTGGATGAAAACTCCTAGATCCTTCTAGGATTTTCGTTCAAGCCTTAATAAAGGTGATCCAATGGCCAAAGCCTCAACTATTGAATAATTACAAAATAGCCCCTGCACTTTCAGTCAGTTCCTTTAATCCATTTAATTCTAAATTAATTTCTGATTAAATACCAATTAATAATACGATTCCAAATTAATATATTATTCATATAATATATTAACAAATCATATTTATACTCTAATTTATTATTCTTAACAATAAACCATCCTCTCTCCTCAACAATCATCCTGTCTAGTCACCAGTGTGAAGGCAACCCAAAAGGACCATGCACAATCGGGTCAAGTACATACCAAAATAGCTATGGACTTAGACACTAATCCAACAATATCTTCCCTATCTTTTATTACATGTTGCATATGATGTTTATGTATATGTTTTATGTGTGGTGTTTAGGATCATTCCATGTGAACGGCATCCCAGTGCAGGTGTTCTTTGACTCGGGGGCTACTTGGTCATTTGTTTATCTTGCTCTTAGCAAGAGGTTTCCTGTGTCCTTGGTCATGTTGGATTGCCATCTAGAGGTCGAGATTGCTGACAACGGTTCAATGCGAGCATCAGAGGTTTTTTGAGATTGTGTTTTGAGATTGTACGAGGAGCGCTACCTGATGGACTTAGTTCCCATTCCGTTATGTGGGAACACGGTTATTATAGGCATGGATTAGTTGAGCCCCAATGGGGCAGTGATCGACTACGGGAAGTAGTTAGTCCGGGTTAGGACCCCAAGTGGGGAAGAGCTGGTGATTCAGGGCGAGAGGCCATAACATGGACCAACTTTATGTTCAACAACGAGGGCTAGGTGCTATCTCCAGCAAAGATGCACATGGTATGTCACCTATGTTATGGATGTCTGGGAGGTGGTTAAGGTGACAGTGAGTGATGTACTAGTGGTACGAGTGTATGAGGATGTATTCCCAAAGGAGATGTCTGGGATACCTCCAGAGAGACAGGTAGAGTTCAGGATCGACCTGGTCCCTGGTGTGCCTCCGATAGCCAAGGCACCATATCGGTTGGCTCCTCTTGAGATGCAGGAGTTATCTATACAACTGCATGAGCTATTAGACAAGAGGCTTATTAGAGAGAGCAATTCAACCATGGGATCCCCGATCCTATTTGTAAAGAAGAAGGACGGGTCGCATCGGATGTGCATAGATTACCGGGAGCTGAACAAGGTGATGGTGAAGAACCGTTACCCACTCCCGATGATTGATGATCTCTTCGATCAGCTTCATGGAAATCTTGGTTTTCCAAGATAGATTTGCGGTCGGGCTACCACCATATGAGGGTCAAATATGAGGACGTACAAAAGACGGCTTTCCAGACTTGATATGGCCACTACGAGTTCGTGGTGATGCCCTCCGGGCTCACCAATGCTCCTACAGTGTTCATGGATCTCATGAACCATGTCTACAGAATGATGTTGGATCAGTTTGTGATAGTTTTCATTGATGACATCTTGGTTTACTCCAAGACGTAGGAGCAGCATGAGGAGCACTTTCGGGAGGTTTTAGATACCCTGAGGAGGGAGAGCTTGTATGCCAAGTTCTCTAGGTGTGAGTTCTAGTTGCGTGAGGTGTAATTTCTTGGGCACCTTGTCAACCAGAATGGTATTTTGGTTGACGCGGCCAAAGTAGAGGTCGTGATGAGACTTTGAATTTGACCAGGGTGTGACTTTGACTTTGACTTTGACCTAAGATCACCATGAAAAGGTAACTAAGGAAGATGATTATGTGTAGGATTTGAGAGGAGTGATCCCGACAGCAAGATAGTTTAGACACTTCACGATACTGAGGTGAGTTACCTTCCAGTAGAAGTGGGACGAAGGCACTAATGCCGGCCCACTAGTGGTTGATATAGTTGAGATGATTGTCTTTGTGATAATTTACTAGGTTGCTATTACCTGATATATTTATGTGCTAGTGTTAGGTGCATTTCATGCATGCATTTTTGTAGTTTTAATCTATAAAAGTGCATTTCATTTAGGTTTATACTCATGCATTTTGCATATTTTTCAGGATTTTTCATAATGCAATTCCATTCACACAGTTTTGTGATATTTCATGGACTTTTGAAGGTAGGATCTTAGTTGAGGTGACAAATAAAATATGTGGACGAAGTTTCAGGACTATTGGAGAATCGAGTAGGAAGTTATGAAGAAATGAAGATTTTGGCTTTACAGAGGTTTACACGGCCGTGTAAATGAAAGCCTTGAGTTTACACGGTTCGTGTAAACGCATCTTCAACAGTAGTGTACTTCGAAGGCCTGACATATTTGAGCATTTTACGTCTAGAGTTTACACGGTTGTGTAAATGGTCAGTGTTAGTTTACACAGGCCGTGTAAACGTGTCGTTAGTTTTAAAACAGTTTCATCCTTTGTAAAAGAGAGACAGCCAGTTCCATAGGGAGTTAAGTCGTATTTTGGGAGAAAAGAAAGGATTGTAGGAGACTTTGGAAGTTGATTAATGTGACATCCGCAATTTTCACAGCCAGAAAGACCGATTTTGTTTATGCTTTATAAAAATCAGAGTACTTCATTTCATAAAAATGTTGTGGAATTTGTTCCCAGAAAAACACGATAAATACATTATCAAAACATTTTCAAAGAAACGTATTTTATTCATTTTAAAATGTTTGGGATGTCATCGTGAATACAGAAACATAAGCATAAACAGAACTTACATTTATTTACACTAGTGATCTACATCTCTTTAATCTCTCAGTGTAATGTGACTTCGTATCAACACCTGTGATATAAATAAACTGAGTGGGTCAGGTTGGGAAACCTGGTGAGTACATAGGGTTTTCAACCCACAATATTATAATTATTATGTTTAAGAAATCAAACAATCAACCCAATTACCCATCCCCGTTATCTTCTTTAGTCTTAAGGATTTAACCTAAGAGTCATCTATCCTGCATTCATTTATTCCGAAGTCCCTTACTTCCAGGGTTATAGGACTGGCACTAAGTCCATAGCTGCCAATATTCGTTCGTAAAGCACTAATTCCATAGCTGCTATAGTCTATTCATCGGGTACTAAATCCATAGCTACCAGTGTTTACCTAATAAGTACTAAGTCCATAGCTACCAATTCCCAACAGGTACTAAATCCATAGCTACCGGTGTTTGTCCAGTAGGAACTAAGTCCATAACTGCCGATGTTTATTAGGCACTAAGTCCATAGCTGCCAATGTTTACTCACATCATCTTTTATCTCTCATCGTTCATCTACCCATTTCATACCCAACATATTCATATATATAAAATATGTATACAATTTAAATCCTTTAAAACATGCATAAAAACGTTCATCCAGCATAGACAACAAGTACTCAAATAATATGCACACTTAGCAAGTAATTTATATAAAATACTTCATATCTATGTGTAAGATGAAAGTAACTATGCACTCACCTGAAAGGTGGTGAGTCGGCACTCGGACAGCACTTCGTTACTCTTAAAACAATTATCCCTTGATGAAACCTAGTATCATTACCAGTAGAGTTTAGTCTAACGCTTGATGAGATTAATTTAATAGTCTAGCTATTATTACTATTATATAAGCGTTAAATAACACTCAATATAACTCATAATAATAGCCCAAATAATTATTTTAAGGTCCTAATAATGTTACTATAATTAAATAAAATCTATATTAAATATAGTATAGGCGTAGCTCACTTACAACGAGTTTTTATTAATAATTGGGCTTCGTTGGAGCAGCGTTTCCAAACCAAAAGGTTTTCTTCTCGGAGCCGTCGGGCGCTTCGGGGCTTTCTTCTCGTGATAGGGAGGTTCCCTAGACATGGGAGGGGTTTAGGGAGGTTAGACAGAAGTTAGAGAGAGAAAGAAAGGTTTGAAGGTGTGAGGAAATTATGAAGAGTTCATCTCTTATTTATAGGAATTGTATAGTAAAGTAGTCTCCAAGCTTCGTCCGTAACTTTTTCATATGAGCTATGTTTTTGTCTGTCTTTTTACCATTGAGTTCCTATTAATGAGATCTTTAACTTTCATTTAGACTTCGTTGGCTAATTCTCATTCTATCTCGGATTTACAAAACTGTATCGAATTCGCCGCGCTCGAAAAGTAGAGACTAAGCTTCGTCCATAACTTTCGCATACGAGCTCTATTATCGATGTTCTTTATATCCACACGTTGGTATTTACGAGTACTACAACTTTCATTTAGATCCCGTCGGCTAATTCTCACTCTATCTCAGATTTACAAAACTGTATCGAATTCGCAACACTCGAAGAGTAGGGACTAAGATTCGCCCATATCTTTCTCATACGAGCTCCATTTTCAACTGTCTTTTTATAGTTTAACTCCTATTAACAATATCTTCATTTATCATTTAGATTATTTTGGCTAAAAATCGACCGATCTAAAATTCAGATTTCGGACTGTGCACTACTATGCTAAATCTTAGAAAAATCATAACTTCCTCATACGAAGTCAGATTTGGATATTCTTTTTATGCACACTATCGGTTTAACATATACTACGACTTTCGTTTAGATCACTAAGGCTAAATCTCTCTCTATCGTAAATTCACTATTTACGCCTCCCGGTATCGTGTCGGTTCCATTGCGAAACTTTGACGGGTCATAACTTCTTTGTTATAACTCGGATTTCGACCCTCTTTATATGTATAGAAACCTTGTAACATATACTAAAACTTGGTTGAGATTATTTATTCTTAATAATCTTTTGTAGAAAAGTCGTTTTCGACCCCTATTGCCTCTAGATTGACTAGCCCGGATCTACGGGCGTTACAATTAACATTTGGAAACGCTTTAATTTGCATTTTGTTAGTCAAATTGAGGATTAAACTTGTTGAATTTGTAGTTTAATTTAGACATGTGTGGTTGATTTCTTTATCATTTTTGATTCTGAATTCTTAAGTATTTGTTGTTTGGTTATAAATTAAACTTGACTTATATTTAACATCTAGTAATCTTTGATTTGATCTTAATTATGTGTTTGATTGGTTCTCTTTTTCACTTGATCAATGAATTAGGGTTCTTATCAATCTAGTTAATTAAATTATAAAATTTGTATATGTTTTATGATTTGATGTTAGTAACATGCACTTGATTGGTTGTATTTAGATCAAAATAAGTGTAATCAAAGATTAAATTTTCATAATCCCAAGCTTAAGAGGAATGTTGAACGTTGTTGGTAATTGTTGTAAGAACTCAATGTCATTTAATGATTTGATGCAAGAACTTATTTGAATTGAATCAATTAAATGAAGTTTTATTTAAAGAACATGTTTTGAATAAAACACTTTTGTTAACTTAGATATTAGAGTTTATTAATATCTAAATTACATCTTTCTTTTACTAAGTCATAACTATATTACACCTTTCAACATAATATATGTATACGAATCAGAATTAGAAATGTATTTCTTTTAGTGAATTTTGTTTTCAATCTTATTTCTTTATGAATTTCAATTTTAGTTTAAACATAATCTCCCATTTTAATATTGTTTGTATAATGTGCAAGAATATGGCTAAATAAGGAGTCCCGTATTCCTGTGGACCGACCCTGCTTACTCTATACTATCCTTAGTGTATGAAGTAGCAATAATTTAAGTTTTATTGTTATTATTTTATCCCATTATTTGTTGGTTTGACAGCCAAACAAATTGGCACCGTTACCAGGAATACGGTAGTACTAATTGTTTATGCCAAGATCTTTTCGCACAGGTACACCTTTACCAGTTGATTTGGAGATAGTGAAATCTGCAAAACAAAGATGGAAGCAAGCCAAACTTTTAAAGAAACAACAATCCAGAGCTTCTTCAACAAATCCATCAACCACATCTTCACCAACATCCAAAATTACCACCCGACCATCTTCACCTTTACATGAATCTAAAACCTTTAGACAAACATGGCCAAAATCCTCCAAATCCACCACCTGAACTAACCTTTAGACAATGGGCCACTCAAGATGTCACCCAACAACCTTTGTGCATTAATTACCCAACAACAATAAACTTTGAACTCAAGTTTGGACTCATCCATTTCTTACCTTCATTTCATGGTCTTGTGTCACACCCCCAAACCAGAATGGCGAAAACATTCGGGGGTGGATGACTTCACGTAGTATCAGAACAGTTGAATATTGTAAAGAAAGTAAACACAACCATCATATATATAACTAAAATTACATTGTTTGTGTGTAACACATGTTTCAAAAGAATATTACAAATATGATGATTTAATTTTTTTGATAATAGACACCTTAGCGTTCCTTCTCCAAAAGTTGATGGTTACCTATATTACTGATTCCCTGAGTAATACAAGTAGTTTTGAAAAAGTGTCAACAATTAAGTTGGTGAGTTTATAAGTGTTTTTGTACTGAAATCTGTATGTCTTTTAGTAAAAATAAATGAATATGTTTTCCAGAAAATCCAATATTTCCTTTACATAACTTGAAAAAGTTCCAAAGGCTGGAGTGCAATAGTATCTTTCGTGCTCAAATGATGAAAGTGAATTTATACTCAAAATATGTATTTATTGAATGCATTTAAGAGTCTCATAAATCAAACTTATTTAATACTTCCGTGTGAGTTTTATAACCTTGTTATTGACCCAGACTGCTTGTAACAATGTTCTTCAGGCGTTGCAGTGTTATGACGTTTGTCACCCCAGACCTGCCGGTTTAACTGTGGCTAACAGTTTAGGTGCGGGATTGTCAATCCTGTATAGATCTGTACACAAATATCACGCTCTCCCTCCAAGAGATTATGGTTTATAATACAGGGCTTGAAATGCGTACTTGCGAGTACGTTGAAGTTGAATATCTCACAACACTTAGTATTAATAGATTTATGAAAGAAAAGTCTATATTTCATGTAGATGAAAGTATTTCATTTTTACAATGTTTATGTAAAGATGTAATGAATAGCTTGTAAACTATACCCATTATAGTTTTTCTGAAAATGTGTACCATTTAGTGATAAAAATTTGAATTAATACTAACATTGTATATAATTTATATGTTGATGTCAAAGTTGTTTGACATTTATAAAATATAGGTGGTGTATTTAAATCTGTATAAAACGATGAGTTTTTCTTGCATTGCACTTGTATTCACCCCCCCCCCCCCCTTAAAACCACAAAAGACGAGAAAATGTAGGGATATGAACTCACCTGTTTGGTTTGAAGATAGAGAGACAAGAATTTAGCAGAACTTCGACAGCGGGAAGTTGCATCTTCGGGTTCCTCGGGGATCTCGGTAGCGTGAAACTTCCATCGGGGCCCGGGTACGGAATCGAGGGTGTGAGGATAGCTTCTGGAGTTTAAGAGAGTGTGAAAGTGAGAGATGAGTTGAGAATGTGGGCCAAAAACTCGGAGCTCATGCACCCTATTTATAGTGCTGGAGCACGCCCGTACGTTGGGCGTACTCCAGAGTCTCCATCGCTTACGAATCAAGCCTAGCTAGCCTGCTAGCCGATGGGACGAGACTCTGCGCCTGAGTACGTTGGGTGTAACCCAATTTATGCTGGGTGTAAATTGGATTTCCAACTTCTAAATTTCTCAACTTTTGCGTACGAGTTCCGATTTTCGCGTTCTTTATATCCACGCGTAGGTGAGACTGTACTCTACAACTTTCATTTAGACTCCTTCGACTAGTTTTGATTTATTTTTAATAGTATATTTTTAGTAGGCCGGGACTGCTAAAGTCCGTTAAAAATCCATAACTTCTCTATCTTTCATCCGTCTTTATATCGTTGCGATGCTCTTGCCGAGATCTTCAACTTTCGTTTAACTTGCGTCGGCTAAAAATGGCTCGATCTCTACTTCGAGTTTTTAGCCGTCTACTACTATTCTGAAACTTCTAAAAATCATAACTTCCTCATATGAAGTCAGATTTGATAGTTCTTTTTATGCATAATTACAGCTTAACGATATCTACGACTTTTATTTAGAAGACTAAGGCTAAAAAGTATTTTATTGATGTTTCACTTTTTACCGTTATCAGTGGTTTACCGGGTGTGTCGTGGATTTTCGATTGGTCAAAACTTCTTCATACGAAGTAAGATTTAGGTGTTCTTTATATTTTTGGAAACCTTGGCACGATATCTAACACTTTGTGCATCCCAATTTAGATTTTAGAACACTTCATTTTTTATGCTGATTCTAAATATTTCGTTATATTTGACTTTTTGAATATTACATTGGTTTCAAAAATATCTCGTTGCCACATCTTGAAAATGAAGATCCACACAAATTCCTTATGGAATTTCATGTCGTTTGTGTGGGTATGAAGCCACATGAAGTTACAGAATATCAAATCAAGTTAAGGGCATTCCCTTTGCTTTACAAGATTCAGCTAAGGAATGGTTATATGACTTACCACCGGGGTCAATCACAACATGGAATGAACTTGAAAGGATGGTTTTTGATAAATATTTTCCAGAAATGAGAGCTTCAGCTTTACACAGAGAAATAATTAGTATCAAGCAACATAAGAGAGAAGTATTACATACTTACTGGGAACGGTTCAAGAAATTGTGTTCAAGATGTCCAAAACATGGGATATCAGAGTATCAATTATTGCAATATTTTTGTGAGGGAATGTCATCTTGGGATATGAGATTACTCAATGCATCAAGCGGTGGATCAATAGCTGATAAAACTCCAACAGAAATCAAAGCTCTTATCAAGAACATGGTAGAAGAGTCAAAACATACAATTCAAGAAGAAGAATGGTATAGTGATACACCAAGAGGAGTGAAAGAAATTTCTACCCGAAAAATTAAAAGTCAACTTTCTGAGTTGACTAAAGTAGTGATGATGCTTGCAAAGGAAAAGGGTGTGCAACCACCAATGTTACAAGAAGATGTAGAGCCGGTTCAAGCTATGGGATTTTCAAGTCAACAACAAGGAAAGTTTTAGCCAAGAAGCAATCCAGATTGGCATCAATCTAATGCCAATTTTCAGCCAAGGCCACAACCTTTTCAACAAAGACCTCCATTTCAAAATGAGATGCATCACCAACAAAATTATCAACCACATTCCCAACCAAATCAACCTCCTCATCAATCTCAATTCCAACCTCAAAACATGCAACAAGGAAGCAGTTCAAGTGGATCGGGAATGTCTTTGGAAGACATTGTCAAGAGCTTAGCCACAAGTACTCAAACATTTCAAAATTATACCAAGGCGAGTATCGATACTTTGGAACAACAAATGACTCAAATCGCCACTTCTGTGAGTAAATTGGATTCACAATGAAAACTACCCATACAAACCGAAAAGAATTCAAAGCATAATGCATGTGCCATCACTTTGAGAAATGGCAAAGAATATGAAGGTCCTAAGATGATTGAAGAAGAAGAATATATGGAGCTAGAGAATGAAGAAGAGAAGTCAAAAACACCTTCAAATCTGAGATTACCAATGTAGATATGTAAATTGTTGGAAACACCAAACTACTGGATATCCATGGAGTTTGATTGTACATTGTCAAGGACATAAAAAAATATGAAATTACCAATGTAGATATGCAAATTGTGATGATTTTCGAATTGATTGGAATCGAGTTTAAGTTATTAGATATGTAAATTGTTGGAAATAGATAAAATTGGAAAGTGTGTTAAATGTTGAACCGATGCTAGAACACGAAGCATAAGTGGATATATACACGATGCATAAAAGTTTAACTTAAACGTTAATGTCCATTGCTATAGCAAAAGAAGGTAATCTACTATGTTGGAATAGAATGAGAACGTGACGCATCCAAAAGTACATTACTAGAATTGGAAAAGAATGTAACGTGTAGGAATTGATAACATGTCGTTGCTAACTAGATCGTGAGTCGTACAAGGATTGTACATGACATAATAGATGCTAGCATCAACAAAACAGATTAATAAATAGACAATTTGCTTCATAATTCATTATTTCGACAAGATACAATCTAAATAGAACTAATGGGGGCAAAGTTTATATAGTATTTCAAAAATATGCTTCCTGTTATACTTTGTTTGTCACATTGAACCCATGTCTAAATGTTGGGGGGGGGGGGGGTTGACACATTACCTTATAACATTTCTTAGGATTAGAGTTTACTAGAAAAAGACCAAGATTTCTCTTATTGATGTAAAATCAATAAGATAAAGATGGTTGACTTAAGGTTTCCTCACTTTGACTTTAATAAACATATCATTAGAATCCAATTGTGCAATACTTGTTTTAAATCTTTAATTTGGCTATAGTAATCCAAGAAGCTTGAGATTACCTAAACTTTTCTTAGTTGTTAAAATAGTTAGAGAAGCTAATAACAATTTCCTTAGTCAAATTCACAATTTCCATTAAGCATGTAATTAGTGAAAGTCAATTGGCATTAAGAACTAAAAAGTCAACAAATCCAAGAGGGGTCAAATGCTTTCACTACTATGTTGGAGAAAATGTTTTTATGATTGCGTGAAGTAAAACTAACATAAAAATCACGTGTTGCTTGCTAATTTGTGGATCCTTTACTTAATCAAGGAATTAGCAAAGTAATCACCACAAATACATTTAAAATCATTAATAAAAACATACAAGTAGTAATAGTATGATAAAACCAAAAAAAAATCCCATAAGGATTCAAGAAAGAGTTCATGAAGTCTTCAACATTCGACAAAAATTCAAAGGATTCCATAAAAGTCAACCAAGTTTAGTTTACCCTAGCATGACTACACTCAAGAAAACAAAATAAGAAAAGATTATACCAAACATTCAACAAGATTAAGAGGTGAAAATATGATGTTCTTGAAGTATTCTTGGTCTTCAAAATGCTCCAAAATCTCTAGAGAAATGTTGATTTTTCATATGTGCAAGAGTCTCCAAAAAATAGGCACTAACCTTCCTAAAATAGCCTTCCAACTAAAATTCCAAAAATGCCCCTATAGGGACTTGCGTGACCCGCATGCTGTTGTGCGGGTAGCCCGCGTGCTGAGTTGGGTTCTTTTGTAATTTGGGTTCTTTTGTGATTTAGGCCTCCAATGACTTAGCCCACTTACCTAGAATTAATCCAATAAGCATGTAGCCCAGTATTCTTCATGTTTTCTTCATTTTAAGCCCAATTGACTTCCCCAAATCATCCATAATTCATGTACTCGCCCGATCAAAAATCTCCACATGCTCGCAAATTCTCCAATTTCTTCTAGATTCAATGTTTAATTCCTCCAAGCCCTATAGCCACTACCCCACTCCATGCATCAAATCTACTAGCCATCAAGCCCAAGATCCTTGTTGTCCACCAATTCCCATCAGTTTCCATATGTCCCGAACATTCCCGGTTCACTAGTCTCCATGAAATCTACAATAAAGCTCATGAAACTAGAAAGTGCCCGAAATAGTCATAAAATAGCAAAAAGAAAAATATGCATTGAAATTATCTAAATAATGAATGAAATATGCTAAAATAAACTATAAAAAGAAGTAAATAAAATGAAACAATCAAATCACCCCTAGCTTAAACCTTACTTGTCCTTAAGTAAGACAAGGGTAAACTGAACTTGTGATGAACTATCTTAAGAAAAATAAAAAGAATAGATAGAACCGTAGAACTTGATCATAGTTAGTAAGCATGGTCATAATTGATCTTGTTATTATCTCATGACTTTTTCATCCGATAACAATGGAACCATAAAACATATTTAGGATAAATCCTCCAGGTGAGCAAGGAGGGATGGACAATCGTAGCCTAAATGGAACATGCATACAATGAAAAACATCTGTAGTAGGGAGAAACCAGATGGATGGGCTCTTGTGGAGTTCTTCTTTTTAAGTGTACACTCTTTCACGAAAGATTCATGATATCACGTCTGCCGGCTACTCTCATGTGTGATTGAGTTTCATCGCTCGACCACCGTTGTAGGAATCAATTCACTTAGTGTTGGCCCAAAAATCTCGTAGTATCTGAATCGACAGACTCCCTAACATCACTAATTTGAGTAAAAAAGAACTCGATCTATATAAAATAAAACAAACCTATATAAATGAATATCAAACATCGGGTGACCAAAATGTAGGAAATTTTGTTCAATAATTGAACCGATCCCATCTAAGATAATCGCAGCCTGGAATTTGCTTGCTTGAGCCTTTTTTTTCATTTTTTTCATTTTTTTGGTTAAGAAAACTTTTGACTCAAAATTTGGTTCGTAAAAAATATGTACGTGGAACTGAAGGGTAATAATAATAATCTGAATGGTCTAAGTTGTGAAAATGACCATGTATGGAGCGTAGAGATGTAGGATCCTTTTCAAACTTGTGATTTTCCAAATATAATGAAAATTCCCAAAAGAGGGTTAAAAGACTCTCTAAAATCCTAAGCAAATTGCAAAATAATATGGTGATGTAAAGAGACCGGATATAGATTCTGGTTGGGGACATGCACCAGTGCTTCATCCTAACGGTTCAAACATGATCAAGTGTGATCCTCTCAGCAGTATGGACTGCAAGGCTAAGAACATACGTTACTATAATATATCCTACAATTGTTAGTATTGTATGTATAATTCTTCATGAAAACTACCTAGCCATGATGACTTACCCCTTTAAGATCCAACAGTTGATCCCAAGTATGAAGTCCCAAACTTCAACCTATTGGTCCCAGTTTGATGGGTGAGATAGCAACAAGATCCTGAACCAATAATGATACAATAATTATGAACCTGTTCCATGGTATCCGAGGGGGTGAGAATAAACAGACAACAAAAATGCATGAATGCTAATGCCCTAAGCTAAATGTTATGCAAAAATAAAAAGTAGAAAAAGACGAAAATAAAATCTTTTTGGAATTTTATACAATAATAATAAAAAAAGCGAATGCAAATTAGCTTAAAAACTGATATTAAATGCAACCTAAGTAAAAATAAAAAATTGCATGAAAAAGTAAAAAGAAAGGGAAATGCCCCACTCCAAACTTAAGAACAAGGAGTGTCCTCAATAATTAAGGTAAGAGCATAAATGACCTAAATTGGAGGATCGGCAGCAGAAAGCGTCTGTGGCGGTAGTGGTAGTCCCACATATCCTATACCGAAGAGGAAGTGGATGGGAATGACTACTCCAGCCTATCAATGTGGGTCACCACATCCTAAATGACTCGGGTGTTCTCCATGCGTTGAACAGTTGAGAACATTGTCGCGAACCGATCAAAAAATATAAGGGAAAATATGATGGGATCTCGTGCCACCTCTTCCTGTTGGGTCTAATACTGAGGTTGGTCAAAATGTTATGGAGGAGCCTAAAAGTGGTCGTGCTAATACATCTGTTGCTGCATAGGAGGCTGGTCAAAATGGTCTTCCGCCTCGGACATCTCGTCATCATCTTCTTATTCTTCTTCTTCTTATTCTTCACCCTCATCATTGTCAAATTCTCTAAATACACCCGCTTGGGTCAACTATTCTGGTGGAAGTCAAGTGTCGGGATCGTCTGAGTCGAATGAATAACCGATCTAGCTCGGAAGGATGTAAACCGCAGTTTTGTCGGAGTCTAGCCAACTGTATGTGTGGGTTCCCTAATCAAGTAACATCTCCATCCGAATGAGAGTGTCAGAGTCTAGCAAGAAGTTAGGTGGGTTATCGAAAGGTATGTACTCCGGAGCAGGGAAGTTTGGGTCAACGACTCGACCTATGATTGTGATAAGTCCCGCAATGAAAATTTATGCGGGTGTGAATGTCTCATGCTTCTGAGGAAAAATAGCTCACATATGTTAATTTGATCGGGCTCTAGACACACGAAGATGCTGGTTGTGAGAACTCGGTGATCAATTCATCGGTAGGGTTGAACGATATGCTTGGATCGCTATCTACTTAGGTTGAAGGAACTAAGACCGTAGATTTGCATCCAAAAGCGTGCATTCGGGTTACATACGAACTCTTGGTTCTCTTGATCTTGGGGGTGGATGCAGTGTGGATTGTGGATACCAATGATCGAGTCAAGATCTGTGTATGTGAGCCTATGGTGCTCCCTTTTCAACTGGAATGTGAGGACTCCTGTCGCATCGTCTGTAGCATACATGATAAGAAATTCCATGGTCAGTTCCTCGAACGTTTTCTCACAGAGTCTAAGAAAACCATGCCAACCTATTCTTTGGAATAGATATGATACGCCATCGTGCACCCCAAGCCTCTTCATGGACTCTCTATGGTAGAATTTTGTTTGTCAGATTTTATGACCCCGGAGGTTGGAGGGATAAGTTTTGATTTCAGCATTGGTAAGGGAAGGATAGCTTCCCTCTTCTCCTCCATTTTTAGTTTACCCTCCGCTTTATGTGATGTGCCGACGACATCCTTTAGCGGATTAGGATCAACGGATGATGCATGTGTGCATGCCCAAGTTGTGGTTTTGCCAATTTTTAAGACCTACAATAACAAAGATAACCACCCAAGTAATCCCTCTTCTCACCGCTCTCAAAATTCATATAACTACATTTAGACCGCACAAAAAATTCCAATAAACAATTGCACCCAACTTTTGACAATTCAAAATGGTTTTAAACAACACCACTTCGTTCTATTTGACAACTCCACCAAAAATTTGGCAACATTTCTAGACAAAATGAACAAATTCCAGCCAAAGTTTAAATGCTTTTTAATCAAGTTTCCAAGCAATTTAACCAATTTCAACCATTCTCAAACAAAATTTTCTAAATAAATCGAGAAATAACTAATCACCCTAGGCAATTTTCAAAGCATAATTGGTTGCAATTATTATATTAGAACAATGCAATGTAATGAAAGCCAAGGAAAGATGATACCTAAATCAATCATTTTTGTCCCAAAAATTGAACTTGAACCCGAAATCCGCTACCATGCACCACAAGCTTTGTGATTGTTCATGGCTGCCAAAATGTAAGACTTTTTCAATAAAACAATCTTTTCAACTTAATTTTTGCGAAAAATCCGGTGGCGGCTCATGGTGGCTAAAAATTTATGGTGAAAATTTTGGTGAGTTTTGAGATTTTGTGGTGGGATGTATAGAGGTTGGAAAAAGATACAGTTTGGTGGTGTCAGAAGTGTGACAGGTGGCCGGAGTTGGCCGAAAAATGGCCAGAAAGTGGCGAGATGGTGGTGGTGGCACCCCTAATTCTGGCGATGGATCGGAGGAAATTTTGGGTGAGATTTGTAGATGATGAAAAATGGTGAAGAATGGCGATGGTCTCGCAGGATTCCGACCGGTAAAACTCCGAGAAATCAAGTTTTAGTGGGAAGTGGGTGTTTATGTTCTTAGGAGTTTGAGAGAAAATGGTGGGAGTTTGATAGGGTTAAATGAGGAAGATGAGTTGTTGGAGGTTTTTAATCCATATTCAAATGAGGTTAACACCCGATCGATGTTAGTCAACTCATTAAACCCATTGGTCAACGAAAGTCAAATTTGGTCAACAAAATTGGGTTTGGTCGTCCAGCATATGCGCGGGTCGTGCAGGTAGGCAAGCGGGTCGTGCCACGCATGCAGTTACGTGGGCTTCGTTTGTTGCATGGTGGATCCTGGTCGCGCACCCATGTGCGGGTCGCGCAAGTTGTAGCTCCCGATTTCCGTTTTCTTCCATTTCTTCACGATTTTTTGCTCTGGAAGGCCCCAAACACCTAGAAACTCTTGAATGATTCAAAAATAACTCCAAAAGATACATCAAGACATATTCAAAACTTCTTTATTTGAATGTTTTGCAAAAATGCCCTTCTTTAACGTCGTTGGTGAGATGTCCTTCTAGCTTGATTCAACACCTCGGGACATCCAAATGGACGATTTCAAGAGCATTTGCATTAAAACCTTCATATAATGGCTTCAAATGGTGCCCAATGACTTTATAAATTTGTCCCATTTCTTTACTTTGGATTTCTACCACTCCATGGTCAAAAGTTTTTATGACAACAAAAGGCCCTATCCAGCTTGACCTTATCTTGCCTGGAAAAAACTTCAATCACGAATGGTAAAGTAAGACCCTATGTCCCTATTCAAAATGCTTTCAGGTGATGGACTTGTCATGAAAAAGATTCGTTTTCTCCTTGTAAATTCTTGAGTTTTCATAAGAGTCATTTCTCAATTCTTCTAACTCTTCAAGTTGAAGCTTCCTATGTCTTCCCATCTTATCGATATTGAAATTGCATTGATTGACCGCTCAAAATGCACGGTGCTCTAATTCCATGGGAAGATGACATGGCTTTCCGAATACCAATCTAAATAGAGACATGCCTATCGGGGTGAAACATCCCAAAAATATACTCCAAAAATTTCTTTTTTAATAATTAATAAAATCATAGATAACTATTTGTCACATAAAAATCATAAGTCATGTATCTCAAAATATCATAATCATTTGTCAAATATATCAGAGTAAAAACATCCCAGACTAACAAATAGTGTGTGTACTTTAGTCATCCCAAGCACTTTCCCTTGATACCGAAAGTATCTAAAACCATAACTGAAAATTATAAGCACAAAGCTTAGTGAGTCTCCCCAAACTACCACATACAATACACATAATCACATAATCATATAATGACATAACATGGAACTTGCTCGCTACATCGGGCCCTACCCGGAATCTGACCGAAGTCCGGTATCGGGCCTCACCCGACATCGAATCGAAATCTGACATCGAGCCCGCCCAACATCAATCAAAGCTCGGTATACATATAACATATCTAATAATACATATAAATAAACACATAACATAAACATATAAACATTCCTCGGGCCCCACCTAACATCGAATCGAGACCCGGAAACATATATACATTCCATGGGCTTTCCCCAACATCAGACCGAAGTCCGAAAACATATAAAACAAGCACATGCAAAAATCACGAAGACATCAAGCATACAAACATTCCTTGGGCTTTCCCTGGCATCAGAACGAAGTCGAGAAACACATATACAACTACATAGGGAACTGCCCGACATCGGACCTTAGTCTGGAATAAGCTAGCATACATAAGGGGAGTCGGTATTGGTGACTTCGACCCATTCCTACTAGAGGAAAACTCACCTCAAATGTTGTAAGTGGCTGAACTGTCCTCGGGTCTGAAATCAACCCACTCAAGCTCCTACACATTAAAGATTTCCTTTAAATACCCCTTTCATAATCATAACCCATTAAGAGACAAATTTGGTCAAAGTCAACACCCTGGTCAAAGTCAACAATCTGGTCAAAGTCAACCATCTGGGTTGACTCAACTCGCCGACTCACCTCCTAACTCGTCGAGTTTCCATGCTTCTTAGAATCGTGATAAAATGAGTCAACTCATCGAGTCCTTCCTCAGACTCGTTGTTAAGTATTTATGTGTTGCGTCATTAGGCTTTTTGCATTAGTCCAGTATGTATACAGTTTTGGGCCTGTCTATCCGTTTATTATTAGGGTTATAGTATATATACGGTGCATGCATGCACCGTATTAGGTTAACTGTTGATTCTATCATTCTACATATTATTGTAACCCTACCACACCTCTACAGTAGCAAGTCTTCATAGAGTTATTCTGAGGTTGCGGCTTTTTAATCATTCGACAACAATTTGATTCATTTTGTTTTCTTGTTTAATTTACGTTCTTGGTTTGCATGTTAAGAATCTAATAGATCTTAAAGTCATTTTAGTCTCATCAATTGGTATCAAAGCAGGAGGTTGTGTAATTCATACGCATCTATTCTATTTGATGAATATCTTTAGGGTTTCCGCTTTTATCAAATATGTGGGAGCCGTCATCGCTTTATTGATGCTACTCTTTGATTTCGATTCTACCCTAACTCAATCTTTACAAGTCTGATTCTTGACAGGTAAGCAGATCAAGTCATCATGTCTCACGACGAGTCTCAAACCAATCCCATCAACATCTCCAACAACATTGGCTCGACCACAAGAATTTCGATTCTATATACTCATGAATATGAAGTCTGGGCTCTTCATTTTGAAGACTATGTTCTTGGCTTAGAGGATAACGGATATTTGATTTGGGAAGCTATTACTTTGGGTCCTTTTGTTGATTCCAGAACCAATAGAACCATCAAGACACAAAAAAGAACAATCAGCTAATGATAGACATAAAAAAAGACCCTCAAGATGAGAAGGACAAACTAATTAGAAACGTAAAAGCAATAAGGATGATCAGATTTACTTTACAATATGATACATTTCGTTTGGTGAGTTCTTGTACTACTGCAAATGAGATATGGGAAAGGCTTAAGGAGTTATATTCCACTGATGCAGATCTCAAGAATTCCATCCAAACTCTTCTACTCTCAGAGTTTGGTGACTTCAAGCAAAAGCCAAAGGAAAGTCTTGTTCAAACATTTAATCGTTACAAGCATCTTCTCAACAAGATGATTAAGCACGGAATTGGCAGAGAAGTGATCAAGCAAAAGGTCACTTTTGTGAATGGTCTAAGAGCCGAATGGATGGCGATGGTTTCAACTATTAAAGCTCATGAATAGTTCAAGGCTTACTCGTTGGCAAAGCTTGTGGGGATTCTCAAGTCACATGAAAATGTCATGACAAAAAAAGCGAAAGAAGTCTCGGGCATGGGATCCTTGGACCTTATCTAAAAGAGTAAGAATGTGGTTGAAGAAGAAGCAGAGTCAGATCCTTCTAAATGTGATTTGACTAACGAAGAGTATGCTCTGATGGTGTCTAACCCCAAACGTTTCGCAAGGAAGAAATTCCCATATGCCAAAAACCGAAACAGGCAAGGGACTTATAGCTCCGAGAAGGCGAAGGAGGAGAATAAAAATACTCCTCATAAGGAAGAAGAGAAGAAGGAAGGAAAGTCAATTAGTAACTCTAGGTATGCTTGCTACTATTGTCACGGGTAGAATCATTTGGCGAAGGATTTCATGTTACGAAAGCTGAATGAGAAGAAAGATGGAGAGGATGAGGAGGCTTACCACATGCGTAAGCTAGAGGAGATCAAGAAGATAAAAACTAATGACAAATATAAGCCTACTTTAATTGTGCAGGAAAATGTAGCTGACTATAAGTTCGGTGGTATAGAGGTTTGGTCTACTGACTCGGAAGATGAAGAATTTTGCAAACCCACACATGGTAGGGCATTCATTACGAAGGAAGAAAGATCTGAGTGTGCTGGAAAATGTTTGACGGTGAAAGCTGGTGTGTCGCAAATAAGAGGCTACACAACAAATGGAGGGTGTGAAGAAGAGAAGGAGAAGGAGGACAAATGCTTTACCACGAAACCAGTCTGAGAGTAGATCAACGAGTGTGATCAGTTGATGAACAAGGTAAATTCCATTCTTGAATCTCTTAAAATACATGTTTCTAAATATGAAAAGGATTTAAATGATCTAAAATTCAAGTTCTCTAGTTTAAGTTGTAGCCTAAAACAAACTCACCTCACGAACTCTAACCTAACTGATCAAATTAGCAGGGTGTCTTCCAAGAGAGAGGAGTGAAGAATGTGGATAGAGAAGAAGGAATTAGAGTTGGTTAAGACAACATACAAATTGATTTATTTGCAACGTGACAATTTAAATTTTTTAAAACAAAGGAATACTTTTTTCTTGATTGCTAAACATCTTTATACCAGTATTACTCAGCTGCATTTAGATTGTGATATTGGCAAAAAGATGCACAAAATGATTTTTCCTTTCCTTGAATTAAAGGAGGACAAAAGAGATGTTGATTGCTATAATTGTGAATCAATTGTCTCATCAGAAGAAACCTCTAAAGCCTACAGAATTGGACTGGAAAAAATTGAATCATTTATTAAGTCCAAAGACCACAAGGACATGCTCAAATACTTACTGGATGAAAACGACAAACTGAAAATAAAGACCGAAACTGTACATAAATTTGATTCATCGAGTTCTAAGTTGAGTTTAGATAACAAGATTAATGCTAAAAATACATTTGAATTTGATGAGGACAGTAACATGAGTGAAATACCTGTAGAGGATGAGGTTGATTGTTCTAAATTTGTTAAAACCGAACCTGAACCAACGAAAGTCGTTATATCCGAGAATTCTATTGAGTTCACTCGATTGTCAAAAGAAAAGATCAAAGTCCTGAGAGAGAAGGTTGTGGTATACCAAAAGGTACAAATAGTACCAAATCAAGTGTACGCTACCACTAGAGTTACCAAGGGTCAAACAGTTGAACTAACAGCCTGGGTCGATGAAGATAATGTTGATGGTTGTAACGATCATTTCTGGTCTTCCCCAATCGATAACGCGGATGAAACAGTAGGACTATCAGAACGAACCTATTGGAGAGTGAAAGACTGTTACGTGGCAGAACCAATAAACAAGCCATCAAGCTTCAAGAAAAGCAGTACAAGTGGTACTAAGGAAGTTCAAAGTGAAACCAAAAGTACCAGCGAATCTCAGTCAGCAAGAAGCGAAACTAAAGCAAGGAAACTGAAACCGAATGTGAATGTTCACAAATCATCCAAGCAATTTGCAGAGCAAAAACATAAGCAAAATAGGAGATATTAGAAAAATCTCAATTAAAGGAAGCAGTTTTGGCAATCCCAAAACTCCAACTATGTGAGCAACGAGAATACTTTCAGTCAAAAAGAGAAATCACATTTGTAGGCGAAACCCAAACAGTGTTCATACTGTCATTCCTGTGCTTCATAGAAACAAAATGGTAATTTTTCTTATAAGTCATCAGTTCCTAAAAGGTTCTCTGAGGAACCCAATTCTCCTCAAACTGAATCAAAGAAAACTCCTGTCAAGGATGTTAAAGAGAAGGGAAAGCTCGTCTCAGGTTCTGAAGTTCAAAAAAAGAAGACGACCACTAACCCTAGAAAGGATAAGAGAGAATGTGTTAAGAATCAACATAAAGAAAAACAAACTGATTCAAACAAAACGAATAACAAAATCAAGGTTTTCACCATTAAAAGGAAAGATGAAACCACTTTAATAAAATGAATGTATTTGGTTGATCCTGCTATTACTTTTCCTTGTTGTGTAAAAGGCTCACGAGGACCCAAGCAACTGTGGGAATCTAAATCTGCTTGATTTTTGTAGGTCATACATGATGAGAAGTTTGACAATGAATGGTATATTGATAGTGGCTGCTCGCATCACATAACAGGAAGAAAGGAAGAGTTAAGAGAGTTTCAGGCTCTTAAAGATGGTGGGTGCGTCAAATGTGGAAATAATTCCTTTATAACGATAAAGGGTAATGGGATGATCACTAATTGAGATTTTTTAATCCAAAAGGTGGCTTATGTGGAAGGATTACAACACAATCTGATTAGTGTTTCACAATTAGTTGTGGGGATTGGACTGAAGGTATCCTTTGACAACAAAGGATATGAGATAATAAAGAAGAGAAAGCAGTTCTACTGAAGTCGCAACGATAAAGGGAAATGTATCCCTTAAAGTTAAACTTGATAAGAGGGAAGCCTGCTATATGCTTGCTAACGAAAGCTCATTATGATGATAGCTGGCTATAGCACAGAAGACTTTCGCATCTCAACTTCAAAGACATCAACAAGCTTATTCTTGGTGATCATGTGTGAGGGCTTCTTCTCTTAAAGTTTGACAAATATAATCTTTGTGCTGCATGTGAAATGGGAAATCAAAGTAGAAAAAGTCCTCCAACTCGTGTAAAAACGAACATCATCGAACCTCTTGAACTTCTATATATAGACCTTTGTGGACCTTCCACAATTGAAAGTATTGGTGGTAGTAAATACATACTAGTAATTGTTAATGATTTTTCACATTTTATGCGGGTGTATTTTCCTAAACATAAATCAGAGGCTACTCCAAAGCTAAAGATCTTTATAAAGCAAGTGGAAGTTCAGTTACGAAAGCTGGTCTGCAACATCAGAAGCAATAATGGGCTGAAATTCAAAAACAATGAGTTTGAAGAATTCTTATCTGAAAAGGGAGTAACTCACAACTTTTTGGCTCCCTATACTCAATAGTAGAATGGCATAGTTGAAAGGAGAAACCTTTCCTTGCGTGAAGCAGCTCGGACCCTGCTCAGTTTCATGTACTTACCTCTATATTTATGGGTTGATGCTATCACCATTGCTTGCTACATTCCAAATAGATCCCTCTTGAATAAGTAATTTAACCTTAATCCATATAAAATCTTAAATAATCGCAAAACTAACGTTAAGTTTTTCCATGTCTTCGGTTCCAGGTGTTTCATCTTTAATTCCAAAGAAAACTTGAACAACGTCGATCTAAAAGCAGATGAAGGTATCTTTTTGGGTTATTTGTTGACCTCCAAGGCATATAGGGTTCTCAACCAACGATCAAAGAAAATAGAAGAAACCTATTATGTCACATTTGATGATAATTATCTGTAGAAGAATTCATCAAGAGAAAGTCAAATGAGAGACATCTTTCCAACAACAAGTCTACCCATAATCCTAACAGCTGATCTATATGAGGAATATATGTTACTTTTTGATGAGCCAAAGAAGGCTATCAACTATGAAGCAAAAGCAACAGATAATAAATTCGATGAAATAAAGAAGATAATCGATGATGCCACAAAAGAAATGGAAACTAAACCTCCAATCTCAGGCGAACCATCAAAAGAAAGCACTCCATTGCAGGGGGAGGGTTCATCTACAGAAAATAAATCAAATTCACCTTTCCAGGGGGAAAACCCATCTCCAACCATGACCCATGAAAGTCCACTTGAGGGGGAGAATTCTAAACTGGATGTTGCAACATTCTCATCATTCGAGGGGGAGAATCATAATACAAATGATGATTCGGATGTTCAATAAGAATTCGAAGAGGAAGTTATTGCTGAACTGGATCTTGCCTATAATCTAAACTACCATCCTCTCACAAAATGGACTAAAGATCATCTAAGAACTCAAGTTACTGGTGAATCATCTGTGGGAGTTCTTACACCCTCTAAACTGAAAGCTAAGCAAACTGCTTTATTCTCTCAAGTGGAATATTGCATGTTTAATTCGTTTGTCTCCAAAAGATAACAAAAAACAGTTAATACTACACTCGATCACTTTCATTGGGTACAAGCCATGTAGGAGGAACTTAATGAGTTTGAATGAAACAAGGTTTGGAGATTGATTCCTACACCACCGGATGCATCTGTGATCGGTCTAAAACGGGTGTTTCGCAACAAAATGGATAAAGAAGGCAACATCATAAGGAAAAAAGTGAGGCTTGTGGTGAAAGGATATTTTCAGGAATAAGGGATAGACTATGAAGAAACTTTCGCTCCCATTGTGAGACTAAAATCGGTTCATATCTTTCTAGCATATGCAGCACACAAGAATCTTGAGGTGTTTCAAATGGATGTCAAATGTGGTTTCTTAAATGGTGAAATGGAAGAGACTTTATATGTCGAGCAACCACCAGGTTTCATGAACAAGATATTTCCCAATCATTGCTACGTTTTGGATAAATCCTTTTATGGTCTAAAGAAAGTGCCAAGACCTTGGTATGAAACACTAACGTGCTTTCTTAAATTGTCTAAATTCAAACAAGGTTTAGTTGACCCAAACTCTTCCCTAAGAAAGAGGGTGACCATCTAATGATAGTCCAAATTTATGTCGATGACATCATATTTGGTTCTACGAATCCCAGCTTAACAGCTGAGTTTCGCAAGTTGATGGAGACTAAATTTGAGATGAGCTCAATGGGTCTAATTAACTTTTTCCTTGGGTTAAATATTAGACAGGGACCAGAAGGAATTTTTATCAATCAGGAGGCTTACACAAAGACTTTATTGGCAAAGTTCGGAATGATGGGAGACTATAAAGTGAAGGTTCCAATGGCATTCAGAACAAAGATAATGCCATCTCTAGATAAACTGGCTGCTGATATGACGCTCTATTGCCAAATGATAGGGTCTTTAATGTATCTTACAGCTACTAGACCAAATATTATGTTTTATGTTTGTTACCGTGCCAGGTTTCAAGCCAATCCACGCGCACCTCACATGGTGGCATTTAAGAACATCTTCCGATACCTAAAGCGAACCTCATCTCTCGTCATTTGGTACCCAGCGAGGTCAGGATTTTTCGTTCAAGCAATCTCAAATGCCGATCTTGGAGGATTTGGTCTAGATAGAAAAAGTACCACATGCGATTGTCAATTTCTGGATGGCAAACTCGTCAGCTAGCAGTCCAAGAAACAAACGTGTGTCTCCTTGTCCACAGCCGAAGCTGAATATATAGTCGCTGTATCTTGTGTTTCACAGGTTATTTGGATTCAAAGTCAGTTAAGAGACTATGACCTAAACATGAAGCGAATCCCACTCTATTGTGACTCTGAAAGCGCAATTTGAATACGTCACAAGCCTGTGCAACACATAAAAAAAACACATAGCACTGACATACGACTTTATTAAGGATCATCTGGAAAACGGTAATGTTGAAATTCATTTTGTACGTTCCACTGATCAATTGACTGACATGTTCACGAAAGCCTTGCGTGAAGCAACCTTTAATAGAATACTCTAAGGCTTAGGAATGATGGAAGCTGAATCAGTACCAAAACCACCTTCACACTAATAAAGAAGTGGTTGCGAACCATTACAAACGTTCGCAGCCGCTCACAGTTAACTGTTCATCTTGTTTTCCTTATTGCTTCAAATCAATGCGAATGCTCGTAAGAGTTCGTCGTTCACTTTTCATTCGTCCGAATCTCGTGACAACATAAATCCAGAGCTACTCTCATTCTCTTTATGGGTTAGGTATAAACTTTACAATCTATGTATTAGCTAAGTTGTCCCTAGAAGCAAGTTGTTATATGTTGTTCGAAGCCTCACTAGACTCTATATGAAGCCTTAATGAATCGAATCTACCATTCATTTCTTCCCCATAAGGCTATTAAATTCACATTTGTCATGAGCTACCTTAGTCTTCTCATAATGAGTTAAGAGTTTTCTGCTTTTTCCTCCATCACAGCAGAGGTACATTCGCCTTCTCTGGAACCACGTCTCTATTTCTCCATTAATTTCGTTTTCATCAATGTAACCCTCAAGACTCTTAGCAATTACCACTGAGGTTTATGGTTACGAAACATCTGTGTTGATGATCTTATCTTTGCATACCACGATCTAAGTGAAACCCACAATCCAACACACTTTCATGAATTGATGGTGAACAATTACAAGTTCTAGCTTTTCACCTATGAATTGATGAACGCCGTCGTTTGTACCTTGAAATCTCTGTTACTTTTATATCTTTATGAAGTGTTCTCCTCCAAGTCACTTCTTCCCAAAGGATCCTTTTTTTATATTTGTTTGATATTCCAAAATATTATCCTGTCACTGCTATAACAACGAACCTACTCGTTCAACTAACTACACTGGTCACACGAGTACTCCATCTGTATCGTTGTAAATATGAGCCGTATCTTCTATACATGACCAAGTGTCTCAAGTATTGCCCATTGGTTCATGCTCTAACCAAAATGGAGGATGTTCCGATGTCTCTTTTGTTAAAGGCATATTCTTCTGCAAGATACATCAAGATCATATTTGACATTCACGATCAAAAATCCTCCATCACCAAAGTCATATTTTGTTCCCTTTTTGGGCTTCCACAGTCAGTGGATATTGTTAATCCTAAAACAGTCTCCAGTACTGCTCTCCTGGAGATGTTCTATCAAATGGGATACAAGGAGAGTTTGTCTAGAATTTCAAAATTCCGTAAGCCAAATCTTTCTCCTCAATGGAATGCTTTATTCACGATATTGTTCAAAAGCTTTTCTGAAAGAATCACCGGATCCGACTGCACAAGTAACTTATTCATGACTATTCTCTATGGACTCTACACAGGGATGAACATCGATTATGGAGTCGTTCTGTGGGTTCAGGTGGTTCAAAGCACTATCTCCTCGTCTCGTCATACGAAGATATCATGTGCAATATTTTGGTCTCTAATAGTTCGCATGGCCATTATCAAACACAATATTCCTCTAATGTAGGATGCCCTCGCATTCACAGTTTCCACCCTTCATACAACATGGATTATTGTTGCTGGTCCATCAAAGTTTGCGTTTATTGGATCTATCCCCGAAGTTATGTTTCAGGATGTTCCTGCATCGAGTAAACTCTTGGAAGGCTTTCGCAAACTTACACCATCTGGGTTTAGGCCACTTACTCCATAGATGCAGGTAGTTCTTGATACCGCCGACAAACTGAAGAAAGGCGGAAAGGGGTTAAAGAAAATGGTTAAGAAGGCTGGTGCTTCTGAAGGTCCCTATGATGTTACAAAACTTTCCCCGAAAAAGTGAAAGGGACCTGCACCATCTTCTACGGCTGCTTTGAAAAGAAGGAAACAACCAGCTCATAAGTAAAAGACTCCTACTCCCTCAGAAAGCGAAAACTCATATTCTGAAACTGAATTAGACGTTCATATTGAAACAACTCAACCAATTCGTAATCAGGAGGAAATCTCGGTTAGTAATGAAGAGGCAGAGACAGTTCACCATCAAGAGCTTCCAGTTCATAATGAAGAATATACTACGAATCAAAAGGTACATCAATATGTTCATGACTCAATTCCTTCTCCTCCTCTCTCTCCAACAACAAAATCATGCATTCCCATTACTATTTCTCTTTGTCCACCACCTATTATTTCCTCTCAACCTACATCAGTTCCCATTTCAACACCAATCTTAACCACTTCAACTACCGATCCCATTTCTTCAACGGTTCCCGATGTTACGATCAACGTATCTGATACGGGAGCCATAACTTCAGTGTTCACTACCTCTGTTTCTTTATCAATTTATTGTGTTCGTACTAACGATCCGGATATGAATTTTGATGATGGTGATGAAGATGATCTAGGCGGATTCACTTATAGTCCGTTCCAGATTCAAACTGACAGTGAAGATGAAGCCCAGTTATGAAACGCCAGTTAAAGCCTATTAATGAGAAGCTTGATCAACTGTTGCTAGCCTCCAAGGCTTCTTCTTCTTATGCATATTCAAAAGAAATGATTGAATCCTTATTTGATAGAATAAAGAAGGAGCATGAAGAAAATGCCAAGAAGATGAATGCAGGAATTTCTAAATCTGCTGAAGTCTGCAAATCCACGATCGAAAAAAGTCGATAAACTAATTTCTAAAATGACCAATTTCATGGAGACTTATCGAAAACCCTACAACAATAATACCGCCTCTTTGAATGAAGCCCTTCATAATTTGGGGACAATGTTCAAGAATGAGAAGCTCAATCTGGAGAAGATTCGCACTTGGCTGCAGTAAAATCATGCATCATTCCAAACATCTCTTACTTCGTAGATTACAACGCTTCAAGATGATTTGGCATTGGAAAATAAAATCATGGATGCCCTTGTGAAGACGACTAAAAAAGTGATGGTGTTAGATACAAAACTTCAACAGTCTGAGAAACGGGTCCATGATTTGTTATCAGAGAAGGCAGCAGTACGAACTTGTGTTACTGATGTTACCAATCTGCTCTCTGATATCATTGAGACCAGGGACTTAATGATCTCCATTACGGTTCGAAAACACCTTGCTGAGAGGTTAAGACCTGTTTTTGCAATGTTATATGGGCTGCAGGGTGTGTCTCCTCATATCTTTGAATAAAAACAAGGGTGAGAAGGTGCATCAAA
The DNA here is from genome assembly GCF_052625555.1 of Lactuca saligna. Classification (NCBI taxonomy): domain Eukaryota; kingdom Viridiplantae; phylum Streptophyta; class Magnoliopsida; order Asterales; family Asteraceae; genus Lactuca; species Lactuca saligna. The sequence goes on from NC_136422.1 coordinate 68,828,935, forward strand.
GGTTCAACCTTCACAAATCCTTACAAAGCCCATCATCAAGAACGAACCTATGGACAAGGAAAATTTGATTGAATAAGAGCCGATATTAATGACAACGAAGATGAAGAGCCTGATGAAACTGAACTTAAAAGGTGGAAGGCTCATGACGCTGAAATTAATGAAACTCAGAGAATCATCAAAGAGGCTGAAGAAAAAGAAAAGGCTGAAAGGGAAGCTCACGCCACTCTCAAGAGCAGAATGTTATTATTTCCGAAGTGGACCTTGAAGAATTTAGCATGATGTTGTGGAGCTACCAAGTCAATATTGGTTAGATCATGTTGCATCTTTTGATCATCAAAATACTCATGATTCACAACTTGATCTTCCAATTACTCCAAAAGCATTCAGGTTTTGTGCATTTGTGAAGGTTGCGAATGCTCCTTTTACAGATAGCAGTGCTGATCAGATGATGTTCTCTTTTTACTTAAAGTACATGAAGCCCCAATATGAAACCTGGTGTGCCCACAAAATTGTTGATATTAAGGTTACCGGGCCTATCGAAACTTAAAGCTTTCCGAATGCAAAGTTTAAGGTTGCGAGAGGATCAACATGTCAGGCCTACGAATTCACTCTTGCAGACCTGCATTACTTGAATCCCAATGTCTGGATCGTTATCTACACCATGTTGTTGCGAGAGAAAGATTAGTACAAGCCTTTGATGTCCCATCTTCAACTTATGATCAGATCGTATATTCAAGAAGTTGGTTTGATGGATATGGATATTGCCACATTTTTGAAGAAGAAGCCAACAGTTGTTCCCAAGGAAGCTCTGAAAGACTTGGAGATGTTAAAGCCAGGGAAGATATACAAGGAAGGATGGTTTGTGGTGTAGCAATCCAGAGAAAGAACGTGAGCACACTTTTGCAAGTCATACTTCCATCTTGAAGACAAACATCTCTACAACACTACCTGCTTGGAATATATATTGGACCTGATCACTAAGTTCTAGGGTAACCATCCAGATGATGTCAAGTGCTTTTCAGATATGCTTTTTTGGTACATCAATGTTCGCAAGTTACTACTGAGCTTCATTCCAAAAATCTATGAAGTGCAGAAGCGAATCACTGGCTGACAAGCTACACTCTCCATTGATGCAAAGGGGAGATTGTTAAGTATTTATATGTTGCGTCATTGTTCTTTTTGCATTAGTCCAGTATATATACGGTTTTAGGCCTATCCAACCGTTTATTATTAGGGTTATAGTATATATTTGGTGCATGCATGCACCGTATTAGGTTAACGTTTGATTCTGTCATTCTATACATTATTGTAACCCTACCGCACATCTACAGTAGCAATTCTTCATAGAGTTCTTCTGAGGTTGTGGATTTTTAACCATTCGACAATAGTTTGATTCATCTTGTGTTCTTGTTTAATTTACCTTCTTGGTTTGCATGTTAAGAATCTAATCGATCATAAAGACTTTTTAGTCTCATCATTTGGTATCAGAGCGAATCACTGGCTGACGGGATACCATTCGGATGATGTCAAGTGCTCTTCAGATATGATTTTATGGTACATCAATGTTCGCAAGCTACTACTGAGCTTCATTCCAAAAATTTACGAAGTGCAGAAGCGAATCACTGGCTGACGGGCTACACTCTCCGTTGATGCAAAGGGGAAGATTGTTAAGTATTTATGTGTTGCGTCATTAGTATTTTTGCATTAGTCAAGTATGTATACAGTTTTGGGCCTGTCCAGCCGTTTATTATTAGGTTTATAGTATATATATGGTGCATGCATGCACCATATTAGGTTAACTGTTGATTTTGTCATTTTACATATTATACCAGTGATTCTGTCATACTACACTCTACAGTAGCAATTCTTCATAGAGTTCTTCTGAGGTTGTGGCTTTTGAATCATTCGAAAACTATTTGATTCATCTTTGTTCTTGTTTAATTTACATTCTTGGTTTGAATGTTAAGAATCTAATCGATCTTAAAGACTTTTTAGTCTCACCACTCATCGAGTTCTGCCCTATACAGGATCGGGACAAATCGTCCCAACTCGTCGAGTTCCTTCATGACTCGTTGGGTTCTGTAGTTTTCTAAGCGCTTCTTAATGGATGAATCTCATATCCTTCGGATCTAAGCTCCATACTTCATATTCATACTGAAAATGACCTTTTTAAGGGTAAAGTTTCCAACTTTACTCGTTAGTACCCTTCCTTAATGGATATAGCTCAAACGCTAACTCTTTAAGACCTATATCTTGATCCAAAATTCATTAATACTTCAAGCTAAGGTATACAAACTGAGATCTAGACCCTAGACATTACAAGAACACGTAAAGTCTGAGTTTCTCCCCATACATGGCCTTTTGGAGCTTAAAAGGCCCAAATGACATCCTAAAGCTTGCATGGGGCATCAATAGCCATAAAGTTTGCACCTATATGCCATGAAAGCCCTTCAAGGTCCTAGATCTAGAAGTATATTCACTTGGGATTTCTATTTCCCAAAGACGATGCTACTTGGACCAAAACCCAATAAAAGTGAAAATGAAGAGATCTAAGTAATCATTAAGCAAGTTTGAGACTAGCTTACCAAAAAGTGATGTAAATGGGGTGAATTTTATGGATCTAAAAGCTTCCTATTGGGTCCTCAAGCTTCTTCTTCTTCCACAAGCTTTAAACGCACAAAACTCTCTTGATCGCTCACAAACTCAAACAAATCAGTAGGGTTTCGAGATTTAGGGTTTGCGACTTGGAGGCGGTGAATGAGGCCAACATGCAGGGTTTAAGATGATTAAAAAGGGTGCAAACCCTGGAAATTAGGGTTTCACCTCTGCCAGCCTATTTGTAGAGTTGGGGGCTCTCAACTCGTCGAGTAGGTTCCTAAAATCACGTAAGCCCAAACAGTCTTTACTCAACGATTTTGGGGCATCCAACTTGTTGAGTTGCTCATATAATTTGAATGATTATTAAATTAACTATGTACCAGGAACCAGGTGTTACAACTCTCCCCCACTTATCTTAGACTTCATCCTTGAAGTCTATTTCTTCAAATAACTTTGGGTAATTCTCTCTCATCTCCTCCTCTAGCTCCCTAGTCCACTCCGAGCTCTTGCGGTGCTGCCAATGCACCTTCATCAGCTCTACCCTCTTGTTCGTCAGCTCTTTCGTCTCTCTGTTGATAATAGCTATCGGTCTCTTGTTGTAGTTCAGGCTGTCATCAACCTATATGTGCTCTAATGGCACAACTACGGAGCCATCCACTAAGCACTTCCACAGATGGGAGACATGATGGATCTAGCTAAGCTCTACTAGAAGATCCAAACGATAAGCAACCCGACCCACTCGAGCCAAAACCCTGAACGGACCGATGTACTTGGGGCCCAATCTTCCCCGCTTTCTAAACCGGATGACACCTTTCCAAGGTGACACCTTCAGGAGAACCATGTCGCCCAACTGAAACTCCAAGTATGAATGACACTTGTCGGAATAACTTTTATGCCGACTCTGAGCCGTCTGATGCCTACTTCGGACATGCTGGATCCTCTCAGTAATCTTGAGTACTACCTCAGCACTCCCCATGACTCTCTGACCAACCTCCCCCCAAAATATTGGGGTCCTACACTTCCTCCCATAGAGCATCTCTGTAAAATCCCAAAATCGAGACCCAAATTTTTTTGTTTTAAAGAATATTACTTGTAAAAATAGTTAACGGAAAACAGCATTGATATCCTTTCAACATAAACTCGCGGATCTCAATTCCCAAAACCATATTAGTAAATAGTATAATATCAGAGTACAATCCCAGGTTTCTCAAATGCAGAATATCATATGTGAATGTGTGATGCGCTGCTACCCTGCCGGCTCCTTCCCTTTAGATGAAGAGGTACCTGAAACCAAAACTAAAAACCATAAGAACAAAGCTTAGTGAGTTCCCCTATCACACCCAAACAAAAATGCATAATCTTATGTATCTTTTAACCGGTAACTGTCGGGCATATACAGGAGTTGGGCTCCTCCTCGGTATCTTTCAACTGGTAACCGGGAACTAACCTCCCCTTCAGTATCTTTCAATTGGTAACTCGGAGCTACCCTCCCTTTCGGTATCTTTCAATCGGTAATTAGGGACTATTTCTCCCCTACTACTACTAACACATATCAAGCACAGTAACATATCAAGCACAATAAACATATCAGGCATAATAATCATATCTCATATCAACACTAGATAATCACCAAAAAGACAATCATCTGTCCAATACTCTTACTTGTGGGTCGGCATTGTGGCCGTACACCCACTCCTACTAGGAGAATACTCACCTCAGAGTTGTGTAGTGTCTACACCGATCTCCATATGAAAACCAACTCTCCTCAAATCCTCAATCCCTACACAAAAACTTTTCTAACTTATCAATTCATACTCATAACCCTTACAAGGGTCAACTCCAGTCCAAGACAATGTCAAGTTCAACACCTTGGTCAACGGTCAATCATCTGATCAAAGTCAACATCTGGTTGACTCGACTCTTCGAGTGAGTCCTCCAACTCGTCAAGTCCCCATATCCATAAAATGCCATAATCCCGTCCCTACTCATCGAGCCTACCAAGAGCTCGATGAAGTCACTTTCAACAACACACCAAACTATCTTCAACCGACTCGCTGAGTTCATCATTGTACTCATCGATTTCATCTTCATCCATATGAAGGGGTTTAGCCGATGACTCGCCGAGTTCTCCTTGAACTCGTCGAGTCCATCTTCATGTGGTTGGGACGTTGTCTTGAACTCACTGACTTCGTTCTTGAACTCGTCGGGTCCTTTGGTGTTCAAGTCTAACACAAACCCCCTAACAGGTTGAGTGTCCCCTCCACTCAACCAAAACCACTTCCATAAGACATTTTCAGAAAAAGAGACCCGAATCGCAAAGTCTCCTAAGAGACCCGTCGAGTACCTCTATGATCAAAACTATCCAGTCAGCTATAACGGGTCTTAAGGCATCAAAACAATACATCTGGACTCCTATGGTCCATTTCATACGCAAAGTCATAATCTTGATGTCCATGCATGGGTTTTTGACTCAAAAGACCATAAAAGAAGTCTACAAGATGGATGGGGTGCTTATGGCAACAAAGTTGGAACCTTTATGCCATAAGCACCCCCAATAGTTCCTGATCCGAAGTGCAACTCCAAGCACACCCACAAAATCTGATTTTAGCATTTCTAAACTCATAAAAAGGGGTAGAAATAGCCCCAAATCAAAATCTAAGAGATAGATGGTCATGGTTCTAGCTTTTTACCTTCAATGAGCTGAGAATGGAATAAAACATATTGATCTTCTTGCTTCTACTTGAACTCCTAAGCTTCCTTCCTCCTTTCCACCCTCTAAAACAGACAAAAGGTACCAACAAGCTCAAGAACACACAATAATGGCTAGGGTTTCGAGTTAGGGTTTTCTCTGGGTTGGGAGGGACAATGGAGGCTAGTTTGTGGTGCTATAAGTTGTTTAAATAGGGTGCAAACCCAAATATAAGGGTTTCATTCAGACATTCCTACTCGCTGAGTCGGTCTCCCGACTCGTCGAGTAGGTCACTTAACCCTCCGATCCAAAGTCGAGTCTACTCGACAATTTAGGCCTCCACCTCGCCAAGTCCCAGAGAAAATCATGGAGTTACTTGAATTTAAATACATACCAGGAATCGGGTGTTACAAATCTTCCCCACTTATTTTAGACTTCATCCTCGAAGTCTGCTGTTGTGTCCTGAAAAAGGTCGGGGTAGTGTTCCCTCATCTCGTCCTCCGGCTCCCAAGTCCATTTGAAGCCCTTGCGATGCTACCATTGTACCTTCACCAGCTCCACCCTCTTATTCCTTATATCCTTTGACTTCCTTTCGAGGATCGCCACAGGTTGTTCAATGTAGTTCAGGCTGTCATCCACTTGAATATCCTCCAAAGGCACCATTGCCGAATCGTACACCAGACACTTTCGTAACTGGGAGACATGAAAAGTGCTATGAATTTGATTGTGTTCGGCTGGCAGGTCCATCCTATATGCCACCTTGCCCACCCGGGCGACGACCCTCAAAGGTCTAATGTACCTGGGGCCCAACTTGCCCCGCTTCCTGAACCAAATGATGCCTTTCTAAGGCGACACCTTCAGGAGCACCATATCCCCGACCTAGAATTCCAGGTCCGAACGATGTCTGTCGGCATAAATTTTTTGGATCCTTTCCGTAGTCTTGAGTACCTTATAAAACACTCTGAGCAATCTGAAGCCTGCTCCGCACCTTCTGGATCCTCTCCGTAGTCTTGAGTACCACTTCGGTACTCCCCATGACCCTCTGTTCAACCTCACCCTAGCATATCGGGGTCTGGAACTTCTTCCCGTACAACATCCCAAAGGGAGAGCAGTCAATACTCACATGATAGCTTTTATTATAAGAAAACTTAGCCAAAGGAAGGTAAGTATCCCAACTACCTTTGAAGTCTAAACACATGCCCGCAACATATCCTCCAGAGTTTGGATGGTCCGCTCACTTTGACCATCTGTCTACGGGTGAAAAGCGGTGCTAAAGTGCAGACGAGTACCCAGCTTATCATGAAACTTCTTCTAAAACTTGGAAGTGAACCATACATCCCCGTCGGAAATCACTAAAACTGGCACCCCATGTCGAGCCACTACCTCCATGATATAGATGTCGGCCAACTTCTCCGCTAAAATGCTCTTCTGAATTAGAATGAAATGGAACTCTTGGTCAATCGATCCAGGATGACCCAAATCGAATCCACTCCCCACACGGTCCTAGGAAGCTTCATGATGAAATCCATAGTGATATCTTCCCATTTTCACAGCAGAATATCCAATAGCTGGGTCTTATCGTGAGGCCTCTGGTGCTCAGCCTTGACCTTCCTGCAGGTCAGGCATCTCTTAACGAACCAAGCTACATCCCTTTTCATGCAGGGCCACCAATAATCAAGACGAAGATCCCTGTACATCTTCGTCGCCCCAGGATGGATAGAAAACCTTGATTTGTGCACATCCTCCTTCAATACCTGGCACATACCTCCATGATATGGGACCTACACTCTACAGTGTAGATTCAACAATCCATGACTTTCATAATTAAAGGAGGAAACCTGGACCACAATACGCTCACTCTTATGATGTTCCTCCTTCATAGCCTCCTGTTGGGTCTCTAGAATCCGCTCCAACATTGGAGTCACCACGGTCATCCTCCTGCTGATGTCTCTGATTGGTGTTGCCCTACGGCTAAGCGCATCGGCAACAACATTAGCCTTCCCTAGATGGTAGAAGATCTCACCATCGTAATCCTTCACCACATCAAGCCATTGATGTTGCCTCATGTTCAGATTCATTTGATCCATAAGGTACCTCAAACTCTTATGGTCCGTGTAAATAGTACATCATACCAACAGAGGTAATGATGCCAAATCTTGAGGGTGAAAACAACTGCCCCCAACTCTAGGTTATGTGTTAGATAGTTTGCCTCATGAGGCTCCAGCTGCCTTGAAGCGTAGGCAATAACATGCCCCCTATGCATCAATATTGCGCCCAAACCCGAGATGGATGTAGCGCAATACATAACAAAGTCCTCCACGCCCTCTGGCAGGGCTATGATTGGTGCCTCGCACAACCTCTATCTTAATATATCGAATGCGGCCAGCTGCTCAGGCCCCCAGCAAAAGACCATGACTTTCCTTGTCAACCGGGTCAAGGGCACGACTATCTTGGAGAAGTCCTTAATGAATCTCTAATAGTAACCTACCAGTCCAAGGAAGCTCCAAATCTCATATGGAGACCTAAGGACCTCCCACATCATCATGGCCTCCACTTTGGCTCGGTCGACCGAAATCCTATTATGGTTCACAAGGTTCCCAAGAAATTGCACCTCGTGCAACCAGAACACACACTTGGAGAACTTAGCATACAAGCTCTCCCTCCTCAGGGTATCCAACACCTCCCGCAAGTGCTCCTCATGCTGCTCCCAAGTCTTAGAATAGACCAAGATATCATCAATGAAAACTATCACATATCGATCAAAAATCGTTCTGCACACATGGTTCATGAGATCCATGAACGCGGCTGGAGCATTGGTGAGCCCAAAAGGCATCACTACAAACTCATAGTGACCATATCGTGTCCAAAAGGCAGTCTTCTGCACATCCTCCTCTCCGAACCTCATCTGATGATATCCTGAACGCAAATCAAACTTGGAGAACCAACATGCTCCCTGAAGTTATTCAAAGAGATCATCAATCCTCGAGAGTGGGTAACGGTTCTTCACCGTTACCTTATTCAGCTCCCGATAATCTATACACATCCGATGCGACCCATCCTTCTCCTTCACCAGTAGAATCGGGGCTCCCCAAGGTGAACTGCTCGGTCTGATGAATCCCTTGTTTAACAACTCCTGCAACTGTGTAGACAACTCTTGCATCTCAGGAGGAGCCAATCGATATGGTGCCTTAGCTATCGGAGCCACACCAGAGACCAGTTCGATCCTGAACTCCACGTGCCTCTCTGGAGGTATCCCTAGCAGCTCCTATAGAAATACATATGTGTACTCTTGTACCACTATCACATCACTCATCTTCACCTGAACTGCCTCCCGGGTATCCATAACATAGGCGACATACCCTGTGCAACCCCGCTGGAAGTAGTGCCTAGCCCTCGCTACTGAACATAAAGTCGGTCCGCGTTGTGGTCTCTCGCCCTGAATCACCAACTCTCCCCCACCTGGGATCCTGATCTGAACCAATTATTGTGCACAGTCTATCACTGCCCCATTAGGGCTCAACCTATCCATCCCTATAATAACCTTGTTCCCCTACAATGGTATCGGAAACAAATCTACCAAGTAACACTCCTCTTACAACCTCAAAACACAACCTCTGGAAACCTCTAATGCTCGCATTGACCGGTCGTCCGCAATCGCGACCTCTGCAGGGCAATCTAACATGCCCGAAGACTCAGGAAAACTCTTGCTAAATGCAAGAGAGACAAATGATTGGGTATCACCTGAACCAAACAACACTTGAACCGGGATACCGTTCACATGGAACAATGTAAACAAAGTATATAGCATAATACATCAATATCACAAGCGACATAAAATAAAAGTTAGAGAGAAGAAACCATACCCACTACCACATCGGTTACGGCGCGTGCCTCCTCGGTAGTCAAATGGAAGGCACAGCTCCTCACCACTAGAGCCTCTGACTTGACCTTTCGGCCATCTGTATCCCATGTAGTCACTGGAGTTGGCGCCACCACTAACGCTGTTGCTGCTATCAATATGCGGCAATTGGACTTTTATGGTCCCTCTGATTGCAATGAAAGCAAATCAGGTCTGACATCTGAATAGTAAGGGTAGGAGCAGTACAATCCCTGCCAAAATGCCCGGTCTTGCCGCACTTATAGCAGCCTGATCCCAACCTAGTGCGGCAAACCCCCTCGTGTGACCTACTCCATTTCCCACAGTGGTCCCGACCCTACTAGCCCATCGAACTAGCGTCAAATCCCCTGGGTTTCTTCCCTGATACCCCAACAACATGCCCTGTCTCTGCTTTCCTCTTCCTGAGGTGCTCTAAATCAATCTCCCTCTCCCTCGCCCCGACAATCATGGAATCAGAGTCGGGCAAGCAGAATAACTGACATGCTCTGGAATGTTAACCCTCAACATAGCATGATAGTGGGTCTTCCACATCTCCTCATCCCTTGCATACTGAGGTACCAACAAGGCCCTCTCTTGGAACTTAGCGGTGATCTCCACCACAGTCTCAATACTCTGCCTCATATCAAGAAACTCCTTGGCCAGCAGCTGAAGCTCCACAGCTGGTGCAAACTTACACCAGAACCTGGTCTCAAAATCTAACAAATTCATAGCCTCAATGGCTGGGGCCCCAGTGAATCACCCACTAACTCCCACCAATCTTTGACTCGATCCCTCAAACAACCCACATCAAAGCATAGCTTCAACCCCTCCGGGCAGAAGCTCGTCAACTGTGCAGACTCAATGTCTGCAATCCATCTCCTGTCCATAATGGGGCCCTTTACCCCGTGAAAGTCTGGCGCACCACTCCCCTTGAAATCCTTGAAGGATAGTGTACGCGAACCTGATTGGCTGGATGCCAAGTCACTCCGGAATGTCTGGAGGTGATCCTCCATCAGCTTAATAATCCCCTCCTTGATCGACCCAGAAATGACTGAAGTCGCCTCAAGGATACTTATTGTGTTCTTTGACGCCCTGAACTCACGTAGCCCGTCATCAACAGGCTTGGATCCCGCTCCCGATCCTGATCCTGATCAAGATCTGGATCCTTAACCTCCTGCTCTATGTCGCGTAATTTCCATATTGAAATAAGATACATAAATGCCAGGGTCATACATACTCTCGAGAGATCTCACACACTCTCCAGGTTTCCTAGTTCTACCTCAGCCCTCCTTGATTTAACTACATATCCTCTGCTTTCAATAGTACGGGTCCATACTACCTTCCACATATATCTGTACTTTCCTCAAGGATTGCTTCGACTTCACCAAGTCCCTTCTACTAACACTTCTTTCCAAACTTATCTCATCCTAGGCTTGTCCTAGGGCACTCTCCGACTTACTCTCCGCCATCAGCTGCACAAGGAGTCCCTACCATCTTTCCCTAACTAGCTTGCGGATACTATTACATATTCACTTACTAGTTATTTAAAGCTAGTAGGAACCCCTATCATCACAAAGCAAGCAACATTCGTGCATTGAGTAACCATTACCAAGCATAACCTAACCATGCTACCATTCTGTTGACTAACCAGCCTTAGCATATTGTCCAATAAACTCATACAATAGGTATATAAGGCATCCCTCCTAGATCGTTAGCCCTAGTCTAGCATGCAATTCTCATAATCATATCATATAACATAAAATAGCATGTATGGGTATCTTGGAGGAACTTACTTGAGCTCAGCCGGTCCCACGCATCGCACACCTTATTCTTTCCAAAACTCCTTATTTTTAAATTTTAGAAAACGATTTTTCTTCTAATAATCCATCAAGCCCTCGGTTTGAGTCTAGACACCCCAGACGGTGTGCTCGAATCCCTCAAACCAAGGCTCTGATACAACTTATAACATCCTAAAATCGAGACCCAATCTTTTTTTTATTTGTAAAAATAATTAATGAAATGTGGAATATCATGTGTGTATTACTTGTAAAAATAGTATATTACTTGTAAAAATAGTTAATGAAAAACAACATTGAAATACTTTCAACATAAAGTCATAGATCTCATGTCCCAAAACCATATTAGTAAATAGTATAATATCATAGTACAATCCAAGGTTTCTCAAATGTGGAATATCATGTGTGAATGTGTGATGTGCTGCTACCTTGTCGGCTCCTTCCCTTTAGATGAAGAGGTACCTAAAACTAAAAATAAAAATCGTAAGCACAAAGCTTAGTGAGTTCCCCTATCATACCCATACAAAAATGCATAATATTCGGTATCTTTCAACCGGTAACTGTTGGGCATAACCAGGAGCTGGGCTCCTCCTCAGTATGTTTCAACTGGTAATCGGGAACTAACCTCCCCTTCAGTATCTTTCAATCGATAACTGGGAGCTACCCTCCCCTTTGGTATCTTTCAATTGGTAACTGGAGACTATTTCACCCCTACTACTACTAACACATATCAAGCACAGTAACATATCAAGCAAAATAAACATATCAGGCACAGTAAGCAAATCTCATATCAACACTAGATGATCATCACAAAGACAGTCAACTATCCAATACTCTTACTTGTGGGTTGGCATTGTGGTCGTAGACCCACTCCTACCAGGAGAAAACTCACCTCAAAGTCGTGTAATGTCTGCACCGATCTCGGTATGAAAACCAACTCTCCTCGAATCCTCAATCCCTACACAACAACTTTTCTAACTTATCAATTCATACTCAAAAACCTTACAAGGGTCAACTCCAGTTCAAGACAAGGTCAAGGTCAACACCTTGGATAGTGGTCGATCAACTGGTCAAAGTCATCATCTAGTTGACTCGACTCGCCGAGTGAGTCCTCCAACTCATCGAGTCCCCATATCCACAAAATGCCATAATCCCGTCCCTACTCGTCGAGCCTAGAAAGAGCTTGACGAGTTCGCCTTCAACAACACACCGGACTATCTTCAACCGACTCGTCGATTTCATCTTCATCCATATGAAGGTGTTCAGCCTATAACTCACTGAGTTCTCGTAGAACTCGTCGAGTCCATCTTTGTGTGGTTGGGATGTTGTCTTGATCTCGTCGAGTTTGTTCTTGAACTCGTCGGTTCCTTTGCTCTTCAAGTCCAACACAAACCCCCTAACAGGATGAGTGTCCCCTCCACTCAACCAAAACCACTTCCAGAAGACATTTAGGGAAAAAGAGACCTGACTTGCTGAGTTTCCAAGAGACTGGTCGAGTACCTCTATGATCAAAACTATCTAGTCAGTTATAATGGGTCTTAATGCATCAAAACCATAGATCTGACCTCCTAAGGTTGATTTATACGTAAAGTCCCAATATTGACGTCTATGCATGGGGTTTTTGACTCAAAAGACCATAAAAGAAGTCTACAATATGCATGGGGTGCTTATGGCAACAAATTTGGCACCTTTATGCCATAAGGACCCCTAATGGTTCTAGATCTGAAGTGCAACTGCAAGCACACCCACAAAATCCGATTTTAGTTTCTCTAAACACATAAAAAGGGGTAGAAATAGCCCCAAATCAAAAGAGATAGATGGTCAAGGTTCCAACTTTTTAACTTGAATCAGCTGCGAATGGATAAAAACTTCTGGATCTTCTTGCTTCTATTATAACTCCGAAGCTTCCATCCCCCTTTCCACCTGCAAAACACACAAAAGGTACCAACAAGCTCAAGAACACACAATAATGGCTAGGGTTTCGAGTTAGGGGTTTCTCTTGGTTGCGAGGGATAATGTAGGCTAGTTTGTGGTGTTCTAAGTTGTTTAAATATGGTGCAAACCCAAATATTAGAGTTTCATTCAGACAGTCTTACTCGCCGAGTAGGTCTCTCGACTTGTGGAGTATGTCACTTAACCCTCCGATCCAAATCCGAGTCTACTCGACGACTTGAGCCTTCAACTTGCTGAATCCCATAGAAAATCATGGAGTTACTTTAATTTAAATACGTACCATGAACCGTGTGTCACAATATCAAAGGAGGTCGATCTATGCTGGCATGATAACTGTTGTTATATGAAAATTTTGCTAACGGAAGATATGTATCCTAACTACCACCGAAATCTAATACACACGCACGTAGCATATGCTCTAGAGTCTGAATCATCCTCTCACTATGTCTATCTGTCTGAGGGTGAAAGGTGGTGTTGAAGTGAACACGAGTGCCCATATCGTCATGAAACTACTTCCAAAATCTGGAAGTGAAACGAACATCTCAGTCTGACACAACCGAAACCGGCGCTCCATGATGTGCCACTACCTCGCATACATAAATATCGACTAGCTTCTCAGCCGATATACTCTCCTGGATCGGGATGAAATGAGCACTCATGGTCAAACGATCCATGATGACCCATATCGAATCTACTCCACATGCGGTCCTGGGAAGCTTTGTGATGAACTCTATAGTGATATTTTCTCATTTCCACACAGGAATATCCAATGGTTGTATCTTGTCGTGAGGTCACTAGTGTTCGGCCTTGACTTTCTTACAAGTCAAGCACCGCTCCACATACCCTGCTACATCCCGCTTCATTCAGGGCAACCAATAATCAGAGCGAAGATCCTGATACATCTTCGTCGCCCCGGGATGGATGGAGAATCTGGACTTTTGAGCCTCATCGATCAGAACCTGATGTACACCACCCCAATACGTAACCCAGACCCTCCCATGCAGAGCCAACAACCCACGGCTGTCATAAACAAATGAGGCCACCTAGCCTATGATCCGATGAAACTTTTGGAGCTCTTCCTTCATACCTTCAACCTGCGCCTCTCAGATCTGTTCCAACAACAGAGTGATCACTCTCATCCTCATAAATATGTATCTAATCGGAGCTGCAACCGTCTTGTGGCTAAGCGTATCCGCCATTACATTGGCCTTCCCCGGGTGGTAGAGGATCTCTCAATCGTAGTCCTTCACCACATCTAACCTCCCACGATTTTTCATGTTCAGATTTGGGTGGTCCATTAGATACCTCAGGCTCTTGTGGTTTGTGTAAATGGAACAGCGAACCCCATTGAGGTAATATCGCCAAATCTGGAGGGTGAAAACTATAGCCCCCAGCTTCAAATCTTGTTTCGGGTAGTTCGCCTCGTGAAGCTTTAATTGCCTCGAACCGTATGCTATCACGTGACCCCGCTGCATCAATACTACACCCATGCCCATCATCGAAGTGTCACAGTAAACCACGAAGTCATCGATGCCCTCCGACAAAGTCAGAATCGGTGCCTCGCATAACGGCTGTCTGAGAGTCTCAAAGGTTGCCTGTTGCTCAGGTCCCCAGTAGAATGTCACCGATTTCTTGGTCAGCCAGGTCAAAGGAACAACGATCTTGGAGAAATCCTGGATGAATCTCTAATAGTAACCCGCTAGACTAATAAAACTCTAAATATCGGTTGGAGACCTCAGAACCTCCCACTGCATCACTGCCTGTATCTTGGCTGGATCGACCAAAATACCCTTTTGGTTGACAAGGCACCCCAAAAGCTGCACCTCGCGCAACTAGAACTCACACTTGGAGAACTTAGCGAAAAGTCTCTCCCTCTTTAGTGTCTCCATCACCTCCCTCAGGAGATCCTCATGATGCCCCTGAGTCTTGGAATAAACCAAGATATCATCGATGAAAACTATTACAAACTAGTCTAACATCAGTCTACACACGCAGTTCATGAGGTCGATGAACGCATCAGGAGCATTGGTAACCCCAAATGGCATCACCACAAACTCATAGTGACCATAGTGATTCCGAAAGGTTATCTTATGTACATTGGCGTCCCTGAATCACATCTAGTGATAACTCGATCACAGATCAATCCTGGAGAACCAAGATACACCCTGAAGTTGGTCAAATAAATCATCAATCCTCGAGAGGGGAAAATGATTCTTTACTGTTACCTTATTCAGCTCCCGATAATCTATAAACATCCGATGTGACTCGTCTTGCTTCTTCAAAAACAGGATTAGGGTTCCCATGGTGAACAACTCGGCCTGGTAAATCCCTTGTCTAACAGATCTTGCATCAGCGTAGACAACTCCTGCATCTTGGGAGGAATCAACCGATATGGTGCCTTGGCTATCGAATCCACACCAGGGACTAGTTCAATCTTGAACTCTAACTGCCTCTCCGGAGGTACCCCAGATAAATCCTCTAAGAACACGTCCGGGTACTCCCGTATAATCGGTACATCATCCACAGTCGCCTTACCCTTGTCTCGGGTATCCATAGTATAGGCGACATAACCTGTGAAACCCTGATAAAGGTAGTGCCTACCTCTCGCTGCTGAGCACACAGTCGGTCCAGTCTACAGCCTCTCGCCCTGAATCACTAAACCTCCCCCACATAGGGTCCGAACCCGCACAACCTGCTGCTCGTAGTCGATAACTGTCCCATTGGGGCTCAAGCAATCCATATCCACTATAACCTTATTCCTTTTGCAGGGGAATAGGGACCAAATTCATAGAAAACTACACATCAAATAATTGTAGTGTACATCCCCGATGGACCCTCACAACCCGAACAGTCCTTTCATCTGCTATCTCTACATCAAGTGGATAGTCCAGCACTCCTGGAACTCCTACAAACCGCTTGCTGAGCACGAGTGACATAAAATATCTGGTATCCCCTAAATCAAACAATACCAGAGTAGATATGTTGTTCACAAGGAATGATCCTATAATGAAACACATAAGCATAAGCAATAATTAACATAAATAAAGAGATAAGGAGAAGGTACATACCCATCACCACATCGAGAGCTACATGTGCCTCCTCTGCTGTCAGCTGAAAGGCCTTTCTCTTCGCCACAGGCTCTTATGACCAGCCCTGAAGACCATCGGTAATCCTCAGGGTAGCAATAGCGGGTGTTACCACCTGTCCTGCTATTGCTAAACTCAGACACTAGGACCACTTGTGTCCCCTCTGATTGCACTGGAAGCAAATTCAATCTGATACTTTCATCGCTTGTGTCCCCTCTGACAGGCTCTTATGACCAGCCCTGAAGACCATCGGTAATCCTCAGGGTAGCAATAGCGGGTGTTACCACCTGTCCTGCTATTGCTAAACTCAGACACTAGGACCGCTTGTGTCCCCTCTGATTGCACTGAAAGCAAATTCAATCTGATACTTTCATGGTGGTGGTGGTAGTTGTATAGTCTCTACTAACATGACCAGTTTGGTTGCACTTAAAGCCGCCCGAACTACCCGCCTTTCATGTCCCCACGTGCAACTTGCCCCACTGGTCACAATAGCTATGGCCCTGCTGGCTCCTCAATCGGTGATCAAATACCTTGGGCTTCATGCCCACACTCCCTGACTGAACCCCCTCTGGTTTCCTCTTCTTCTCCATCTCCAAATCCATCTCTCTCTCTCTATCTCTCTCTCTCTCTTTATCTCTCTTTCTCTTTCTCTCTCTCTCTCTCTCTTTCTCTCTCTCTCACTCTCTCTCTCTCTCTCTCACTCTCGCCCTCGCTATCATATATTCCAACATCTTGCAGCTAGATCAGCTCACAAACTAGCAGATATCACTCTGCAACATCTCATGCTATCAGGCCTTTTTCATCTCCTCGTCCACCACGTACTGCGGAATGAGAAGGGACCTCTCCCTGAACATAGTGGTACTCCCAGTCACCGTCTCAGTTGTCTGTTGGATATCCTGGAACTCCCTACCAAGATGTTGCACCTCGATCATAGGTGTAAACTCGGGACTGAACCTGACTAAGAAGTCACTCCAGGTCATCGTGTCTAATGTTGCATCATCTCTAATGGCATGTCCTACCTCCTCCAACCAGTCATATGCACTGTTCTTCAGAAGACAGGAAGCAAGTTAGACCTTGCCCCCCTTAGGACAGCAACTCGTACAGAAGGCGTTGGTGACATCAGCCAACCATCTGCTGCTAGCGATGGGGTCCCGAGCCCCATGATAGTCTAGAGCTCCACAAGCTCGGAACTCCCTGAATGTCATCGTACGTGCCCCTAGCATGGCCGCCATCTCGATGAAAAATGCACCCAACTCTCCTCAAGTATCTAGAATATTCCCTGCTTGACCGTACCGAAGCTCACAAGAGTTTGTCCTAAAATACTGTGCGTGACCTCAGATGAAATGAACTCTCTCATCTACTCGTCGAGCTACCCAAATCTAGAGCCGGAGCCTGATCCCTCACTGACACTTGAACTGCCAACTGGTCTAGTGCGTAGCGTCACCATACTAAAAATACACCATAACAAACATCAGTATACTCATCATAACTCGAGGGATCTCATATACTACAAGTTTCATGGGTTCATCTTTACCTTCCTTGATTCGAGTACGGGCCTATACTACCTTCCACATCTATCCATACTTTCCTCAAGAACTTCCTCGACTCCACCAAATCCTTTCTACTACTACTACTTCACACGCGAACCTCGTCCTAGGCTTCCCCTAGGGTAATTTCCGCCCCACTCTCCGCCATCAGCTGCATAAGAAGTCCCTACTATCTCCCCCTAACTAGCTCACAAATACCATTACTTATCACTAAGACCAGACAATTCTTTAAATGAGAGGTTCTACCCTACAACGAGTAGACTCAAACAAGAGCTGCAAAATAAAGCTAAACCTAACCTTCTAAAATTATGTAGTCCTCATAATTTGTAATTTAGCATATTCATTTACTAGATAGTTAAGTATAACTAGAACTCCTAAAAGCACAAAGTAAGCAACATTCGAGCATTAAGTATCCATAATCAAGCTATTCCTACTCAGGTCATCATATTACTGACTAATCAGTACTAGCATACAATTTAATACACTTATATAGCAGGCACATAAGGCATCATTCCTAGATCTTTAGCCATAAACTAGCATGTAGCTCTCATACAAATATAACATGTATACTAGGCATCATTCCTAGATCATTATCCCTAATCTAGCGTGTAGTTATCATAATCATAACATAACAAACTTGTATGGGTAATTCGGCAGAACTTACTTGAGCTCGGTTGATTGGATACACTACACCCTTTTCTCTTTTCCAAAATCCTTTTTTATAAAAATGGTTTTCTTTTGAAAATTTTATACCAAGTCCTCAGTTTGAGTCAAGACATACCCGAGAGAATGCTCAAATCCCTCAAACCAAGACTCTGATACCAACTTGAAACATCCCAAAAATGTAGGCCAAAATTTTCGTTTTAAATAATTAATAAAACCATAGATAACAATTCTTCACATAAAAATCATAAGTCATGTATCTTAAAATATCATAAACATCTGTCAAATATATCAGAGTAAAAACATCTCAGGCTAGCAAATGGTGTGTGCACTACAGTCATACCGTACTTTTCCCCTTGCTACCCGAAGTACCTGAAACAAAAACTGAAAACTGTAAGCACGAAGCTTAGTTAGTCTCCACAAACTACCACATACCATACACTTAATCAAATAATAACATAACATGGGCCCTACCCGCTACATTCGACCGCACCCGGCATCGGACCGAAGTCCGACATCGGGCCCTGCCCGGCATCGGAACGAAATCTAGCATCGAGCAAAGATCGGTATACATATAACATATCAACAAATACACATAAATAAACACATAGCATAAACATATAAACATTCCTTAGGCACCGCCCGACATCAAACCAAGAACCGAAAACATATAAACATTCCTCTGGCATAACCCGATATTAGACCGAAGTCCGGAAACATATAAGACAAGCACATGCAAGAATCATGATGACATCACGCTTAACATTCCTCGGGCTTTACCCGGCATCAGACCGAAGTCCAGAAACATATATACAACTACATCGGGCACTACCTGGCATCGGACCTTAGTCTAGAATATGCTAACATACATAAACGGGGAAACATTGGTGCCTTCGGCCCGTTCCTACTAGAGGAAAACTCACCTCAAATGTTGTAAGTGGCTTAAATGTCCTCGACTCTTAAAGATCCCCACTCAAGCTTCTACACATTAAATATTTCCTTTAAATACCTCTTTCATAATCATAATCCCTTAAGAGTCAACTTTGGTCATAGGAGTATTGTCTAAAATACTGCATGTAACCTTAGATGAAAAGAAATCTGTCATCTGCTCGTCGAGCTGCCCGGCTCCAGAGCTCGAGCTTCATCCCTCACCGGCACCTAAACTGCCAATTGGTCTAGTATGTAACGTCACAATATTTAAAATACACCATAACAAACATAAGTAGACTCATCATTACTCGAGGGATCTCACATACTACAAGCTTCCTAGGTTCATCTAAGCCTTCCTTGATTCGATTACAAATCCTATGCTTTCATTAGTACGGGCACATACTACCTTCCACATCTATCCATACTTTCCTCATGAGCTTCCTTGAGTCCACAAGACCCTTCTGCTTGTTGGGTTATAAGTAAAACAACATTCCTATAGTGTTCATGTAAACCCTAATGCTTGGATCTACTTTTTCAATTTGTACATGATACAATTTTCCAAGACTTTTAAACCCTAATCTAGCATACAACAAAACTTAAAATCAACATAAATAAACTAGTAAGATTGTTATCTTGCTTGTTGCTTGAAGATCTTGAGCTTTTGAGAACCTTAGCACCTCAAATTTTGTGCCTCTAATAGATCACAAACACCAAAGCAAGTTGGACAACAATAAAAAGAGAGGGGAAGGTAATTTTTGGATCCAAGGAATTCTTTAGAGTTAGTGTAGCTGAAAATATGAAGCCAACGGTTCCTTATATAGGTGATATGCTAGGGTTTTAGTAAAAACCCTAATTAGATTGCTTAGGCCTTAAGTAGTCTAAAGATCTTTCCAGAAGCAAGGCCTTGGACGAATTCAATGTGGGCTTCCCTCTTGATTTCGCCTAGCCCCTTCTAAGGGATCCACATCCCAAAATTTAATTATCTCATAATTGTAATTCTAGTCCCCTAGGTTCAATTAATATCTTTTGATCACAAAATTAATTCTTAATTAATTCTTGACCAATATTAATTAATCAATATGATTTCTCCTTTAATATATTATTCATATAATATATTAATAAATCATAATAACCTCTTTCTCTATTATTCATCCAGTCAAGTTGCTTCGGTGAAGGCAACCCAAAAGGACCATGCTACAATCGGGTCACGTACATACCAAATATAAATATGGGCTTAGACACCAATCCAACAGCCTCCCTCTTGGATAAGTATAATAACTATAATTGCAAATATGACTTTAAAATCCGATTAGCAATCGTAACTCTCAAAAGCCGCGGTCGAACTCTGACACGTCCTTTTGATAAGGGATCTTATAGTCCTCCGTTCTCAAGATATCGTGTGGACAATTACATGGAACATAGTCATAGTCATTGTCCAGCTGTTTATTTCTCAATCTCTGATCCGTCTGACATAGAACTTAATTGAACACATCAACTTAGTCCTGACCGGGCCCAACACATAAGTCAAACCAAATCATCGAGGGGCCTAAGATATTGCTTTTATCCTCATAGGATAAAAGGAACAGATAAAGACTTATATGCTTTTACTATTTACTAATCAAATCATACACAACAATGCGTTTTATAACATCAAGTTACTGATGTGTTTACTTATTATCAATGCACAACCAATTTGCAAACAATAAACCATATATATAGGTTTAAAGACTATATGTTATTATCATCTCATAATCACTTGTGATTAAATTCCATGGAGTGATTCATGTGAGCGCGGGTCTAATTCAATACTCAAACCTTATTTCAAGAGCACTCATGAACGTTGCAGCAAACGTTTTCTATGCCTAAACGCTTTGAAAATCTACAAACCAATTAATGATAGTCTTCATTTATACCTACTTCCAACGTATGATCGACTGTGGATAGTTTAAATAATCTTATTATTTAGGAAGTCAAAACATGCAAAGTGAAACAATAGTAAATAATTAACAAAAGACAGTAACTTTACTTATAAATAAAACACTTCTATTTAATCATCAAATGTAAATTACAGTTTATCTAATACAAGTTTCTAAGGCTATCTAATCACTAAAACTAATATCGTCCTTCAACCCAATGCTCCTAGCGTGTTGCAAGTGCTTAACCCTACTCAGTCCCTTCGTAAGGGGATTTGTTGGTTTATCCTCTGATAATACCCTCTTTACTACGAGGAGTCCCTCTTTTACCTGATGTCTTATAAAATGATATTTCCTGTTGATATGTATAGATCTGCCATGATCTGTTGGTTCCTTGGTTAAGGTAACCACACCTTCCTTATCATAGAAAATCTCCATAGGCTCCTTTATGGCTAGCACAACTCCAAGGTCTCCGATGAAGTTCTTCAACCATATTGCCTCCTTTGACGCTTCACTTGCTGCTATGTACTCTGATTCGCACATTGAATTAGCTACGGTCTCCTGCTTGGAACTTTTCCAATTCACTGCTCCACCATTTAGGGTAAAGACCCAGCCCAACTGAGATCGGAAGTTTTCTCGGTCGGTCTGAAAACTGGCGTCACTATACCTTTGCACCTTTAAATCAACAATCCCACCGAGGATAAGAAATGATTCCTTAGTCCTCCGAAGGTACTTAAGCATATGCTTTATTGTGGTCCAATGTGCAATACTAGGGTTCCCTTGATATCTAATGACCATGCGTAAAGCGAAGGCCACATCAAGGAGAGTACATGTCATAGCATACATGATTGAGCCAAATGCGGAAACATAAGGTAGTCTGGTCATCTCTGCTATCTCGGCATCGATACTCAGGCTTTGAGGCTTACTCAAATTGGTATTGCTTTGGATTGGTAACTCCCCTTTATTGGAATTTTCCATGCTAAAACATTTCAACACTTTATCTAAGTAAGTACTTTGACTAAGTCCTATTAGTCTTTTACTCCTATTTCTCACAATCCTTAACCCTAGAATATAAGCAGCTTCTCTAGGCTCGTTCATAGAGAAGCATTTCCCAATCCAGGACTTAACCTCACGCAGGGTTGGGACATCATTACCTATGAGCAGTATGTCGTCGACATATAAAACGAGAAAGCTAACTATACTCCCATTGGCTTTGACATTTACATAGGACTCATCCTCGTTTGAAAATACCAAACTCTTTGACTTTCTCATCGAAACAAAGATTCCATCTGCGAGACACTTATTTCGAACCATAGATGGATTTCTCAAGTTTACACACTTTATTAGGGTGTTTTGGATCGACAAAACCCTCTAGATGACTCATGTAAACATCCTCAACCAACTTCCCATTATGAAAAACAATTTTTACATCCATCTGCCATATGTCATAATCATGAAATGTAGCTATAGCTAGCATAACCCTTATATACTTTATCTTCGCTACTGGTGAGAAGGTCTCATCATAGTCAACTTCGGGAGTTTGAGTAAAGCCCTTTGGAACCAATCGCGACTTATAAGTGTGCGCTTTCCCATCCAATTTTGGTCTTCTTCTTGAAGATCCATTTGCACCCAACCGTCTTACGACCCAGTACATTGTCAACCAAGTTCCAAACTTGATTTCCATACATGGATTGAATATCGCTGTCCATAGCCTTTTTCCATTTCGCAGACTTCGGGTCTGCCATGGCTTCCTTGTTGTTGTTAGGTTCATCCAAATTTACTAGTGTGTTATTACTAATAAACGTATCACCTTCACTTGTTATATGAAATCCATACAACACATGCGAAACACTAACTCTACTGTAATGTCTAAGAGGTAAGGACTCGTCAATCGATTCAAAAGGAGTTTACTCCTCGGGTTGAACGCCAACGTTAGTGGTTCGTTCATTGCTTGACTCTTCAGGCTCTTCAAGATCAATTTGCCTCCCACTATCCTTTTTGCTTATGAGTTCTCGCTCACAGAAAACACCTCTCCTCACAACAAAGACAACACTATCACTCAGTCTATAGAAGAGATATCCAAAGGACTTCTGCAGATAGCCGATGAAAATACATCGCTCACTATGAGCTTCGATCTTATAGTAAGTCAATCGTCATACAAAAGCCTCACAGCCCCAATCCTTGATATGTATCAACGAGGGAGCTTTCCCTGTCCACATCTCGTGAGGTGTTTTGCAACCTTCTTAGTAGGGACTAGATTAAGGATATAGGTGGCAGTCTCTAAGGAATACCCCTAAATGAGATATGTAATGATGCAAGACTCATCATGGAATGAAAAATGTCCAAAAAATTTCGATTACACCTCTCAGCCACACCATTCAACTGTGGTGTCCTAGGTGGCGTCAACTGCGAAACAATTTTGCATTCCCTGAGGTAGTCGTGAAATTCAAGACTAAGGTACTCACCACCTCGATTGGATCAGAGCATTTTAATCTTCCTACCCAGCTGATTCTCCACTTCTCGCTTAAACTCTTAGAACTTTTCAAAGGTTCGTGATTTGTGCTTGATTAAGTAGATACACCCATATCTGCTATAATTGTTGGTGAAAGTCATATACAAGCGATTCACATCCCTTGTGGTGGATTTAAGGGCCCACATACATCGGTATGTATGAGATCCAATAAACTCTCACCCGTTTCACAAGTGCCAGTGAAGAGTGACTTGGTCATCTTTCCAAGGAAACAAGACTCGCACACGTCATCGTTCCTAAGGTCGAATGACTCTAATACTCCATCCTTTTGGAGTTGGGCTATGCGCATCTTGTTGACATGTCCAAAACGACAATGCCACAAGCATGATTTGTCTAAACTATTGGAAGAATAGATATGCAACACATCATTTCCTAAGTTATCTAGAACCATCACAGTTTCATATATTCCATTACAATGCAATGCTTCAAAATAGAAAGTACCATTAAAGAAAGCATTAATATAACCTTTTTCATTATCAAACGAAAATCTAAAACCTTGTTTATACAAACCATGAAAAGAAATAATGTTTCGTGTTATTTATGACGAGTGACAACAATTATTCAAATCTAAACCTAACCCACTACTAAGCACTAAAGAGTAGACACCAATCTTGGCGACAAACGACGCTTTCCTATTCCATGTGATCAAGTTTATCTTCCAATGATCCACATCCCTTAGACCCTGCAAATCAGAACAAATGTGAAAACCACATTCTATATCAAGGACCCAAGACATAGCATGTGATGAGTTGTTAGAATGAATAGTATAAATGCCTACGAAGTGTGGCTTTATCTTCCCATCATGATTTCTTGCAAGTACTTCAGGAAACTTCATTTCCATTGCCCTTTCTCATGGAAGTAGTAGCACTCTACATCCTTCGGGTTGGAGGAGGGTGCGGTGGGACCAGGCTTGGTTCCACTAAAAGAAGTACCATCATGGGACTTTCCCTTATGGCTCTTAGTAGGAGCCTTCCTCTTCTTACCCTTCCCTTGCCCAATAGCCAAGACGGGGGCGGTATCAGCAGGAGTTGATACAGTAGATTTGTCTTTCAGACTACTCTCAGCAGGCCTTGAAGCTTGCTTAGAGTGACCTCCTTATTATTCACGTGGTAGGTCATACAAAACTGGTTGTAACAAGGTGGTAAGGAGTGTAGTATGATATTTATGGCCAAATCCTCATCGAAGTTAACATTTAACTTCAGCAAGCGGTCTACATATCTCTGTATTTTCTACAGGTGGGCCATGATGGACTCTCCATCCTTCATATTAGTAGTAATCATTGAAGTAAGGATTTCGTACCTTTCCTGCCTTGCGCTTTGATGGTACATATCCATCAAATCATGATGCATCTCGTAGGGGTAGTAGTCCTCATAGGACTTTTGGAATTCAATAGTCATTGTCGCGAGCATGATGCAATGAACTTTTGTAGCATCTCGCTCGTGAGCTTCGAACGCAACAATCTCTTCGGGAGTAGCAGTGTAGGTGTCAACCTCCTTTAGCTCCTTATCAATAATATACTCCTTTTCCTTGTAGCGGGTGACCATTCGGATGTTTTGGATCCCATCATTGAAGTTGGTCTCGTCAAAAATCACCCTCCCACACAAATTCATGATTGAGAATGAACCAGCAAGGGTTGAGCTAGAAGCATTGGTTTTTGAATTAGACATCTAAAAAGAAAAATAGACAAATTTTTAGTAGATAAGAATCCCCAATTAAACACCTAAATGATAAATTAGGGCTAGAAACCAACATAATTATTCACAAGTTCGAAGAGGGATGTTGTAATCTAAAATGCAAATAATTTGAAGGTAAGTGAATGACGATTCACTAATTTCCACCATGAAAACAAAAACGAGTTTTCAGTTTTAAATGAATTGAAATTCCTAGATTCTTTTGATTTATCTAAACTTTTCAATGGCATGTTTAAATCTCGATATTCCCTGCAAGGTTGTGAATGGGATACCAATGATCACAAACAAGGTGTGAATAACCATGCAAATGTACTTGGTACTCTCAATGTTACAAATCACCTAATCAATGTGCCGGTTAGCCACACACGCTCCATTGATCTAAGATAAACATCAAGCTACCCTTTGCCACATTTGCTAGTCCCAAATTAGTATGTCGGTTAACCACACACGCTTCACTAACGACTTGGCAGGGTGCAAAGTGTAATTTTATGGAATAGCATCATTTCACGTTTTTCCTAAAGTAACGAAGATTTGGAATTCTATAAAAACATTTAGTTACTCTATATAATCATTATACTTTTAATAAGGAATTTGTTGCCCTATCCTACCCGTTCGGCTAACAACCCTCCATCAATCAAGGAAGCGGTGGGTGAGAGTGGACACCCATTAAACTGTCATTTTATAGGCAGCAACCTTATACCTCCCTTATAGATCGGCTTCGTGAATGAGGTCTACAAACGGTTAAACTAGCTTAATCTTATACATATATATTATTAATCTTATAATATTACAATAGTATAAGGGTTGAATTTTAAACTTGTAAAATTCTAGGGTTTAAAATTTAAATATTTCAAAATTAAACTTTTAATCAAAAAAATTTAATTCCAAAACTTGAGGGTAAGTTTTGAAACTTTTCAAAACATCTTTTAGAACAAATTTAAAAAATTATTAATCATTCTTATTATCAATATTTACCATATAATTTGACCTAATCTTTTCCTTTACAAGATATATTCAAATCAAAAATACAAATAATTAAATTTATTTTATAAAAACAAGTAATTATCTTATTTTTTACAATTATCCTTCAATTGAATTAACATAATCAATATCATATTTAAAAATTTGAGTTTTATCAGTTAAAATCTTTTTGGTAATTATCCCAATTCAATTTTGGTCAAAATCCCGAAAAATCAGCCACCAAAAGAGCCGACTTCCCGAGTCACAGAACATGACTCGCCGAGTAGCCCTGACTCGTCGAGTTCATCTAGTTACTCAACGAGTCCATCAGTCAGAGGCTGCAACTTTCAACATTTGAGTTTGAACAAATTTTTTATGCATCAAATACTAAAGAGAAATGATCTAGGCTATGATACCACTCTTGGGTTATGAGCAAAACAACATTCCTATGTTGTTCAAGCAAACCCTAATGCTTGGATCTAGTTTTACATGAAACAATTGTCTAAGACTTGCAAACCCTAATCTAGAATACAACAATACTTAAAATCCACAAAAATAAATTAGTAAGAATGTTACCTTGATTGTTGCTTGAAGATCTTGAGCATTTGAGAACCTTACCACCTCAAATGTTGTGCCTCTAATAGATCACAAAAACACCACGACAAGTTGGAGAACAATAGAGAGGGGGGGGGGGGGGGAAGGTAATTTTTGGCTCCAAGGAATCCTTTAAGGTTAGTTTAGCCGAAAATATGAAGCCAAGGGTTCCTTATATAAGTGAGCTGCTAGGGTTTCAGTGAAAACCCTAGTTGGATTTCTTAGGCCTTAAGCAGTCTAAAGATCCTTCCAGAAACAAGGCCTTGGACGAATTCAATGTGGTCTTCCCTCTTGATTTCGTCCATCCCCTTCTAAGGGATCCACAACCCAAAATTTAATTATCTTATAATTTCAATTCTAGTCCCCTAGGTTTCAATTAATATCTTTTGATTACAAAATTAATTCTTGACCAATATTATTTAATCAATATGATTTCTCCTTTAATATATTATTCATATAATATATTAATAAATCATAATAACCTCTTTCTCTATTATTCATCCAATGAAGTTGCTTCGGTTAAGGCAACCCAAAAGGACCATGCTACAACCGGGTCAAGTACATACCAAATATACTTATAGGCTTAGACACTCAACCAACACTACTACTACTACTTCACATGCTAATCTAATCCTAGGCTTGCCTTAGGGTAATCTCCAACTCACTCTCCCCCATCAGGTGCATAAGAAATCCCTGTTATCTCCCCTAACCAGCTTATGAATACCATTATATATCATTAAGACCATATAATTCTTCGAATGAGAGGTTCTACCCAACAACGGTTAAACTCAAACAAAAGCTACGAAATAGAGCTAAACCTAACCTTCTAAAATAATTTAGTCCTCATAATATGTGATTTAACATATTCATTTACTAGTTAGTTAAATATAACTAGAACTCCTAAAATCACAAAGCAAGCAACATTTGAGCATTAAGTAACCATAATTAAGCATATCCTACTCAATCCATCATATTACTAACTAGTCAGTACTACCATATAGTTCAATATGCTTATACAGCAGGCACAAAAGCAATCCTTCCTAGATCCTTATCCCTAAACTAGCATGCAGTTCTTATACACATATAACATGTATACTAGGCATCATTCCTAGATCATTATCGCTAATGTAGCATGCAGTTCTCATAATCATAACATAACAAACTTGTATGGGTAATTTGGGAGAACTTACTTGAGTTCGGTTGATTGCATGAACCACACCCTTTTCTCTTTTCCAAAATCTTTTTTTATAAAAATGGTTTTCTTTTGAAAATTTTATACCAAGTCCTCAGTTTCAGTCCAGACATACCCGAGAGCATGCCCAAAATCCTTAAACCAAGGCTTTGATACCAACTTGAAACATCCCAAAAATATTGTCCAAAAATTTCATTTTAAATAATTAATAAAACCATAGATAACAATTTGTCACATAAAATCATAAGTCATGTATCTTAAAATATCATAAACATCTGTCAAATATATGAGAGTAAAAACATCTCAAACTAGCAAACAGTGTGTACACTGCAGTCATCCCGAGCTCTTCCCTTTGCTACTGGAAGTACCTGAAACCGAAACTGAAAATTGTAAGCATGAAGCTACGTGAGTATCCCCAAACTACCACATACCATACACATAATCACATAATAACATAACATGGGCCCTGCCCGACATCGGAACGAAGTCCGGCATCGGGTGCCGCCCTACATCAGGCCCTACCCGGCATCAGACCGAAATCCGGTACCGAGTCCTGCCCGAAATCGAGAAAAGCTAGGTATACATATAACATATCAACAAATACAAATAAATAAATACATAACATAAACAAATCAACATTCGTCCAGCCCTGCCCTACATCAAATCAAGATTCAGAAACATATAAACATTCCTCAGGCTTTCCCCAGCATCGGATAGAAGTCTATAAACATATAAAACAAGGACATGCAAGAATCATGAAGATATCAAGTATACAAACATCTGTCGGGCTTTCCCCAACATCAGACCAAAGTCCGGAAACACATATACATCTACATCAGGCACTACACGACATCAGGATTTAGTCTGAAATATTCTAACATACATAAACAGGCTGAAATTAGTGCCTTCGACTTGTTCCTACTGGAGGAAGACTCGCCTCAAATGTTGTAAGTGGCTGAACTGTCCTCGACTCTGAAATTGACCCACTCAAGCTTCTACACATTAAAAATTTCCTGTAAATAGCCCTTTGATAATCATACCCCCTTAAGATTCCCTCTATCACTAATTAATGCCCTAGGCACACCATGTCTCACAAAAATATTAAAATTAAAAATTCGATAATCGTTTTGGCATCATCCGAATCTCGTGGCTTTCGCCTCAACCCATTTAGAGACAGAGTCAACCGTGAGTAAAATGTAAACGTTGCTATATGAGATGGGAAATGGGCCCATAAAATCAATCCCACATACATCAAGAACTTCACAAACAAAGATTGAGTTTTGTGGCATTTGATTCTTTTGTGAAATGTTCCCTGTCCTTTGGCACCGTTCACAACTTTTGCAAAACAGATAAGAATCACATGAAATGGTTGGCCAAAATAATCCACACTCAAGAACTTTTCTCAAAGTTCTGTTAGGTCTGAAGTGTCCCTCACAAGAAAATTCATGACAAAATTGCAAAATGGATTGATGTTCTTGTTGGGGCACAAAAAATTGTAAAATGTATCGATCGGGACAATGTTTCCACAAATAAGGTTCATCCCACACGTAATATTTTGCATCACTTTTCAATTTATCTTTTTTAGCACGTGTGAATGTGTTGGGATACCTTTTCACGACCAAAATTTTAATGATGTCTGCATATTAAGGAATAGATTGAGTAAGGGAAAAGTGATGCTCATCCGAAAAGTCATCTCGCAATGGGAGATGAGTTTTATTTGAAGTGATTTGGCTTAGATGGTCGGCAAAAAGGTTCTCGCATCCACTCTTGTCTCAAATCTCCAAATCAAATTCTTGTCATAGTAAGATCCACCAGATGAGTCTTGGATTTTCATCTTTCTTTGTCATCAAGTACTTGAGAGTCGCATGATTCGAATACATAATAACTTTGGTACCAAGTAGGTATTGTCTAAACTTCTCCAAAATGAACACTATGGTACTAGCTCCTTCTTGATGGGATTTTAGCATTCTAACACTTCCTAAGTGTACATGCAACCCTAATAACCTTGGATCTATGTTTGTCTAATTTGTCATGCAAAGTTGATTTCCAAGATTATATTCATATCTAGCATACATGGGGAACAATTTAAACATAAATTATAGATAGAATAACTTACCTTGTTGTTGCTTGTGTTCCTTGAAACCTTGTGAGCCTAGCACCCCAAGTGGTGATGCCTCAAATGCTTCACACAACACCAAATGCTCTTGGAAGAACTTATGAGAGAATACACACTCTTCAAAAATCGGCCAAGCCCTCTATTACTTAGTGTAACCGATTTGGGAGGAGATCATATTACTTATATAGTGTTGACACATCTAGGGTTAAACCCTAATGTGTCATGACTCTTCATTTCCATGACCCATGGGTTTGTAACTCCCATGGAGAATCCATGGAGCATCCTATGGGTGGAACCCAACTTGATGATCCATGGAGCCTTTTAGCCCACTATACAAGATATGGATGATTTACTTAATCAACCCATATATTTAATTAGTTATCTTTTGATCACTTAATTAATTCTAAATTAATTCTTGATCAAACTAATCAAATAATATTATTAATATATTAGAACTTATAATATATTAATAATCTCCAAGCGTTATTTCTCTCATTTAGTCTATCCAATTGCATGGTGCCATGCAACCCAAATGGACCATGCCGGGTCGGGTCAAGTACATACCAGAAATAGTTATGGACTTAGACACCTTATCCAACAGTCTCCCACTTGGATAAGTCTAGTAACTATTACTGCAAGTATGACTTCAGGAACCGATCGGCAATCGTAGCTCTTTACAAGGTTTCTCGAAACTTGAGAAGATGATGGTACGCCATTTAAGATAAGTGATCATATAATCCTCTATTCTAGATATCAGTCGGACAAATACATGGAACAATGTCTTACTTATTGTCCAACATTTTTTCCCGATTTCCGATTTGTTTGACAAAGAACTTTATTGAACACATCAATTTAGTTCTGACTGGGCCCGGTACATAGGTCAAAACAAAATCATCGAGGGGCCCAGATATCAGCTTCTAATCCAAGAAGGAACAGATAAACTTCGACTCATATGTTTGTTCTACTACTCATTGAATTACACATAAGAGCACGATTTTATAACATCGAGTTACCAATGCGTTTTTCGTACAATCAATGCATAACCAACTTGTAAGTAACAAATCATATCTCTAGGTTTAAAGACTTATATGATATTACCGTCTCACGATCACTCGAGATAGAATTCCATGAAGTGATTCCAGTGAGCGTGGGTTGAGTCCAATGCTCAGAACTTATGAGCACTCATGATTGTTGTAGCCTTGTCCCAGACCTCTACAACCAAACATGACAGTCTTGATTCATACCTACTTCCGACATATGACCGACTGTGGAGGTTTGAATAATATGTTATACCAAACAAAATTATTCTGGAAGTCAAAACATGCAAAAGAAATATAGTAAACGATCGACAAGAGATAGCAACACTTTACTCATAAATAAAACACTTTTATTCATCATCAAATGTCAATTACACTTTACAAATTTCGAGATTATCTAACTACTAAATCTAATATCATCCTTCAGCCCTATGCTCCGAGCATGCTGAAGATGCTTAACCCGAGTCAGTCCCTTCGTGAGGGGATCTGCCGGATTCTCATCTGATGATACCCTCTTTGCCACGAGGAGTCCTTCTTCGATCCGATGTCTGATGAAATGGTATTTTCTGTCGATGTGTCTGGATCTCCCGTGATCCCTTGGTTCCTTGGCTAAGGCAACAACACTTTCACTATCACAGAAAATTTCCATCGACTCTTTAATAGCTGGTACAACTCCAAGGTCTCCAATGAAGTTCCTCAGCCATAACGCCTCCTTTACTGCTTCGCTAGCTGCAATATACTCTGATTCACAAGTAGAATCTGCCACTGTCTCTTGCTTGGAACTCTTCCAAGAAATTGCTCCTCCATTTAGGGTAAAGACCCAGCCCGACTGAGAGCGGAAGTTATCCCTATCAGTCTGGAAGCTAGCATCACTATACCCTACAACTCTCAAGTCATCACTCCCACCGAGGGTAAGGACCCAGTCCTTAGTCCTTCGTAGGTACTTGAGAATATTCTTTACCGCAATCCAGTGTGCCTTGCCAGGGTTCCCCTGAAACCTGCTAACCATGCTTAAGGCAAAGGCTACATCAGGTCGAGTACACGTCATAGCATACATGATCGAACCTACAGCCGAAGCATAAGGTATTCGACTCATTTCTGCTATCTCAGCCTCAGTGCTAGGGCTTTGTGTCTTACTCAGCTTGGCGCTACTCTGGATGGGCAGCTCTCCTTTCTTGGAGTCTTGCATTCTGAATCTCTTCAGAACCTTCTCCAAGTAGGTACTTTGACTAAGTCCAATTAGTCTTTTACTCCGATCTCTCAAGATTCTTATCCCCAAAATATAGGCAGCTTCACCAAGGTCCTTCATAGCGAAACACTTTCCAAGCAAGGACTTTACTTCCTGCAGGGTTGGAATGTCGTTTCCTATGAGTAGTATGTCATCCACATACAATACCAAAAAACTAACTATACTCCCACTAGCCTTGACATATACACAAGATTCATCTTCACTCCTAGAAAAGCCAAATTCCTTGACCTTTTCATCAAAGCAAAGATTCCATCTGCGAGGTGCTTGCTTTAATCCATAAATGGATTTCTCAAGCTTACACACTCTATTAGGGTACTCGTTACTGACAAAACCCTCTGGCTGACTCATGTAAACATCTTCAGCCAACTTTCCATTAAGGAAAGCGGTTTTGACATCCATTTGCCAAATTTCATAGTCATGAAATGCGGCTATGGCTAACAGAACCCAAATAGACTTAATCTTGGCTACCGGAGAAAAGGTCTCATCATAGTCCACTCCAGGAATTTGAGAGAAGCCCTTTGCAACCAGTCTAGCCTTATAAGTGTGTACTTTACCATCCATGTCGGTCTTCTTCTTGAAGACCCATTTGCACCCTACAGTCTTTCGACCTGGTACATTCTCAACCAAGTTCCAAACTTGATTGTCATACATGGATTGTATCTCGCTATCCATAGCCTCTTTCCATTTGGCAGACTCGGGGCCCGCCATGGCTTCCTCGTAGCTGTTAGGGTCATCTTGACTTACTAGTGTCTCATCACTAATAAGTGTCTCACCTTCTGCAGTAATATGGAATCCATAGTAATGCTCAGGTGCA
This sequence comes from Lactuca saligna, assembly GCF_052625555.1. Lineage (NCBI taxonomy): Eukaryota > Viridiplantae > Streptophyta > Magnoliopsida > Asterales > Asteraceae > Lactuca > Lactuca saligna. The sequence continues at coordinate 68,862,170 of NC_136422.1, forward strand.
CTCCTAACTCTCGTGGAACGCCTCAGAGGTACAGATTCGTCAATTGGCTCAACAGGAGTTTCCTCCTCAAGTTGAGGGCTAGAGTTTGAAGTTCCTTCACCACTTGACTCTTGAATTTCTTCAAGATCAACTTGCCTCCCACTGTCTCCTTGGCTTATAAACTCTCTCTCTCGAAAGACTCCTCTTCTTGCTACAAAGACCACATTGTCACTAGGTCTGTAGAAGAGGTAACCAAAGGATTGCTGTGGGTAGCCGATGAAAATACACCTCTCGCTTCGGGGTTCGAGCTTATCATGAGTCTCGCGTCTCACGAAAGCCTCGCAGCCCCAAATCTTGATGTGGTCTAGTTTAGGTACTTTACCAGTCCACATCTCGTGAGGAGTTTTGGAAACTTTCTTTGTAGGGACTAGATTAAGGATATGGGCGGCAGTCTCTAAGGCATACCCCCAGAATGAGATTGGTAGCGAAGCTCGACTCATCATGGAACGAACCATGTCCAACAAGGTTCGATTACGCCTCTCAGCCACACCATTCAACTGCGGTGTCCTGGGAGGTGTCAATTGTGAGATAATCCCACATTCCTTTAGATAGTCGAGGAACTCTGAACTAAGATACTCACCACCTCAATCGGATCGAAGCATCTTAATGTTCCTGCCCAATTGATTCTCGACTTCCTGTTTAAATTCCTTAAACTTCTCGAAAGTCTCTGACTTATGCTTGATTAAGTAGACATATCCATATCTACTGTAATCATCGGTAAAAGTCAAATAATAACGATTAGCATCCCTTGTGGCATGTTTGAATGGTCCACACACATCCGTGTGTATAAGGTCCAACAAACCTTCACCCCTTTCACATGAGCCTGTGAAGGGTGACTTTGTCATTTTTCCAAGTAAGCATGATTCGCAACTATCATTTGACTTTAGGTCAAACGACTCCAAGACTCCATCCTTTTGGAGTTGGCCTATGCGTTTCTTGCTTATATGTCCAAGACGACAATGCCATAATGATGCTTTATCCAAGTTATTATTATTAGTAGAATCAATACACAAAACGTTATTTCCTAAGTTATCTACAATAGATACAGCTTCATACACACCATCACAAGGTAATGCTTTAAAATAAAGTACATTATTAAAGAAAGCATTAATCGAACCAACTTCATTATCAAACGAAAAGGTGAAACCTTGTTTGTACAATGCATGAAAGGAAATAATATTTCTTGCCATTTCTGGCGAATAACAACATTTATTCAAATCTAAATTCAACCCACTGCTTAGCGATAAAGTATAAACTCCAATCTTGGTGACAGATGTAACTTTCCTATTCCCCATGATTAAGTTTATTCTTCCTTGCTCCACATTCTCACTTCTTCCTAGTCCCTGCAAGTCACAACAAATATGAATACCGCAACCTGTATCAAGGACCCAAGATTTCGAATGGGGTGAGTTATTAGAAATGATAGTGTAAATACCTGCATGGTTGGGTTTGACTTTCCCATCCTTTACATCTTGCTGGTACTTTGGGCAGTTCCGCTTCCAATGAGCTTTTTCGTGGCAATAGAAGCATTCCGCCACTTTTGGGTCAGAAGAAGGAGTAATGAAACCTTTCTTGGTTCCACTTGAAGAAGAGCCATCAAGGGTCCGAGCCTTGGTACCCTTTGAAGATCTCTTTCTCTTCCTCCCTCGACTTTGCCCGATTGCCAAGACCGGAGTTGTTTCTGGAGTAGGAGTGATAGCAACCGACTTCCCCTTAAGACCTGTTTCTGCGGTCTTGAGAAGTCCCTGAAGTTTGCTGAGGGTGACCTCTTCCTTGTTCATGTGATATGTCATGCGGAATTGATCATAGCACGATGGTAAGGAGTGCAAAATGATATCTATTGCAAGCTCCTCAGGGAAGTTCACATTGAGCTTCAGCAACCGATCCACATACCTTTGCATTTTCTGCATGTGGCTCGTGACGGACTCTCCGTCCTTCATCATGGTTGTTATCATGGAGCAGATGACTTCGTACCTCTCTTGTCGTGCACTTTGATGGTATCTTTCCATCAAATCTTGGTGCATTTCATAAGGGTAGAAGTCTTCATAAGACTTTTGGAGTTCAGCTGTCATGGTGGCTAACATGATGCAAGCCACCTTGGTTGCATCTCTTTCATGAGTATGAAAGTCAGCGATCTCCTGGGGAGTTGCAGTGGACTCGTCAATTTCCTTAAGCTCCTTGTCAAGGACATATTCTTTGTCCTCGTAGCGGGTAATCATCCTGATGTTTCTGATCCACTTATTGAAGTTGGATCCATCAAAGGTGACTTTCCCACACAGACTCATAAGAGTAAAGGAGCCATTAGGATTCGAGCCAGAAGCATTAGTTGAAGACATCTGAAAAAGAAGAACAAGTTTAGTTTAGATTTAAGAGAGTCCTTAATAAAACACCCAAATGTAATATTAAGGCTAGGATCCAATCACAATATAATATAACTTAGAAGAGGTATGCCGTAATCTAAGCTATACCATATTTGAAAGGTAGGTGAATGACGATTCACCAATTTCCACCACGAAAACCGAAATATTAAATATTTAGTTTTTATTGGTTTTAGAAATTCCTAGATTCTTTGAGATCCAATGAACTTTTTCAAAGGCATGTTTCGATCTCGGGAGTGCCCTCCAGGTTTTGTGACTGGGATGCCGAGGATCACAAAACGAGGTGTGAAGTAACCATGCAAATCACTTGGTACCCTTAAAGTTTATCACTCAATCGATGTGCCGGTAAACCACACACGCTCCACCGATACTATAATAAACCTTAAGTCACCCTTTACCTACCTTGTTAAGTCCAAGTTAGTGTGCCGGTTAACCACACACGCTCCACCAACGACTCAGACAAAGTGTAAAGTGTAATTTCATGGATTAGCACCTTATTCACATTTTTCCTAAAGTAACTGAGATTGGGAATTTAATAAACATTTAGTTACTTTATATATTCATCATACTTTGAATGAGAATTTATAAGTCCTTGTCTTACCCGTTCGGCTAACGACCCTCCACCAGTCAAGCAAGCGGTGGGTGAGAATATACACCCATTAAGTCACCATTTTATAGGCAACAACCTTATACCCACCTTATAGACCGGCTTCGTGAATGAGGCGTACTAGCGGTAAGACGACTTGTTCTTATACATATATATATAATTATTAAATCATCATAATATAAGTATAAGGGTTGAATTTTAACTTTTAAAATTCTAGGGGTTGGAACTAAAGTTTTAACTTAACTTTACTTGTTCCAAAACTTGAGGGCAAGTTTTGTAACTTTCAAAACTTTTCATTTCTTGTAACTTATGAGTTTAATAGAGTCATAAAATGAAGACTCTTCATTTTTATAACTCTTGTGTTTTCTTAATGGTTTTAACTCAAGTGTGACTCTTGGTTTTCCATAACTTAAGGATAAGTTATGAACTCCATTAAAACACATTATGATCAAGAATTAAACTACCAAATAGGTTACAAATAATTCCTATGATCATCTAAAACATCATAAGAACAAGAACATGAATATGAACATAATCAAAAATTACATAAAACTTTGTAATTTTGATAACTAGTTGTTGTAAATGAATTAGCAAAACATTACACCACCAAAAAACAAGTTTACAATTACTAAAACAGTTTAGGGTAATGTTTCTAATTCATTTTCCAGCAACTGAATCGAAATTCTGCACTCATTCGACCCTACTCGCCAAGTGCATGAACATGACTCGCCGAGTTGGTTGAAGATACACATGGACTCGACGAGTCCCCCCAATAGACTCGACGAGTCCGATCGCAGACAGCAAATTTTCGATCCTGTTTTTTCAACTTTTAAGCACAAATAAGAACAAACAAGCCTAGGCTCTGATACCACTGATGGGATTTTAGCATTCTAACACTTCCTAAGTGTACATGCAACCCTAATAACCTTGGATCTATGTTTGTCTAATTTGTCATGCAAAGTTGATTTCCAAGATTATATTCCTATCTAGCATACATGGGGAACAATTTAAACATAAAGTATAGATAGAATAACTTACCTTGTTGTTGCTTGTGTTCCTTGAAACCTTGTGAGCCTAGCACCCCAAGTGGTGATGCCTCAAATGCTTCACACAACACCAAATGCTCTTGGAAGAACTTATGAGAGAATACACACTCTTCAAAAATCGGCCAAGCCCTCTATTACTTAGTGTAACCGATTTGGGAGGAGATCATATTACTTATATAGTGTTGACACATCTAGGGTTAAACCCTAATGTGTCATGACTCTTCATTTCCATGACCCATGGGTTTGTAACTCCCATGGAGCATCCATGGAGCATCCTATGGGTGGAACCCAACTTGATGATCCATGGAGCCTTTTAGCCCACTATACAAGATATGGATGATTTACTTAATCAACCCATATATTTAATTAGTTATCTTTTGATCACTTAATTAATTCTAAATTAATTCTTGATCAAACTAATCAAATAATATTATTAATATATTAGAACTTATAATATATTAATAATCTCCAAGCGTTATTTCTCTCATTTAGTCTATCCAATTGCATGGTGCCATGCAACCCAAATGGACCATGCCGGGTCGGGTCAAGTACATACCAGAAATAGTTATGGACTTAGACACCTTATCCAACACTTCTCCATGGTAGAGTAGTTGCTTTGAGAATTGTCTAGTGTTATCGATGCATAGTAGATCACATGGGAGGCTCTTCCATTCTTTTGACCCAAAATGGCGCCTATAGCATAGTTTCTTGCATCACACATGATCTCAAAGGGAAGATACCAATTGGGTGCTTATATGATAGGGGTGGATGTAAGAAACTCCTTGAGCTTGCTAAAAGCTTCTTTACACGCCTTATTAAACTCAAAATCAACATCTTTTTGCAAGACTTGGCATATTTGTCTTATTATCTTTGAAAAGTCCTTGATGAGCGGTAGAAACCTGCATGACATAAAAAAGAACGAACTTCTTGAACACAATTGGGGGTAAGATAAGATTTGAATAACATCATCTTTCACCTTGTCTACCTCGATTCCTTTCTTAGACACAATGTGACCCAAATAAGACCTTTAATCACCATAAAATGACACTTTTCAAAGTTTAAAACCAAATTCGTTTCAGTGCATTTTTTCAAAATTTTGGTGAGATTAGTCAAACATTCTTGAAAGGAGTTTCCATATACCGTAAAGTTATCCTTGAAAACTTCAATTATGTTTTCAATATATTCCAAGAAAATACTAACCATACAATATTGGATAGTGGTCAGGGCATCACACAATCCAAATGGAATTCTTCGGTATGCGAAACTGCCAAATGGACATGTAAAGGTTGTCTTTTCTTGGTCTTCAGGTGCCACCAGGATTTGGTGAAAACTAGAATACCCGTCTAGACAACAATAATGAGACTTTTCGGCCAACCTTTCTAACATTTGGTCAATGAAAGGTAATGGAAGGTGATCTTTCTTGTGGTTTCATTGAGTTTGTGGTAGTCAATGCATACTCTCCACCCGTTTTGCACACAAGTGGGGACCATCATACCTTTGTTGTTCTCGACCACCATGATTCCCATCTTCTTCGGTACAACTTGTACCGGGTTCACCCACTTAGTATCTGAGATTGTATAGATCATCCCCGCATCAAGGAGCTTTAATATCTCTTTCTTGACCACTTCCATCATTGTTAAATTCAGTCTTCTTTATGCATCCTGGCTTGGCTTGCATTTATCCTCCATCAAAATCTTGTGCATGCAAGTGGAGGGGCTCAATCCTTTAATATTTGCAATCATCCAACCCATTGCTTCCTTGAGTTCCTTCAACACCTTTAGGAGTTCCTCTTCTTTAAATTTAGTCAAATGAGTTGGAATAATAACCAAAAGAGTTTCATTCTTTCCCAAATATGCATACTTTAAGTGTTGAGGTAGAACTTTCAATTACAATGTCGGTGGTTGAACAAGTGATGGTGGAAACTTTGTATGTGTTGGGGGCAACTCAATTTTCTTAATATCGAATCTTGTGAATTTATTTACTCGAAATTATTTACTAACTTCTCAGCTTCCAGATCTAGAGAATAAAGCTTTAATTGCTCGACTAGCTTCCTACAATCAAACCCCTTGCTTAGGATCATCTCCAACATATCACTATTGGATAACTCAAACAATTTTTGGGTTAGTGGTTCAACAATAAACACAATATACAAGGATAAAACATCACTAGGATATCTTATAGCATCATAAATATTTAAACTTATTGTTTCACCATCAAACTCCATTGTTAAAATTGCTACATACACATAGATTTTTGTCCTTGCCATCTTCAAAAACGATCTCCCAAGTAAAATTAAAGTCGATTTGGAGGAGACTTGTTCTTCTAGATCAATCACATAGAAATCCGCCGGGAATACCAATTGGTTCACTTGCACCAAAACATATTCTAGAACACCTCTAGGGAAGATACTTGATTTATCTGCAAGTGAAATTATGACTTCGGCTTCACTTAAAGGCCCGACATTCAATGATTCATACACCGAATACGACATAACATTAACAGAAGCACCAAGATTGAGCATGGCACTACTAAAAGTGACATCCCCAATCTTGCAAGGAACCGTAAACATTCTCGGATGTTTGCACTTAGGTGGAATTTTTCATTGTAACACTGCGGATGCATTTTCGTTCATCAAAATCTTTTCATTTCCCTTTAATTTTCTCTTGTTTGTGCAAAGTTCTTTCAAAAAAATTTACATATCTAGGGATTTTTTTGATTGCATCAAGTAATGGTATGTTTACTTCCAACTTTCAGAAGGTTTCCAAGATCTCCTTCTAATCCGCATTCTTCTTTAAGGTTGTAAGTCGGGAGGAAGATGGAGGTTGAGTGGCTATTGGTGTCACTAGAGGGGTAGTCTTCTTTAGGACTCCAGCTTGTGCATCATTCTTGACAATAGGATCCTCAATGGGAGTGATCTATATTTATTCCTCATCTTCCCTTGATTTCTTCTTGGAACTAATCTATCTAATTTGTTTACCACTTCCCAAAGTCACTACATTAACATTTGGGTTTTTTTGGTTAGAGAAGGTAGTTTTCCATGGGACTCCAACTTACTTATAGATGTAAATATATATCCTATTTATGCTTCAAGGTTGGTGATACTAGTCCTTGTCTCTTTTAAGAATTGTTGGGTACTAGTTGTGTAACATCCCAACTTCCAGCTATATTATTTATTTTTTGAAAGGAAAAATCCCCTTGGAACTCGTCGAGTTGATGGCCTCAACTCAACGAGTAGAAAGCTCTCGAGTCGCATACCTTTTTGGGCCAACTCGATCAGTTGGTAAGGAAGAACTCGATGAGTTTGCGGCTGGCTGAGAAACCCTAAATTTTAGGGTTTTTACCCTATATAACCTCCTTAAGTCTTTGAGGGTGATCTCTTATCAGCCTCCAAACCCTAATATCAACCTTGTGAGCCCTAATCTTCATTTCTTCTCATATTTTGAGTTAGTATGGCATTTTGGAGAAAATAAGGAGAAGATTTTGTGAAAGAAGCAAGGATCTAGCAAGCAAAGCCTTTGGTTTCCAGCTTGGCACTCTTGTGGACTGTTGTGAGTATTCAAGACCCAATTTTTATCCTTATATGTAGCTAGATCTTAAGTTTTTCCCTTTTCCCTCTTTATTCTTGGTTTTTACAAGCATGGGCATCATAAAGGTTGTAACTTTATGAATCTCCAAGGAAGATGGCATCATAGTGGGTTAGAACTGGTTTTTTATCAAGCTTGATGTCATGCATGGTTGTGACAACTGTCAATTCAAGTCATTCTCGGACTCATGGATCTTTATAAAAACCATTCATGCACAACATGCCATGGCATAGTAGTATAAATTAGGTCAAAATCTTGCATAAACTAGGATCCAACTAAGATCTAGGACTAATATACTTGACACTTACGATTCTAGTAAATTGCTTAACTACAATAGGAAATGCCAATGCTATAATTAGAATGAAACTTCAAACTTTGTTACAATTGAAAAAGGGTATAAAACCCTAAAAATAAATTAAAGTATTCTAATTATGCTTCAATGTGATGGTGAATATCAAACAATATTCCAAAAACCCTAAAGAGCCAAAAATCCAAATTTATAAACCTTAAAGCTTAAAAACTTTATAAAATTTGGCTATAAACTTCCTAATATCAAATTTTTATTAATCAAATTATGGATTATACCAATGAAATAGAAATTTAAATTATCATGCATTAATCATAATTTATTAGTTAAAAACAAGATTTTTAAATAAATCAAAAAATTGCTTAAAGAATCACTTTTATAAAAATTAGATTTTTATAAAAATTAAGGAGGGATTTTTATAAAATTTGAATTGAGGAGAGAGAACGCTTTAATTCCTCAAAAATCCGGCTACTCTCCCCTCCCCATGTCCTCTCTCTTCCCAAAACTCAATCATTAAACTTAAACCTTCACTCTTCCACTTCTCTCTTCACTCTCTCTCACACTCCACCCTCCTAACACATAAACTCTCTTCCTCTCTCTCTCTCTCTAAATCACGAAAATCCTCCATTCTCTGCCATAATTTCGAGATTAAGGAGGCCTTGAAGTGTTCTTGCTTCTCTCAAGATCAAAACCAAGGTAAACAACACAATCCTCCCTCATGGTTTCATGATTTTACTTCCTCTTCTTCATGGTTTTCTCTACTCTTCGGATTCTATGCCTTCCATGGCTACCAATCCTTACTTTTTCCCTTGTGGTTTGTATATTCTCACCATAGCACAATGCATGTGTTTGAGATGGTGAAAATCCGGGATCAAACCCATGCAAGGAGTGAAAAAGATGCACATGTGTTCATGTGACTTCAAAACCGAGTATTACATCTTCTTCTCCGTTTCTTTTGTGTTCTTGCATGAACAAAAGCATTTAAACCATTTCTAGTACATCTTGGATGCTCATTCACTCCATGCATGTGCTAGAAATCGAAACTTAACAGAAGCATGCATGTTGCTCTTGTCAAAATGCCCTAAGAATGCACTCAAAGCAAACATGCAATCTGCCAGATTACATTCTTCAGCTTTTAACGGCCATAACTCGGTCATTACATAACCAAATCCTGATATTCTTTTTGTATTGGATACTTCCACGAGTTCAATTTCAAACCCAACTGGTCTCACTGTAAAATATTAAATATCGGATTTTTGGCAATTTTTACAAAATGGTTGCGCAAACAGCTCTTTTTCTGTGATCAACATTTTTGCCTTGCGTGATCAATGGCCTTAAACCCAACCATAAATCTGGGGAAAAATAATTTAGAAACTTAACATATCCAGTGAATAATCATTGAAATTGCGTGGCTTAAAACCTCACTGAATGGGCTACTCAAATTCATGAACTTCAGCCACATTTACATCTCATGCACCATTATAGGCAACATTTCTTAACTTGTTTGGGTTCAATACCCCTATTTCCCTTCTTAATAAATTTTGAATATTTTTCCTTTTGAAATCCCTCACATGCATGTGATAATCTGTAAAATACCAAGAGCTTTTGTTATTTCTTTGATTTATTAAAATTATTGCTAGAAACCAAGGGCATAAATCACAGAAAATACTTCCAAAGGTCTGTAAATCTGGAATAAATTCATGGATGACTCTTATGGTGAGTAATGACCCCTCACTAAATTTCATCAATTTTTGTTGCTGTTTTGTATGATTTCCTATTTTCTTTTCGTTTGGGTATAATAAATCACAAAACCACTTTAGAGAGTGTGAAAATTGTATCTAACAATTTTCGCAGCCCTTACCTGTGGTTGGTGACTTAGAAAAATAATTTCAGAATTTTTCATCATGCCTTACTATTTTTCCCGATTTTTGGTAATTATAATGGCCTAAAAATAGGAAAAATAGTTCTGATTATCCAAAATCATGAAAATTTACCAGAACATCATGTTGTACAGAAGGAGGTTACATAAAAATTTTGATGATTTTTATCTACTGTAAACTATTTTTATCCCATTTTCTAAGGTTAAATGCACTTAAATACACATAAATACCCAAAACTGGATTATACAATATGAAAACCACTTTTTGAGTTTTTCCCAGATTACTTATACTGTAAATGATGTTACAAATATTTTTGGTAATTTATTTTAACTGTTTAATATTTATTTTTCAATTAATGATTATTTAAAGGAATAAAACAAGGAAAAATAGAAATATCCACTGAAAAATATCTTTTATATTTTTCCCAGCCTAGTTATGTTTAATAAGAGTTAAATAAAAAGTTTGGGTAATTTTGGAAACTGTTTTCTGTTTATTTCAATTTTTATTGGAATAAATGCTCAAAAATCATAAAATATAATTAAACAGCTTGGAAATCCATTTTTATATTTTTCCCAGCTTAGTATTGTGTAATAACGGTAAAATAAAAAGTTTGAGAATTTTTATCCTTTGAATGCTATTTTTCGTGAATTTATGTTGTTAAGAAGACTTAAAAATTTGAAAAATAGTTAACAATATCAAAAATTCGAGGAAAATTTACTGGAAAACCTCTATTGTATTTAGAATGAAAATACAAGTTTTGAAAATTTTTGGAAACTGTTTGATAATATTTTACATTTTTAGAAATATAAAACACTTTTAAATGTGTAGAAATACCGTTAATTTATATTACCAAATCTGGAAAATTAATATTCCAAAGTTGTAATTAATCGCACGACTTGTAGAATTTCATTATTTCAGAAAAAGTGTAACCAATTAATATAAAATTCAATACTAAAACATAAATTGGCATTTCGCTATATGTAGAGTTTTGTATATTAGCATTAGATTTCGACATGGAAACTCACTAGTGTGTTTTTTATGTCGTAGGATCCCGGTAGTAAGACGTTGGTGCATTCCGAGGCACTACTTGTATCTACTCGAAACATTGTGAGTATTCACGCACTCCACTATTTTCAGTTTTTATGTTTTGGGGTGGAAAAGCATGTCCAGAAAAAGTATTGTTTGCATGTTGTATTTAAATTGATTATTATCAAACATGATTGCTATTGTATTGCTATGTCTTTATGTATGTCTATGCAACACGGAACATGAGAACTTATCGTACTAAGGCCCTTCCCTTATCTCTAACCATTAACTCTTTGAGCCAATGGTCATTATGGATAGAACTATTAGGAATTAACAACTCCTCACTCGCCCTATTGTTGGAGTGCATGATACCATATTCATCTATGGAACGATAAGCATAGATCTCGATAGGGCTTCAGACATAGGTTTGGTTGAGACTCATTGTTTGCTCATACACATACAAACTCGTTTCTCATTATAGCAATAAACTTGTATTCACTAATAGCAATCAACTTTGTTTCTCATTAAAGCAATGTACTTGTATTTACGAAAAGCCTTATTCAAGCTCGATTTTATAAACTTGTGAACTCACCAACTATTTTCATAGTTGACGCTCGTTTTACATGCTTTTTCAGGAAATAATTAGTAAGTGGATATAAAGATTCATCATCATAGAGCATGCTGCATCGTGTTGAAGTTATTTATGAAGTTATCTTTGAACAATGTTATTTTGGAAAAACTTGTATTTTGTTTCTTTTGAAGCTATGGGTTGTAAACTTTTAAATACTGCTATGGTGATGTATCTTTATCTTTTGCAATGAAACCGTTTTCCCAACTTTCCGAGTTCTGAGGGAACTTGATGAGTTGGTAAGTGCACTCAATGAGTTGGTTCAACATGGACTGTTGAACTTGACCATTGATGTAACATGCCAAGATAGGTAGATCTCATTAACCCTTGTTTCTTTGTAATTGTCAAGTTTGGCCCTTTATTTGAGAAACGGTGGTAGCTGAGTACGTGGAGTGTATACGTGTGTACGCTCAGCGTACTCATGTGCGTGATTTGAATGCGAAGGCCACCTATTATGTTGGGCATACCAGAAGGTACACTAGGCGTACAAGGCTCAGAGAGAAATGCTTAAAGTCATGCAAATGCTTAAAGTCACAAACTTTATTGAGTATGAGCCTTTAGGGAGTCCAGATCTGAGAGTATAGCTATAGTCTTAATGGATTAAGACCAAGGGAATGGAAAAAACAAGTTTGGGACATACACCAAGCGTAATCCCAGTATGCACATCGTAGCATTGAGGATCCTCGATACATGCATGGCGAGGTAGTACTCGTTGTAGTTGACCTTTGTTGACTTTTAGGGCTTGGTCAAATTATGGACTACAAAAGGCCATGGACGGGTAAAATGGTCTGTTATCCTTCTGTGAGTTTGTAGTGGGTTTAGCCTAGCTTATTTGTGGGTCGTTATTTAATTAGAGATGATTATGTTATGTGTTAGGCGGAGGCTAGACCGGTGATTCGTGTACGAGGTTTATTCGCTTGCTTACGAGGAGAGTCTTCTCACTATACTTGCCATGAGTGGTAACTTGTGTGACCGGAGGGTCTTGTAAGATTATATTGAGTATTGTAATATCCTGCATTATGTCTTTGTGATTTATGGTGTGTATTATTCTGAGCTTTTTTGAGTTAGGACCGGAGGGTCCACTCAAGTTGTGGGACCGGAGGGTTCCACTAAGACACATTGACCGGCGGGTCTTATTCGAGATATAGCCATGAGAGGCTAATGAGATATGTGTGGTATTTTGGGGAACTCACTAAGCTTTGTGCTTACCGTGTTATGTTATATGTGTTTCAGGTACTTCTCAGGATCGCGAGAAGTCATCTTGATTGTACACACGGGATGGAGTTACGTTTTTGAGGATCCTAGATTTGTTTTCAAAAAATTATGGACATGTGTTTTTGATCATTTGACACTTTGGGTTTTTATGAATTGTGTTTATGAGAATTATGAGATTTTTAAAATGAAATTTTTGATTGAAAATTTACAGTGTTACAGTTGACTTTGACTTTGACCATGCTTGACCAAGATTGACTTTGAGGGTATTTTCGGTATTTTAGAATTTTGATAGAAATGGTCACATGTTGGTTGAAGGCATTCGAGTCTGAGATTTGAGATTTATATTTTATCAGTCAATGTTGCTTGTGAGGTGAGTTTCCTCACTATACTCACGGGTCGAAGGCATCAATGTGGACCCCTTTTTATTGTTATCCTAGGTATCTTAGGATGCTAATATGTTGTTACAGTCTGTTAGATTGCTATCCTAGTAGATAGGGTGATGTTATTCTTATTTATTTGCATGATGTATGCTTGTCTGTTGATTGATTATGCATTTATGAGTTATGTGTATGTCTACATGTATGTATGTGTGTGGTTGGGTTGAGACGGTCATGCTTTGTGCTGATGGCCAACAGATCCATGGCGGCTCGGATAGACTTCAGGCCTGCAAGGCGGTCCAGTCAGGCCGAAGGCCCGATGAGAGTTCCAGATATGTTGTAGGCACTGTGAGGCGGTCCAGTCATGCTGAAGGCTCTAGAGTAGTCCAGATAGGATGAAGGCCCGTGAGGCGGTCTAGTCAGGCTGAAGGGTCATATGTGCATTGTAACATGTCGACTCCCAGGTATTAATTTGAAGTTTTCAATTTAAATTTTTAGAATCTACTCAACGAGTTGGTTGCCCCCAACTCGACGTGTAGAGATTGATCAGGTTGCGTGATTTATGGAACCTACTCGACGGGTTGGAGGACACAACTCGACGAGTTGAAGTTGTTTATGAAAACCCTAATCTTTAGGGTTTGCACCCTATTTAAAGGACCTTAAGTCTCCTTTCCAGCCTCCTTACCACCTTTTCATCGTCCCTTTAACAAAGAAAACCCTAATCTCCCCATTGTGTGAGTGTGTGTGCTTGGAAGTCATTTTGGGTTTTCTTTTGAAAAGAAACTCAAAGGTTAAGGAGATTGGATCAAGAAGAAGACTGTAGATCTGTTATCTACTTTGAATTGGCAACCAATCTAAGGTGTTGGTGTTTGGAGCCGTGTTTCGGGAGTTTGATCTTTTTAGTTTTGTTCAACATTGTGAGGTGAGTTTTCCTGACTATACCCAATGGTCGAAGGCACCAAGGCTGGCCCTTTGGATTGTTATCTTGTTTTATTGTTAATGTGATCCATTATATTGGTATCCTGGAAGATAGGATGGTTCTATGTGGTTATGATCAGTTAGATCGGTATCATGGTAGATAGGATGTTGTTATGCTTAGTGATCTATAGATCAGTTTGTCTGTCTGTACATTGTTATATGATTATTTGATATACGTGTACATGTTCGGTTGGTGGTTGAGGCTTATCTGCTTTGTGCGAGAGCCAACATACCAGGGAATTCCAACCTGATGGTTGTAGGCCGAGAGTATTCCACCCTGAGGATGATTGGACTCATAGCATGTGGTCATTCCAACCCGATGGTTGTGGGCTGAGGGTATCCCATCCCGAGGATGATTGGAACCATAGAACGTTGTCATTCCAACTAGATGGTTAAGGGACTAGGGAATTCCATGCTGATGGTTGATTGGGACCATAGTATGTTGTAATTATATGTGTGTCATTTGGTATGCATGTATTTTGGGGGAACTCACTAAGCTTTGGGCTTACAGTTTTTGATTTTGTTTCAGGTGCTTCGGACGATCGCTGGAATGAGAAGGCGTGATCGTACACTCCTATTGAGTTTTGAGAACTATAACACTTCTATGGTGCACATGTAACCCTAAGTGCTTTGGATCTATATTTTCTCTAATTATTAATGCATATTTTCAATTTTTCCAAAGCATTCTCCTAACTAGCATACAAATTGTCAAATGAACAATACAAATAGTTAGATAACTTACCTTTATGAAGGACTTGTAGTTTTTGGCCTTTGAAGCTTGAGCACATCAAGTGTGATGCCTCTAATGGTTCAAAAACACCAATATGCAAGAGGAGGCTTAATAGAATAAGTTACTTATCTCAAAAGATGGTGCAACCGATTTTGGTTCATGAGGGTTCTATTTATAGTGTGGCAAATGCTAGGGTTACACTTTGTAAGCCCTAATGCTCCATGACTTTTCACATTCTTATGCACCATGGGTTTAACCTCCATGGACTATCCATTGATTATCTCATTGGTTTAGCCCGTTTAAATAATCATAGATCATTGGCCCACACTATAAGATCATTGATTTACATAATCAATCCCCATATATTTAATTAGTCTCTTTTGATCACAAAATTAATTCCAAATTAATTCTTGATCAATACTAATTAAATAATATGATTTCATATTAATATATTATACTTGTAATATATTAATAAATCATAAACAACCTTAGTCTCAAAAGTCTATCCTATCAAATTGCACTGGTGAAGGAAACACAAAAGGATCATGCTACTATCGGGTCAAGTACATCCCAATTATATTTATGGGATTACACACCAAATCCAAAAGTCTTCCACTTGGATAAGTCTAATAACTATAACCTTCAATGCAACTTTAGGAACCAACTTAGCAATCGTAAGATTCAAAAGCCGTTGTTGAACTCTGACCTAGTCGGTGATGCGTCCTTCAGATAAGGGATCATATATTCCTCTTTTCTCACAATATCTATGTGTACAAACACATGGAACATTGTCATACTTATTGTCCTGCAATTTGTTTCCTGATTTCCGATTCGTCTGACATAGAACAAAGCTGAACAAATCAATTTGTTCTGACCGAACGCGAAACATAATTAAAACATAATCATCGAGGGGGCCAAGATACATTTTAAAACATTAAGTTACTGATGCGTTTTTCTATCATCAATACACAACCAACTCGTAGTCAACAACTCATATATCTTAGTTTAAATATTTTATTATATTATCGTCTCACAATCACTCATGATAATTTCCATGAAGTGATTCAGGTGAGCGCGGGTTGAATCCAATACTCAAATCTTATTTCAGGAGCACTCATGAATGGTGTAGAAAACTCTTGCTATGTCTAATGCCTTAGACAATCTACAAGCCAACTCATGACATTCTAGCATCATTACCTACTTCCAAAGTATGAATGACTGTAGATAGTTTGAATAATCTTATTATTTGGGAAGTCAAAACATGCAAATTTAAACACAAGAATAATACGAATCCTATATATGGCCCCAAAACTTTTGAGTATATATAAAACACCTTTTATTTAATCACCATACTGATTACATATTATTCATTGTATATCGTTCCGGTTTATCAACTAATACTTGAATTAAAACAATAGTTATCTCATGCTCCAAGCATGCACACTATGTTTACCTACGGTTATTACTTTGTAAAATAGATCAATTGTAAACATTTCCAACGATACTCATATCACAATTCCAAATCCTTATCTTAAGTGTAAGAATACCAAGTTCTTTCCACTTATTGTAATTTGTTAGATTCTAAACTTATATGCAGTGATCCTTTTTTAATCACTATATACAAAAGTCACAGAGACTTTGTCAATTACAAAACTTTCCATTGGAGATTGTTACAAGACAATTCCATAGATCTGAAGTCCCATATTCAGCATACATTCGTTTGAACATCCTTCTTGCATAAAAGTTCCTAACTTTCTCATAGATTCTTGATATCCAACTCCCATTATGGAAACATTTCCATATTTTCCATATAACAACTCATTGTTAATAGAATCTTGTTTATTCATAATAATGTCAATATGGTCCATCCATTACTATACTTCTAACTATCCATAAGCAATCAATCTTTGGTAAACCTTGGATTGTTCTTAGCAGTTGTTTAATAACATTAGTCATATCCAGTTCTATTCCTTTTTCTCTCTCAATTCCCTTGGCATTTGGAAAATTAGAACACATGAATATTATAGCATATACGATCAATCCTATACCCGAAGCATATGGGATACGATTCATAATGTTTTACATAAAGACATGATACTTGAACAGCCTTTTGCTATAATATTTCCATATATAGAATTTCCAATGTTGAAGCATTTCAACATGGTTTTCATATAAATCCTTGACTACATTTGATTAAAATCTCAATCTAAACTTTTAGAATTGAAATGAAGTATAAGTTTCCCTCCCTTAATTATAGTAAAACAACTTTTCAACCCTGCAACTTTGTGAATTGAAAACTTTGTTTTCTATAATTAACATTGCTAACTTGCAACACTTACCATAATAATTATGTTCCCACTAGCATAAAAATTAGTTTGTTACTTGCATAATATTTATGCTCCCACTAGCTATGACATAAATCAATAAATCATCTAGAAATCAATACTTTATTGACTTTCTTACCAAAGTTCAGATTTCTGACATGAGATGCTTCGATAAGACTTTCTCTAAGCTCACACATCTTTTATTAGAAACCTCATATGTGTGTCCAAACAATTTTAAAACTTAAATCAATAAGTCTCATAATTTTTACACCTTTTACCATTTCTCACAATTTGAACTATGAAGAGGGATGTCGTAATCATAATCAAATTTGAGAATGCAAATATCACAATGGCTAACTCTTTAAAATCTACATAGTGAAAGCATTTCCTCACAATCATTTTCAAGAATACGAGAGGAAACTTATGACACGTAGATTTTTTATGGTGTATGTGTTCCTATCCATGTGAATTTGTCATAACCATAATCTTAATACAAGGTTAGTGATAAATCCAAACTTATATGGACTGAACCTATTTACTCTTAATTCCTTGACACTCGGCAGCACAAGGGCCTACCATGACTTCCAAGTTTTTCAGTAGATCACCCTTACTAATCAATGAACTTTCACTAACCAAGGTGCTTTTCCCTATACAAACAGTTGAGAACTCATAGAACTCATGTGCATAGTCAATCTTAACTGGAATGAGCACAAAAACAAGAATATGTCAACACGATAGGTTATAAACCTCAAGTCGAAAGCTAGTGATTGACAACAGGTTTACTCTTGATTAGTTCTTGAAACTTTTCAAGATCTTTAAGACTCCCACTGACCTCTTGACAGATAAGATTCTGTTGTCAAGCAACATTACTTGACAAAAAAATATTCAAGAGTTAGTGTGGTTTTTTATCAAGACAAAACACTTCACGCAATTAGTCTTAGTTGGTATTTTTCTTATCCAATACATCAAAACTTAAAATTTTCAAATGTACAAGAGTAAGAAACAATTTACTCTGTATTTGTTGATATGTCACTCAATATACAATCTTGGAGTATGACTCTAAGATTTGATTTTGGAACGAAATATGATTCATCTTAATTGATTTAACCATTTCAACAATTCCTGATTCCTCTTCTTATCCAAACAAATACACAAAGGTGTCCTTAGAGGATTACATTGTGATATGGTTTTCATAATCATTAAGATGATCATAAAACACAATACTCAAGTACTCTCCCATCTTTTCAGATTGGTGAAACTTTTATCTTTCTTCCGACTTTGATTATGCTTATTCGTTCTGTTATACATTGAGACTTTTCAATGACTCAGAATTATACTTAATCTTTTAAGCATAACCATATTTACTAACTTTAGTAAACCATAACGAATAGTCTTATCGTTCTATGTGGTGGACCTGACCAACACACAACTAAGTGTACCCGATCCTCTAGTCCTTCACTTGACTCACATATACATGTGAATAAGGAATTAGTCTTAATTTCCCAAAGATGAAGTTCTCATCCATCAAACAATAAAAGTTGCATGATCTGAAGTTTCTGTCCAACTAAAACTTTGGTGATGAGAATCTTTCCTTATTTGTTAAATTTAGACACTACCACAAACAAATGAATAAAATCCATATTGCTAAAAAATACAAACAACAAATTTCACATTTTCCATTGTGAAGAAATAAAATAAGATAAAATAAAATTATTCTTTTTTTTATATAATATCGGAAAAACTTTTCCTTACAATGCAATTACAAATGAAAACTATGTTATTGCAAATTTCTAAGCAATCTATCATAACTGTTAAGCAGCAACTCAAATATTCAATCATCGAACCATGCGATCGAAATCCATCTTTTCGCGATCAGACCCTGCATGCCTTTCCCTTAAGCTTCCTTTGATCAAACAAAACATCAAAATGTAATCATATCACATCATGTATTAAGAATCTACATATAGGAACTTAATAAAGTTAGATAGTGGACTTACCTAAAGCAGAGTCAAACTTTTTGACCTTACCATTCTTATGATCCTTCAATTAGATACAACAGCTTTGCAACCAATTCCCCTTCTCTTGGAAATAGAAACATATGGACTCTTTTGGAATGGTACACGAGACAGTCTCAGAATTAGCCTTTCCCTTTCCCTTGGAAAGAGAAATCTTTTCTGGAGTTCCAATGTTTGAATTGTCAATGGCTTTGGAAGTTTGGTAAATAGATCTACCAATCAAATTTACATCACCAGTGTACCAAATCATTGCTAATTCAGAAACAATTAGCAAATATGTAAGATCGATAAGGGACATGTTGCGATCTATCATATTGTAGCCTTTAACAAACTGACTATACGACGCCGGAAGTGACTGAAGAACCAAGTCAATAGCTAACTTCCTCGACACAACGACTCCTAACATTCCCAGCATGTCAATGTGTGACTTCATCTCCAAGACATGTGCACACACGCACCTTCCATCTTAGGTGCTTTCTAGCTAATAGGGCTTGAGTGACCTTGAGCTTTTCAAGTCTTTGAACTTGTGGGTTAGGGAGAATAATGTGGAAAGCCTTTTCCAACAGACTCAGGAAGACCATAGTTGTCTGGCCTAGACATTTATAAAGGGAGAAATTCAAGTTAGTTTATTTAAGTCCTTATTATAACACTCAAAAGGAAATATTAAGGTTAGGACCCAACACAATATTTTACAATTATAAAGAGGGATGCCGTAATCCAATTGTAAAATATTTGAAGGTAGGTAAATGACGATTTACCAATTTCCACCATGAAAAATGAAATGGATTATTAAGTTCTAATTGGATTGAAATTCCTAGATTCTTTAAGATTCATTGAACTTTTCAATGGTATGTTTAAATCTCGATTGTGCCCTTCAAGTTTGTGACTAGGATGCCGAGGATCACAAACAAGGTGTCAATAAGCATGCAAATTAGCTTAGTACACCCGATGTTACAAATCACCTAATCAATGTGCCGGTTAACCTAACACGCTCCATTGATCTATGATTAATATTAAGCTACCATTTACCACACATTGCCAGCCCTAGATTAGTGTGTCAATTAACCACAAACGCTTCACTAACGAGTTAACAAGGTGCAAAGTGTAATTTCATGGATTAGCACCATTTTCATACTATTCCTAAAGTAACTAAGATTGGAAATTTAATAAAACTTTAGTTACTTTAAATCTATCATTATACTTTTAATGAGGAGTAATTAATTTCCTATCAAACCCGTTCGCCTAACGACCCTCCACCAGTCAAGGAAGCGGTGGCTGAGAGTGGACACCCATTAAACCACCATTTTTAGGCAGTAACCTTATACCCCCCCCCCCCTATAGACCGGCTTCGTGAATGAGGCCTACTAACGGTAAGACTGACTTGTCTTATACATATATATATATATATATATATATATATATATATATATACACACACACACACACACACATATATATATATATATATATATATATATATAAACTTATAATAATATAAAGTATAAGGGTTGAATTTTAACTTTTAAAACTCTAGTGTTTGGAATTAAAGTTGCATTAGTGATACTTTACAAATTCCAAAACTTGAGGACAAGTTTTGAAACTTTTCAAAACTCTTGGTTTCCATAACTTATGAGTTAATGTTGGTTTTATGAAAAGACTCTTGATTTTTCATAACATGAGGACAAGTTATGGAGTTCATTAAAACATTTATGATAACACTTTTCATGTTCCATAACATGAGGACAAAATAGTTTCAAATCAAATGATACAAGTACTTAACTTAACTAACAACTATCATAAGGATTTTGACAACTATCTTTTGATGACTCTTGGGATTCATAACTTATGAGTTTAATGTTATTTTAATGGATGTGACTTTTCATTTCCCATAACTTGAGGACAAGTTATGGAGGTCATTAAAATGATTAAGATCAATTTACCAACAACTGAAATTATCATATAATTCAAGATTGATCTCGCTAAACTCTTAAACAAGATAATATCAAGTCAACAATTTGCAAGCAACTTTGTTTATCATATAAAACAACAATTTTCTTAAAACTTTGACAATTATCTTGTAATTGGATGAGCATAATCACTATCATATCATAAAAAAAGATTTAATGATGTAAAACAGTTTGTAGTAGTATCCAATTTAGGCCAAGAAAACTCGATATTCTGAAACTAGACAAAGGACTTAACGTGTGCATGAACTGACTCGTTTAGTTGCCCTTGTTACTGAGTAGACTCGGTGAGTTCACCAGTTAGAGGCCAGAAAATCTATTTTTTACAAGTTTAAAAAATAACAAGCATCAAGTATAATAGAAAACAACCCTAGGCTATGATACCACTGTTGGGTTTTGAGCACTATAACACTCATATGGTACACATGCAACCCTAAATGATTTGGATCTATGTTTTCTCTAATTATACATGCATATTTTAAATTTTTCCAAAGCATTCTCCTACTAGAATACAAATTGTCAAATGAACAGTACAACTAGTTAGATGACTTACCTTTATGAAAGACTTGTAGTTCTTGGCCTTTGAAGCTTTAGCACCTCAAATATGATGCCTCTAATGGTTCAAAAACACCAATATGTAAGAGGAGGCTTAAGAGAATAAGTTACTTAGCTCAAAAGATGGTGCAACCGATTTTGGTTCGTGAGGGTTCTGTTTATAGTGTGGAAAATGCTAGGGTTACACTTTGTAAACCCTAATGCTCCATGACTTTTCACATTCTTATGCTCCATGAGTTTAACCACCATGGACTATCTCATTGGTTTAGCCCATTTAAATAATCATGGATCACTGGCCCACACTATAAGAATCATTTATTTACATAATAAATCCCCGTATATTTAATTAGTCTTTTTTATCACAAAATTAATTCCAAATTAATTCTTGATCAATACTAATTAAATGATATTATTTCATATTAATATATTATACTTGAACTATATTAATAAATCATAAATAACCTTATTCTCAAAACTCAATCCTATCAAATTGCACTGGTGAAGACAACCCAAAAAGACCATGCGGGTATCGGGTCAACTACATCTCAATTATAGTTATGGGCTTAGACACCAAATCCAACAACTCCCTTGTTTAATGATTATGATTTCTAGGAAAACTCTAATATTGATTTATTTTGAAAAACAATTTGTGAACATTACTAATTTTGGATGATTTTACAAACAATTTATGAACTTGTGTTGATTTTGAAAAGTTTAAAGTTTTGTGAATTTTTATGGATGTTACAAGTTGGTATCATAGCCTTAGTTTGAGTGAATTGGAGGAATACTTATGTGAATCTAGTCTCAAACTAAGGAAAGGATTTTCAAAATGATTTTTAAATGGTTTTCAAAATATGAAAGGAGGATGCAGAGTGTACGATCAACTAGAGCTAGTTAGTAGATCCCAAAATACCATGCATTTGTTTGATATTGTGATATGTTAGAACAGTATGCTAGTTATAGGCTAGGGATCTTTAAGAATTTCATGATAGAATTGTCTAATTATGAGATGCCTGATAACCTAGGGTTTTTCTTTTATGAAATTGACATCATTATTGTAGTAGCTTAGTGTATGCATCATAATTATACATAATTAAGTTCTTATAGCCTGAGAAAGTTTGGTTTGGCCTTATTTCCTATTATTGTTTGATGAAGGGCTTAAGGTAGGATAAGATATTCAAAAGTCTATACGGTTCCAGCATTATGTATGACTAGCATACACAAGTGTTGCAGGGTTGGTGGAAGTTTCAATGATGAGTTTTGTAGGCTCGTTAGGACAATTATGAGATATTTAGCCTTATTCTAAGAGTGGGGATTGAGCGCTCTCCATGCTTATGTATATTGTTAGGTCATTGTGACAATACTTGAGACTAATATGGGTAGGTGTGGAAGGTAGTATTGGCTCATACTACTGAAAGTACAGGACCCATACACGTAGCAAAGAAGTCACAAAGCCTAGGGTTTATTTGGGAGTTGGCTCCCCATTATTTATGTGGATAATCTGATATCTTCCTGGTATATTTTTAGTATGGTGGTTACGAGGCGATTTGAGACCAGATTCGGGTTAGGATCAAGAGCTGGAAGCCAGGATAGGCCAGCGTTGATAGAGGATCATGTCAAGGAGATCATCCAGGAGGAGGTAGTCAAGATTGCCCGGGGACATATTCTAGAGATGTTTGGGTCTATCAAGACGACCATGATGTAGTACTCTGATGACAGATACGTAGCCATTGCTAAGATTGCGGTTTTTGCAGCCTCCGCAGCCGCAACGGCTACAGGTACGGGGGCAGGTCGAGCTTTTTAGTACCAGGACTTTGATAACACGAAGCCCCTAGAATTCGATGGGACTCATAACCCGATCATAGCCATGAGATGGTTTTGTGACGTGGAGGGATGCTTCTTCACATGCTCGTGGCCTGTTGACCAGAAGGTCAGACGTGCTTTGAACCTGCTAAGGTCCGGAGCAAAGGACTGGTGGAGATTGATGATGGGGTCATATTCTGATGAGCAGCGAGCGGCAGTTACTTGGGATCAGTTCAGGGAGACGTTTCGTGCTCGCTACGTTCCGCGGGTTGAACGGGAGTGTTTGTCACAAGTATTCTTGGATCCGAGACAGGTATGGATACGGTGATGGAGATCACCCGCATTTTCACTAAGAGGGCAATGTTTTTCCCGGGGTTTGCATCCAAGCAGGCTCAGATGACTCCTTATATGAGCATGCTCAAGGCTGACATCAGACAGTTTGTTGCTACCCAATGATGTGACACATTACTAGAGTTACAGGAGGCCGCTAAGCGGTGTGAGCTTGAGATTGAGCTACATTTGAGAGAGCAGAGGTAAGCCCTTGCGCAATTGCAACCGGCGCCAAAGCGGTCCAAGACCGCTGATTCTTGGTATGGAGGTCAGCACAACCACACTTGTGGGAAGTACGGGAAGGATCATTATGGGGTTTTCTGATCTGGTAGCGGGTGCCACAAGTGTGGCATGCAGGGCCACATTGCTCGGGATTGTAGGCAGAAATCTCAAGCTTCTAGAGTCATACTTTGTTACCATTATGAGAAGGTGGGCCATATGAAGGCCCGGTATCCTGTACTAGCTGCCAGGCCAGCACAGGCTCCAGCGTCGGCTACACTAAGGATTAATGATGGGGGTCAGGGTGGAGCTGAGCCTCCAAAGGCTTAGGGACACACCTTTAAACTTACATTCGAGGAGGCCTGGATAGCACCAGATGTGGTAGCTGGTATGTTTTTGTCCCCTAATCTTGATGATTATATTTGTTTTATGCTTATATGTTTGTACCTACGATTAGGTACCTTTTTAGTGAACTTCTTGCCTACTTTAGGGTTATTTGACTCTGGGGCGAGTCGGTCATTTGTCTCTCAATCGTTCAGTATGGAGTTTGTTTTGTCGGCAGGAGAGCTAGAGTGTCTATTGCGAGTCTCCATCGTCAACGAACATGGGATTTATGCTTCTTCAGTATATCTGCGTTCTGGAGATCTTCGAAGTATCCTTCTTGATAGACTTGATTCCGATTCTGATGGGGGGTGTATCTGTGATTATGGTATGGACTGATTGAGTCGCTTCGGTGCCATTATCAAATGTGAGGGTCTGCAGGTGGTAGTTCGAACCCCAAATGGGGGAGAACTGGTTATATATGGCGAGGGTACCAGATTAGGTTTAGGGTTTTGCTCAGTTTCCAGGGCTCGGTAGCATATTCAGCATGAGTGTGCGGGTTACTTGGTGTATGTGGTGGATACGTGCATCAGGGATTAGGCTTCGGTTTTGGATGTTCCAGTTGTCAGAGAGTTCGTTGATGTGTTTCCGGAGGATTTACCCGAAGTGCCTCCTAAGAGGCAGGTCAAGTTCAAGATCTACCTAGTGCAAAGTGTTGTCCCTATCGCCAAGGCGATGTATCAATTGGCACCACCCAAGATGCAGGAGTGGTCATCTCAGTTACAGGAACTGTTGGGCAAGCAGTTCATCCGTACGAGCAGTTCTCTGTGGGGAACATCGATACTCTTAGTGAGGAAGAAGGATGGCTCACACCGGATGTGCATTGACTACCATGAACTGAAAAAGTTGACAGTGAAGAACCGTTACCCCCTCCTAAAGATAGATGACCTCTTTGATCAATTTCAGGGAGCATCTTGGTTCTCCAAGATCGACTTGAGGTCTGGCTACCATCAGGTCAGGTTTAGGGAGGAGGACATGGAGAAGACCTCGTTATAGACACTACGAGTTCGTGGTAATGTCGTTTGGGCTCACCAACGTGCCAGATGTATTTATGGACCTGATGAATCGGGTATGTAGACCTATTCTTGATCACTTGGTCATTGTGTTTGTAGATGACATCTTGGAATGTGAGCTATTGGCAGTTCTGGGACAAGATCGGCTTTATGCCAAATTCTTGAAATGTGAGTTTTGGTTGCGAGAGGTTCAGTTCCTTCGACATATCGTTAACCAGGAGGAGATTTTGGTCGATCCGGCCAAGGTCGAGGCGGTTATGTATTGGGAGGTTCTGAAATCCCCCTCGGATATCAGGAGATTTTTAGGATTGGCATGGTACTACTGGAGATTCATACGGGATTTCTCCAAGATTGCGGTACCCCTCACTCGTCTAACGAGGAAGGAGGTGGATTTCTAGTGGGCCCCTGAGTAGTAGGTTGTATTTGATACTCTGCGACAACGAATCAATGAGGCGCCGGTTTTGACATTCCCTGAGGGAGTTGAGGATTTCGTAGTATTTTGTGATGCATCGATCACCGGATTAGGAGCAGTCCTTATGTAGAAAAGATGGGTGATAGCCTATGCATCGCGACAGCTAAAGCAGCATGAGACGAGATATCCCACACACAATCTAGAGCTGGGAGTGGTGGTATTCGCTCTCAATATTTGGAGACATTATCTATATGGAGTCCATTGTACCATATACACAGACCATAAGAATTTGAGAACATCATGGATTAGCCGAACCTAAACATGAGATAGTGCATGTGGTTGGATGTAGTCAGGGACTACGACTGTGAGATGCTTTACCATCCCGGTAAAGCGAATGTAGTTGTGGACGCCCTGAGCCGCAAGACGATTAGATCTTATGTACCAGCGGCATGTTTGAGGATATCAGTGGATTATCCACTGGTAGGATTGATTAGAGAGCCTCAAGCTGAGGGAGAACGATAGGAGAAATGTAAGTTGGAGAGGATTAGAGGCGAGATCACGAAATTCATGCAAGATAATCGAGGATTATTAACCCGTTGTGGTTGGGTATAGGTTCTGATATCTGGTGGGGTCAGACAAATGGTTTTGGACGTGGCTAATAAGTCTCACTTCTCTATTCACCCGGGGGCCACCAAGATGTATTGGGATTTAAGTATGAGTTACTGGTGGTCATGCATGAAGCGAGAGATCACTTGGTATGTTGAGAGGTGTTGGACCTACAGGATGGTAAAGGCGAAACATCAAAGGTTGCATGGAAAGCTACAACCACTAGAGATTTCCATGTGGAAATGGGAACAGATCACTCTGGACTTCATTACCAAGTTTTCGACGACGGCGAATGGATTTGATGCTATATGGGTTATCGTGGATCGACTGACCAAGAGTGCCGATTTCCTGCCCATTTCGGAGAGCTCATGGGTCGAGAAGTTGGCTAACGTGCATATCCATAAGATCCTTGTTCGCCATGGGGTTTTGGTCTCTATCGTTTCAGACCGTGATGTTCGGTTCACCTCCCGTTTATGCTAGAAGTTCCATGAGGAGCTGGGCACGCGACTACAATTCAGTACAACATATCATCCGCAGATGGATGGTCAGAGTGAGTGGACCATACAGACCCTCGAGGATATGTTGAGGGCTTGCATTATTGACTTTATTGGGAGTTGGGATTCCTACCTACCCCTTACATAGTTTTCCTCCAACAACAACTATCATTCCAACATTGGTGCTCCACCTTTCGAGCTGGTGTATGTGCGGAGATGTCGTACCCCGGTTTGTTGGGGCGAGGTTGGTCACAGGGTGATGTGTCAAACAGAGGTAGTTCTACAAACTACTAAGCATATTCAGCAGATCAGTCAGTGGTTGCAGACTGCTCAAAGTCGACAGAAGAGTTACGCCGGTCGGCACCTATCTGAGTGGGATTTTTAGGTTGGCGACATGGTACTAGTGAAGGTCTCACCCAGGAAGGGTGTTATCCGCTTCAGGAATAGGGAAACGTTTGGTCCTCGATACCTTGGACCCTTTTCAGATTAATTCCAGAGTTGGCATGGTGGCATATAGACTGGATCTTCCGGAGGATCTCAGTCAGATTCACAACACTTTTCATGTCACCCAGTTACAGAAGTGCAATACTTTATGAGGAGGAGGTAGTGTCATTAGATGATATTCAGGTCGATACGCACCTAAATTACATGGAAAGACTTGTGGCAGTTCCAGAGTGGAAAGTGAAGGTTCTACGGAACAAGGAGATACCTTTGTAAAGGTATAATGGGAGAACAGGAGGGGATCTGAGTGGACCTGGGAGTCGAAGGCTAAAGATGGGGGAGCATTACCTGGATCTGTTTGATGCAAAAAACTTCGAGGACGAAGTCTAGATCAAGTGGGGGAGAATTGTAACATCTCGACTCCCATGTATTAATTTGAAGTTTTACATTTACATTTTTGGAACCTACTCGACGAGTTGATTGTCCCCAACTCGTCATGTAGAGATTGATCAAGCCGCGTGATTTATGGAACGTACTCGATAATTTGAGGTTCTTTATGAAAACCCTAATCTTTAGGGTTTTCACCCTATTTAAAGAACCTTAGCTCCCCTTTCCAGCCTCTTTACCACCTTTTCATCGTCCCATTAAAAAAGAAAACCCTAATCTCCCCATTGGGTAATTGTGTGAGCTTGGAAGTGATTTTGGGTACTCTTTTGAAAGGAAACTTGAAGCTTAAGGAGCTTGTATCAAGAAGAAGACTGTAGATCTATTATCTACTTTGTATTGGCAACCAATACGAGGTGTTGGCATTTGGATCCGTGATTCAGGAGTTTGATTCTTTCAGTTTCGTTCGATGTTGTGAGGTGAGTTTTCCTCACTATACTCAAGGATTGAAGGAACAAAGGCTGGCCCTTTGGATTGTTATCCTGCTTTATTGTTATTGTGATTTGTAATATCGGTATCCTGGTAGATAGGATGGTTCTATGTAGTTATGATCAGTTACATCGGTATCCTTGTAGATATGATGTTGCTATGCTTAGGGGTCTGAAGATCAGTTTATCTGTCTATACACTGTTATATGATTTTATGATATATGTGCACATGTTTGATTGGTGGTTAAGGCTTATCTGCTTTGTATGAGAGCCAACAAACCAGGTCATTCCAACCCGATGGTTGCGGGCCAAGAGTATTCCATCCCGATGATGATTGGACTTAAAGTATGTACGCATTCCAACCCAATGGTTGTGGACCGAGGGTATGCCATCCCAATGATGATTGGACCCATAGTATGTTGGCATTCCAACCCGATGGTTGAAGGCCTGGGGTATTCCAACCCGATGGTTGATTGGGCCCACAGTATGTCGTTATTTTATGTGTGTTATTTGTTGTGCGGGTATTTTGGGGGGAAGTCACTAAGCTTTGGGCTTACAGTTTTAGATTATGTTTCACTTCCCCGTTTTATGATTATTATTTCTGGGAAAACTCTGATATTGATTTATTTTGAAAACAATTTGTGAACATTACTGATTTTGGATGATTTTGCAAACAAATTATGAACTTGGGTTGATTTTGAAAAATTTAAATTTTTGTGAATTTTTTGTTGGATTAGGTGTCTAAGCCCATAACTATAATTGGTGTGTACTTGAGTTGATTATGAGCATAGTCCATTTGGGTTGCCTTCACTCATGCAACTTGATAGGATGAAAAGAGAAGAGAAAGAGTAGGATTTATTATATGAATAATAAATTGGTACGTAAAAATGATTTTATTAATATATTATAAGATTAACATATATTATCTGGAAATCATATTATTTATTAGTGACTGGTCAAAAATTAATTTGATATTAATTTTGGGATTAAAGGAACTGATTAATAATAGAGGGACTACTTGTAAAATTCATTGATAGTTGCATAACTAGGTTGATGGACTCTATAGAGTGGAGTGGACGAAATCCTATAGGTGGCCCCATAGATTTTGTCCAACGGCTCTTAAGAGGGGGTCCGTGGGCTGATTGGTGCCTAAACAAGGTATTAGGGTTTCCACCTGAAAACCCTAGTAGCCAAAGCTATATAAAGACCCTCATACATGATAAAAATTGGCCTTAAACTTTAGAAACCCTAAGTTGGTCGATTTTCCTTACCTCTCCAAGCCATCCTTTGCATTGAGTGTTTTTGGCTCCATTAGAGGTGCAACACTTGCGGCACTAGGCTTTTAAAGTCAAGATCAGGCAAGGATTATATTTGTTATTACTACATAACAAGGAAGGTAACTTCCTAACCCTAATATCATATGTGAATTTTGAAAATTGTATGCTAGTTCATAGGGTTAATGCTTTTGATTTTGTATCTGCATGTTCAATAGAGAAAAACTTAGATCCAAAGCAATTAGGGTTACATGTACACCATAAGATTGTTGTAATGCTCATAACCCATCAGTAGTATCGGAGCCTAGGATGTTTTTCAATGAGTTGATTATCGGACTCGACGAGTTCACTTGCCAACTCGGCGAGTTGACTTATCTGGTGCCAAATTTTTTGGCTAGACTTTGATTTGGATAATTACCATAACTCGTTTTTAATGCCTAAATTCGATTTTTCTGATTGGTATGAGATATTCTTATCAACATTTGAAGATTTGGTTAAATGTGAATGATATAAGATTATTTTGATTCAACTATTTAACCTAAATTTTGATTAGTTTCAAATTAGACCCTCTAAATTTTGGAATTTAAAATTTAAATTAAAAGTTTAATTTTGAAATATAAAATTCTAAAAGCTTAGTATTTTGAAAAGTTTTAAAATGCAACCTTTTGGTTTTATAGTTTAAATTTGAAATTAAAAATTTTAGTTTTGGAAATTTAAATGGTTAAACCCAAATATTTTGAAAAAGTTTCAAAAGTGCACCTCATGTTTTTGTAATCTAAAATTAGATTAAATAACTTTAATTTTGAAATTTTGAATTTAGAACCTTGGTATTTTGAATAGTTTAAAATATGCCCTCATAGATTTTATTAATTATTTAATTAAGTGTTTTAATTAAAAGAAATTTACTAAATCTATAGATAGGTTTAAAATTTAATAAAGTTAAAAGATTAATTCATTAAAAGATTAAACCACCTAGTATTTTAAACGTTTAAAATACACCCTTATACTATTATAACATTAAAAGTTTAATTATATATATATATATATATATATATATATATATATATATATATATATATATATATATATATATATATATAAGTAAAAAGTCAGTCTTACTGTTAGTATGCCTCATTCACGAAGCTGGTTTATATGGGGTGTCCAACGAAGCGGCATGTAAAATGACCGTCATTAGGTATCCAGTCTTACCCACTGCACCCTTAACTAGCAGAGGGTCGTTAGCCGAACGGATAGGATAAGAAACAATCTCTCATTAAAAGTATAATGAACATAAAAAGTAACTAAACCTTTCATAAATTTTCAATCTTAGTTACTTTAGGAAAATGTGAATTTGATACTAACCCATGAAACTGCACATTACACCTTATTGGTCGTTAGTGGAGTTTGTGTGGTTAACCGGCACACTAATATGGGACTAATGAAGGATGGAAATGGGTAGCTCATAAATTATCATTGATTGATGGAGCGTGTGTTGTTATCCGACACATCGATTAGATGATAAATGACATCGAGAGTACCAAGCTAATTTGCATGGTTATTCACACCTTGTTTGTGATCCTCGGTATCCTAGTCTAAAACTTGAAGGGCATAATCGTGATTAAACATGCCATTGAAAATTTCAATGAATCTCAAAAGATCTAGGAATTTCATTTTAAACCTAATTCGTTTGAAATTTCATTTTCGTGGTGGAATTGGTAAATTGTCATTTACCTACCTACAAATAATTTGCAACTGGATTACGGAATCTCTCTTCCGAATTGTGAATTATTGTGTTGGGTCCTAGCCTTAATATTTCATTTGGGTGTTATATTAAGGATTAAATCAACTAACTTGAATTTCTCCCATTTTGTACATGTCTAGTTTTGTCAACTATGGTCTTCCTCAATCCTTTGGAAAAGGTTTTCTATTCAAAGATAATATTCCACATGTCGATAAAGGTGAAGGATCATTCCCTTCTTAATGTAAAGGTGGAATTGGAAATCATACTTCTCTTCTTCCACCTCCTCCAATAATTCTCCCTGACCCACGTGTTTGTCGACTTGAAAAGTTTAAGGTCACTCAATCCCTGTTGACAAGCAAAGACCAAGAGGGAAGGTCTATGTGTGCACATGTCTTGGAGATGAAGTCACACATTGATAGACTAGGGATGTTGGGTGTCGTTTTCCAGGGGAAGTTGGTCGTTGACTTGGTTCTTCAATTACTTCCCAAGTCAGATAGTCAATTCATTAAGGACTACTATATGACAGATCACGACATAACCCTTATTGATCTGACATATTTGCTAATTGTTGTTGACTTAGCAATGATTTGGCGCACTGATAAAGAAAATTTGAATGGAAGATCTACCTCCCAAACTTCCATGGACACTGGCAATGGCGACACTGGAAGTCAAGCAAAGTTTTCTTTTCCCAATGGAAAGGGATCGACCAAGGTCAAACCGTTTAAACAAATGGTAAAGAGAAAGGTACAGTGCGAGATAGTCCCATGTACCATGGCATAAGATTTTGTTTGTTTCTATTGCCAAGAGAAAGGGGATTGGATGCGAAGCTATCGTATCTACCTGAAAGATCAAAAAGGATAGAAATTGTATGACTCTACTTCAGGTATATCCACTATCTAATTCTATTAAGTTCCTATGCATAGATTCTTAATACATGATGTGATAAGATTGCATTTTCATTTTTTTTAGGATCAAAGAAAAGAAAGGAAGCTTAAAAGGAAGAGTAAGTTGAGTCTGATTGTGAAGAGATGGATTTCAATCCCATGGTTCGATGATTAGATTTTTGAGTTGCTGCTTAGAAGTTATGATATATTACTTAAGAATATTTAGAAACATAGTTTTCATATTTATTTGCATTGTAAGGACAAGTTTTTCATATTTTTTATAAATAAAGAAAAAAAATTATTTTGTCTTATTTTATGATATCGTTATAATAACATTAGTGAAAAATGGTGTTTATATATTATTAGCAATGTTGGAAATGAATTTGATTCTTGGTTATATCGTTTGTGGTGGTGTCGTAATTTACCAAATGAGGAAGGATTCTCATCACCTAAGTTTCAGTTTGAAAGAAACTTGGAATCATGCAATATTGAATTGTGTGATGTATGAGAATCTTGATCTTTGGGAAATTAAGACCAAATTCCTTGTTCACATATGTATGTAGTCAAGTGAAATACTAAGGGATCTAGTACGGATTGATGTGCACTGGTCATATCCACTACAAAGGATGTTGAGTTTATTCATCATAATTTACTATAGGTTCAGTAAATATGGTTATGCTTACAAGTTTAAGTATATTTCTAATACCTTGAAAAGTTTCAAAGTATAAGTAGAACGAATAAGAAAAATCAATTAGGCTAAAAGATAAAAGTTTCTCCAATCTGAAAGGAAAGGAGAGTACTTTAGTAACATGTTTTTTGATCATCCTGATGATTATGGAACCATGTCACAATTGATCCTTTAAGGACACCTTAGTGCATGTACACGACTAAGAAGAGGTATCGGGAATTGTTGAAATGGATAAAATCAAAAGGATGAGTCATACTTCGTTCCAAAACCACGTCTTAGAGTTATACTTTAGTTACTCCAATTTGTACCTAGAGTAATATGTTTTGAGTACGTTTATGACACCTAATGAAATGTGGAGTAGAAAAGTTATCTTACTCTTGCACATTTGGAATTGGTAGTTGTGATGTTTTTGGTTAATACAAAGACCAACTGAAACCAATTACGTGAAGTTTTATCTTGATAAGAATCCTCACTAACTCTTGAATATTTGTTTGTCAAGGAATGTTGCTTTACATAGAATCCTATATGTCAAGAGGTCAGCGGGAGTCTTAAATTGTCTTAAATAGGTTCAAGAACTAAATAAGATTAAACCTTTTAGTAATCACTAGCACACGACTTGAGGTTGATAACATATCGTGTTGAAAGATTCTTTGTTATGTGCCCATTCTAGTTAAGTTGACTATGCATGTGAGCTCTATGAGTCCTCATTTGATTGCATAAGGAAAAGCACATTGATCAGTGAAAGTTCATTATTCAGTGTGAGTGAGCGGCTTAATAACTTGGAAGCAATGGTAGACCCTTATGCTACCTGATGGCAAGAAATTAAGAATAAGAAAGCTCAATCCATATGAGTTTGAATTAGTCTTAAACCTTGTCTTTATGGTGATGGTTGGAAATGACGAATTCACATGGATAAAAATGCATACATCATAAAATCTTAGTGGTAAGAGTTTTCTCTCTACTTCATGAAAATGAATGTAAGGAAACCTTTCACTAATATATTTTAAAGGATTAGAGGTAGCAGTTGTGATAATTGTGTTTTCAAATTCGAGTATGATTACGACATCCCTTTTCATAGTTCGAATTGTGAGAAACGGAAAATAGTTTGACCATTTGGGACTTATCAATATAAGTTCTGAAAAGATTTAGATACACACATAAGCTATCTAATGAATGGTGTATGAGCTTGAGAAGTCTAGGAAAATACTTACCAAAGAACCACGTATAAGAAATCTAAACTTTCGTAAGAAAGTCAATAGGTATTGATTTCTAGAAGTCCAACTGATTTTTGGGTACATGTCAAAGGTAGTGGGAGCGTAAGTTTTATGCTAGTAAAAATGTAATTATTATGCTAGTGGGAGCACAATTATTATGTTAAGTTTTGCGAGTTACCAATGTAGTTTATTAAAAACAAAGTTTTAATTTGCAAAGGTGAAGAGTTTGAAATTTTGTTTTGCTATTGAAGGACTTAAGGGAGAGGGCAATCATACTTCATTTCGAATCTAAAAGTTTAGATTGAAATTTTAATGGGACTTAGACATGGATATATATATATATATATATATATATATATATATATATATATATATATATATATACATATATATATATGTGTGTGTGTGTATGTGTGTGGGAATGTAATCTTGAAATGTTTCAACATGGGAAATTCTTTATATTTAAATATTATAGCACAAGACTAGTTTAGTATCATGTCTTTATGTAAGACATTATGAATCGTATCCCATATGCTTCCAGTATAGGATCGATTGTATATGCTATAATATTCGCCTAATCTGATTTTTCCAAATGCCTAGCACATTAAGAGGGAAAAAGGATCAGAGCTTAATATGACTAAATTTGTTAAACAACAATCGAGGACAATCTAAGGTTTACCAAAGATTGGTTCCTTGCGGACAATTGGAAGTGTAGTAATGGATGGACCATATTGATATAATTCTAAATAGATAGGATTCTATTACGAACGGATAGTCATATGGAAATTATGGAAATGTTTCCATAATGGGAGTTGGATATTAAGAATCTATGTGTACGATTAGAAACTTTTTTGCAAGAAGGATGTTCGAAGGAAGGTACTTTGAATGTGAGACTTCATTTCCGGGGAATTTTCTTGTAGAAATCTCCAGTGGAATGTTTTTGTAATATCATTGGCCAAGTCTTTGTGATTTTGGAGCCTTGACATTACAAAAGGAACATTGCATGTAAGTTTAGATCTAACAAGATTCTGGTAGTGGTAAGAATTTTGTATTCTTACACTTATAATAAGGATTAGGAAATTGTGAAAGGAGCATCATTATAAATTTGTTAAATTGATCTATTTCACAAAGGCAGGACCATTGAGAAACATAGTATGCATGATTGGAGCATGGGATGACTATTGTTTTAATTCAAGTATTGAGTTGATTAGTCGAAACAGTATACAATAAGTAAGGTCTAATTAATATGGCGATTAAATAATAAGTGTTTTATTTATACTTAAAAGATTGAGACCATATTGAATTACGTTATTCTTGTGTTTCACTTCGCATCTTTTTACTTTCCAAATAATAAGATTATTCAAACATCCACAATTAATCATACTCTAGAAGTAAGTAATGAGGTAAGACTGTCATGAATCCGACTGTAGATTGTCTAAGTGCTTAGACATAGCACAAGTTTGATGCAGTGTTCATGAGTACTCCTGAAATAATATTTGACTATTGGATTAAACCCACGCTCATTTATATCACTTCATGTATTTTATCACGAGTGATTGTGAGACGATAATATCTTATATTCTTGAAACGGAGACATATAAGTTTGTTTATAAGTCGGTCAAGCATTGATAATATGTAAATGCATCTATAACTTGATGTTATAAAGCGTATTGTTGTGTGTGATTTGATGAGTAAATAGTACAAGCATATAAGTCAAATTTTATTCATTCCCTTTACCCAAAGTGGGTTAAAAGCGATATATGTGGGCCCTCGATGATTTAGTGATGACACCCTAAGCGCTTGGCCAAGCCTAGACTAAGTTGATGCATTCAGTTGTAGTCTGAGTTAGTCGTTGTAAATCGGAAGTCGGGAAACAAACCTTGCATAGAGAGAATGATTATAATCCATGTCTCATGTTCATATTATATCTTGTAGAATGGTGGAATATTTGATCCCTTATCTAAAGGACGCATTACTAATAAGATCAAATTTCGACAGCGGCATTTGAAAGCTACGATTGTTGATCGGATTCTGAAGTCATACTTGCAATAATAGTTATTGGACTTATCCAAGTGGGAGATTCTTGGATTAGGTGTCTAAGCCTATAACTATAATTGGTGTGTACTTGATTTGATTATGAGCATGGTCCTTTTGGGTTGCCTTCACTCATGCAACAGGATGACAAGAAGTGAGAAATAGTTGGATTTATTATATGAATAATAAATTGGTACGCAAAATTGATTTTATTAATATATTATAAGATTAATATATATTATTTGGAAATCCTATTATTTATTAGTCATTGATCAAAAATTAATTTGATATTAATTTTGGGATTAAAGGAACTGATTAATAATAGAGGGACTAGTTGTGCACTTCATTTATAGTTCCATAACTGGGATGATGGACTATATAGAGTGGAGTGGACAAAATCCTATAGGGAGGCCTAATAGATTTCTTCCAAGTCTCAAAAGAGGGGGTCCATGGGTTGCTTGGTTCCTAAGCAATGTATTAGGGTTTCCACCTGAAAACCCTAGCAGCCACTGCTATATAAAGACCCTCATACATTATGAAATTGGCCATAATATTTAGAAATCATAAGGTGGCCGATTTTCCTTACCACTCCAAGTCATCCTTTGCATTGAGTGTTTGTGACTCCATTAGTGGTGCAACACTTGAGGCACTAGGCTTTCAAAGTCAAGATCAAGCAAGGATTATACTTGTACATCACAAGCAAAGTAACTTCCTAACCCTAATATCATATGTGAATTTTGAAAATTGTATGCTAGTTCATAGGTTTATTGCTATGGAGTTTGTATTTGCATGTTCAATAGAAAAAAACATATATCCAAAGCAATTAGGGTTGCATATGTTGGGTTTTATGTACTCTAACATTCCTATGGTGTACATAAAACCCTAATGTTTTTTATCTATGTTTTTCGTAATTATACATGTAATATTCATTTTCCAAAGCATGAAGCCTAACTAGCATGCAAAGGTGATATTTGAATCATAAAAACTAGTTAGAAGATTACCTTGTGTAGTAGCTTGTAGAACTTGCCCTTAAGAGAGCTTAGCACCTCAAGTGTGATGCCTCAAACAAGTCACAAACACCAATAAACAACTAGATGGATATGAGGAGAGGTTTAGGAGACACAAATCCGCTATACTCTTATTCAAATGCAAGGATCCAACCGATTTTAGGGCTTAGGGTACATATTTATAGTGTTGAATTCCACGAGTCATGTGTTAACCCTAATTCTTACACTTAAGCTTATGATCCAACAATATGATTTGGATTATCACTTAATGGACTTTCATATAATCTTAGTCCAACATAAACCAATAATTGATCATTAGCCCAAATCATATGTTTCACTAATTGACATAATCAGTCCCCGTTTATTCAATCAGTCTCTTTTGATCACAAAATTAATTTCAAATTAATTCTTGATAAATACTAATTAAATACTATGATTTCTATATTAATATATTATACTTATAATATATTAATAAATTATAAATAACATCTTTCTCAAATATCCATCTATCAAATTGTTCTTGTGAAGGTAACTCGAAATGGACAATGCTACCATCAGGTCAAGTACATACTAATTATAATTATGGGCTTAGACACCTAATCCAACAACATGTACACCATAGGATTGTTGTAATGCTCATAACCTATCATTTTTATGGATGTTACATGCATGTTGTTGTTAGTTATGTTTATGTGTTGGTATTTGGGGAGGACTTACTGAGTTCTGGGCTTACAGTTTTTGGTTGTGTTTCAGGTACTTTAAATGATCGTGGAAAGGCGTAGGCTTGATCGTGCACCTCCTCGTATTTCATGTTATGATTTCTGGGAAAAAAACTCTGATGTGAAACCTATTTTGAAAATAATATCTAATAAATGATGGTTTTTAGATTTATGTAAAAGTTTTCAAATTTTCAAAATTTTAGGAATGTTACAAGTTTGTATCAGAGCATTGGATTGAAAACCATAGAAAACCCTAGAGATGGTTTTTAGATCTATTGTAAGGCATGTACTCTAAGTGATCATCATGCTCTATGCTCAATCAAAACCATCTATTTAAATCCAAACTCTCAATTTAAGTTTAAAACCAAATGCAAAACATCTCACATGGATTGAAAACCCTAGAAATCTCGGTCTAAGTAATTATGGACTAGGATCCTCTTATTAGGCCTAATGGACCAATAATCTTTCAATTTAACTATTTGGGCCAAGGAACCATATTGGGCTCTAATTGGTCCCACACCCATAAGAGTTTAGCATTTTGGGCCATGTGAGCCTAGAATAATGCATCTTATCTCTAACAGGCCTTGTTGGGCCATAAATGATTTCATATGCCCAAATGGGTCGTGAACCCTTTTAATTGGGCTTCATTGGGTTGCGAACCTCATAAGGGCCCAATAGGCCAAAAAATATTATTGGGCTTCATAAAATTATAACTAAGGCAAGAGTGGGCCAAAACCATTTCATCTTCATTCCCTTTAGCCTATTCTCGGTCCAATATGTATATAAATAAATAAAAAGAGAAAAAAAAAAAAGAGAATTAATTTGCACTTGACACATCACTTTTTCATGGCGGTTCTCCATGCAACCATCACTTCAAACCTCTCTCCTTCCCTCTTCTTCTACCCTCGGACAAACCCTCATCCCGCACCCTCTCCACTTTCTTTCAAAATCTCTCATAAACTCTCTCAAGAACTCCTCCTTCCTCCTCTAAATTTTTGAGATTTTGTGTGTAGTTTCAAGAGGTTTTTCATCAAGATCATCATCCTTGGTAAGTTCTTACTTAAATCTATGGTTTAACTTCTTGACTGCATCAAAAATTTCTTCTTTAACCATATCATGTCATGATTTATACTCTTGAACTTCATAGAGTTCGAAAACCACATCAAGGAGCTTGTTAGGGCCGAGATCTTCACTTTATTCTTCATCAAAACCGAAACTTCGAAGCCATGTGAGTTCATACCCCTTGATTTTTGGTTTTACTATGTTTTGGGGGAGGATACAAGCTGATAAGTGCTAGATCTATGTATGTGTGCATGTTTATGTGTGTTCTTTAAGTTATATGTGTGATTTTGTGAAGAACTTCATAGATATCGACAATATAAGTTAACTAAATCACTTTATACAACTCACCACAAAGCTAAAAGTGTTAAACATGTTAAAAATGTTGGAAAATCTAAACAAAAGATTGCAAAGGGGCCATTTTAACAAATAAACAAAACGAAGGTGGTCTTATGAAACTCACGATTTTACATGGACTATAAGAGTCAAATATACATAGAATGGTTCTTTAGGATAAACATAGTTTTAAAGGGGCTAAAAGTGTTAAATTTTGTATTATGGACCTTAATGTGGGCCTTCACGGTTTTGTTGGGTCAAAATTGTAAAATTTCATAGTTTCATGGACTAAATTGCCATTTAACCCAAACTTGAGCCAAAAATGTAAATTACGATTTTATGGGCTGAAAATGACACTTTATTTGAACTTGGGCTGAAAATGTCATTTTATTCAAAAAGGGGCTGAAAATGTAAATTTTATATTAATGGGTCGAAAAAGTCAATTTATGGTTACTTGGGCCAAAAATATCAACTTACATACAAATGGACTAAAGGTGTAAATTTTCATGTTTTTTTGGGCGTAACATATATATGTTGGGATTTGAGCAATCTAACACTTCCTAAGTGTGCATGCAACCCTAATAAACCTTGGATCTATGTTTTCTTCTAAAATACATGCAAATAATAATTTCCAAGGTTTCTTCCTAACTAGCATAGCATAAGAATTATGAATCGTAAAATTGCTAGTAGAAGTACATACCTTTTGATAATGGTTGATTGTTTGGAGTTTGAGAGTCTAGCACCAATAGTGTGAATGCCTCAAATGGAATAACAAATCACCACAAACGTTTTGAAAACTTTGAGAGAGTAGTATACTTTCTTGTGGAATCGGCCACCACTAAGTCTCACACAACTAGAGTCTCATTTCTTGCATCATATGGTTCTTTATATAGTGTGTGTAACAACCCAAAAATACGACCCAAAAATATCGTTTTTCGATATAATCAAAACAATAATCAGAGTGTCATATAATAAAACCATATGTGATGTATTCCAACATAATAGAAAACACTGTGCGGAAAACTGTATCATACTACGTCAAATCAAAACAAAATAAATCAATCCCAGGCTAAAAGCTAAAGCTGTGGTGTGTGCGATGTCGTCACCCCGAGCTCTTCCCTTTGCTTGCGGAAGTACCTGAAACCAAAACTGAAACTGTAAGCACGAAGCTTAGTGAGCTCCCCCAAACTACCACATACCATACAATAACATATAAACACATATTGGGCCTTGCCCACTACATCGGGACGAAGCCCGGCAACTGCATCGGACCGAAGTCCGGAACTGACTGGGACCTTGTCCCCTGCATCGGACCAAAGTCCGGAACTATCTGCATCGGACCGAAGTCCGGAACTAACTGCATCGGACCGAAGTCCGGAACTAACTGCATCATACCAAAGTCCGGAACTAACTGCATCGGACCAAAGTCCGGAACCGACTGGGACCTTATGCCCTGCATCGGACTGAAGTCCGGAACTAACTGACTGAGCATAGCGTAGCATAACATAGCAACTAGCATGAACACATATACTGCATACTACATCGGGTCGTAGCCCGGAACACATAATACATAATACATAGAACATAGCACACAAGTCCTGTCTGAGCCACGAAGGCATCAAACATACTAGGTACTGCATCGGATCAAAGTCCGGAAACTACTGCTAACTGAACGGGCCGACATTGTGGCCTTAGACCCGTCCCTACTGGAAGGAAACTCACCTCGTAAACTGGCTGCTGAGTGTGTGGCTCTAGAATCTAACTGCTGCTGCTCCTGTATCTCCCCGGCTACAAGTCCATAAACACACTCAATCAAATACTAAACACTATGCTTGGGTAAAATGGCTCTTTTACCCTTGGTCAAAATCACTCTCATTTGGACTGACTCGCCGAGTTGGGCCTCCCAACTCGCCGAGTCCTACTCTCACTTTTCAATCCTACTCGCTGCTACTCATCGAGTATGGCATCGACTCGACGAGCACCCTCTTGATCCAAGAACTCAAACAATCTTCATCCGACTCGCCGAGTCGTATGAACAACTCGACGAGTTGTTCTTGAGCTTAAGAAGATTGCCTTGGACTCGCCGAGTTGTATGAACAACTCGCCGAGTCCCTCCATTTATGAGTCTACCTTCAACTCGCAGAGTCCACTCTCTAACTCACTGGTTCCACTCAACACTGCTAAAAATGAAGGAATCGGGGACTCGCGACTCAACTCGCCGAGTCGTTCTTCCCGACTCGCCAAGTTGCTGCCATGCAACTGTTTTTCACCCGATTTTGCTTGAATCCAACACATACAAATGATAGATCTGAGTCCAATAAGCTGGTTTACCACGTAAAGTTTCCAACTTTACGTGTACAACACATGAATAAGGTAAAATAAGGCTAAAAGATGCATAAAAGGGATAGATCTAGGGTTAATATGCAAAGTATCCCCATAAAGGCAATAAATCTGGACTATGGGACTTCTCAATGAATAGATCTAAGGATATCTCGGCTTGTTAGGGCATTCATGCAATCATAAGACTTGGAACAAGCATCAACTAGATCTTAGAAGAGTTCTAATGGAGGTTTAAAGCATAAAACAAGAGGGAAATCCGAAAATACCTCAAATAACTCAGATTTTCCCTTGGATCTTGGCACTCCACCTCTTCTCCTTGCTCCTTTCTTCTTCTCCTTCTTCAAGCCTTCACAAAATCACACAAAATCACTTACAAACTCTCAAGGATGAACTAGGGTTTTCTCACAGCTTTAGAGGGTGAAGGAGGCGAGAATGGGGGCTAT
Source organism: Lactuca saligna (assembly GCF_052625555.1). Lineage (NCBI taxonomy): Eukaryota > Viridiplantae > Streptophyta > Magnoliopsida > Asterales > Asteraceae > Lactuca > Lactuca saligna. The sequence continues at coordinate 68,904,133 of NC_136422.1, forward strand.
AAGGTGACCTAAATAGTGGGCAACCCGGGGATTTAGGGTTTCACCCAGACGGACGGACTCGCCGAGTCCGGGATATGGACTCACCGAGTCACTAGCTAACACGTGCTCGAAGTCGCGACCCTACTCGGCGAGTCAGGCTATGAACTCGCCGAGTCCCTCTTGCAAAACTTTAAAACAATTACTAATGAATTAACATACCGGGAACGGGTCGTTACAATTCTCCCCCACTTATCTCAGACTTCGTCCTCGAAGTCTGCTACGGTTGGATCTGTAAATATCTCCGGGTAGTGCATTCTCATCTCCTCCTCAGCCTCCCACGTCCATTCAGACCCATTCCGGTGCTGCCACTGTACCTTCACTAGCTGGATTACCTTGTTCTTCAAGGTCTTGGTCTTCCGATCCAGAATCGCGACCGGCCTCTCAATATAATTCAGGCTGCTATCAACTTGAATATCCTCTAGGGGAACGACTGCTGACTCATCCACCAAACACTTACTCAACTGCGACACGTGGAAGGTGTTGTGGATCTGACTAAGCTCCTCAGGAAGATCTAACCGATAAGCAACCCGACCCACCCGGGCCAAAACCCTGAAAGGACCAATAAATCTGGGGCCCAGCTTGCCCCTCTTCCGGAACCTGATGACACCTTTCCAAGGTGAGACTTTCAGGAGAACCACATCTCCCACCTGGAACTCCAAGTCCGAACGCCTCCTGTCAGCGTAGCTCTTCTGCCGACTCTGCGCAGTCTGCAGCCTACTACGGACCTGCTGGATCAACTCAGTCGTCTTGAGCACCACTTCGGTGCTCCCGATGACTCGCTGACCGACCTCGCCCCAACAAATTGGGGTCCTACACTTCCTCCCATACAGCATCTCAAAAGGAGGTCGATCAATACTCGCATGATAACTGTTGTTATACGAGAATTCCGCTAATGGAAGATACGTATCCCAACTGCCCCCAAAATCTAGAACACATGCCCTAAGCATGTCCTCAAGAGTCTGAATCATCCTTTCGCTCTACCCGTCAGTCTGAGGGTGGAAAGCGGTGCTGAAAAGGAGACGAGTACCCATCTCGTCGTGGAACCGCTTCTAGAATCTGGACGTGAAACGAACATCTCGGTCTGACACCACCGACACCGGCACTCCATGACGTGCCACAATCTCTCGCACATAGATATCGGCTAACTTTTCCGCCGATATACTCTCCTAAATCGGAATAAAATGGGCACTCTTTGTCAACCGATCCACTACAACCCATATCGAATCCACTCCACGTGCGGTCCTGGGGAGTTTGGTGACAAAATCCATGGTGATATCCTCCCATTTCCACACGGGAATGTCTAACGGCTGCATCTTGCCGTGAGGTCTCTGGTGCTCCGCCTTGACCTTCCGGCAGGTCAAGCATCTCTCAACATACCAAGCGACGTCCCGCTTCATGCAGGGCCACCAGTAATCAGGTCGAAGATCTCGATACATTTTCGTCGCCCCTGGGTGGATAGAAAACCGAGACTTATGAGCCTCGTCCATCAATACTTGCCGCACTCCACCCCAGTATGGTACCCACACCCTACCATGAAGCGTCAGCAAACCCCGACTATCATAATCAAACAAAGCTACTCGGCCCACTATTCTCTCACACTTCTGCCTCTCCTCCTTGAGACCCTCCATCTGAGCCTCCTTGATCCGTTCCAACAACGGAGTGATCACTGTCATCCTCATACACAGATCTCTGATAGGGGCCGCCGACACTTTGCGGCTTAGGGCGTCGGCCACCACGTTGGCCTTCCCTGGGTGATAAAGGATCTCACAGTCATAATCCTTCAGTACGTCCAACCACCTCCTCTGCCTCATGTTCAAAGTCGGCTGATCCATAAGATATCGCAAGCTCTTGTGATCCGTGTATATAGTACTATGGACCCCATAAAGGTAATGTCTCCAAATCTTGAGGGAAAACACAACTTCCCCCAGCTCCAAATCGTGGGTAGGATAATTAGCCTCGTGAGGCTTCAACTGTCTCGAGGCATAAGCTACCACATGGCCTCGCTGCATCAATACTGCTCCCATACCTGTGATCAAAGCATCACAATAGACTACAAAGTCATCTACTCCCTCTGGCAAGGTAAGGATCGGAGCCTCGCACAATCTCTGTCTGAGAGTCTCGAACGCCGCCTGCTGCTCAGGCCCCCAACGAAATACCACTGACTTCTTGGTTAGTCGGGTGAGCGGCACTGCTATCTTGGAGAAGTCCTGAATAAATCTCCGATAATACCCTACCAACCCTAGGAAGCTCCGAATCTCAGATGGAGACCTCGGGACCTCCCACTGCATCACGGCCTCTATCTTGGCCGGATCTACCAAAATACCCTTCTGGTTGACGAGATGACCAAGAAACTGCACCTCGCGCAACCAGAACTCACACTTGGAGAACTTCGTGAAAAGTCTCTCCCTCCTCAAAGTCTCCAACACCTCCCGCAGGTGCTCCTCGTGCTGCCCCTGTGTCTTGGAATATACCAAGATATCGTCTATGAATACTATCACTGACCGATCCAGCATCGGCCTGCATACGCGGTTCATGAGGTCCATGAACGCGGCTGGGGCATTGGTGAGCCCAAATGGCATCACCACGAACTCATAATGACCATACCGGGTCCTGAAAGCAGTCTTCTGTACATCCTCATCTCTAACCCTCATCTGATGATAACCGGAGCGTAGATCGATCTTGGAGAACCAAGACGCTCCCTGAAGCTGATCAAACAAGTCATCTATCCTCGGAAGTGGGTAACGGTTCTTCACCGTTACCTTGTTCAACTCCCGATAATCAATGCACATACGATGCGACCCATCCTTCTTTCTCACAAACAGGATCGGCGCTCCCCAAGGCGAACTGCTCAGCCGAATGAAACCCTTGTCTAACAGCTCTTGCAGCTGTGTAGACAACTCCTGCATCTCAGGGGGAGCTAGTCGATACGGTGCTTTAGCTATCGGAGCCGCACCAGGAATTAGGTCGATCCTGAACTCAACCTGTCTCTCAGGAGGTATCCCCGGCAAATCCTCGGGAAAAACATCCAGGTAGTCCCGAACAATAGGGACATCATCAATCATCGCCTTGCCCTTCTCCCGGGCATCCAAGACGTAAACCACAAAACCAGCGAGAAGGGCAAGGCGATGATTGATGTGCATGGTTTTGGTGAAACCCTAATAACCCATGTTAATGTGCATGGTTTCGGTGAAACCCTAATAACCCATGTCTGTTCCTTTCGGTGAAACCCTAATAACAAGTATGTACCAAATAAGTTATGGACTTAGACACCTTATCCAACAATATAATCCATGTTAATGGGCTCTAGTGGTCCATTTACATGCTTATTGGGCCTGGATAATACATTACATGTTTATTAGGCCTTAGTGGCCCATATACATGCTTATTGGACCTAAACAACACAGTACATGTTTACTAGGCCATAGTGGTCTTACTACATGTCTTTTGGGCCTCGTACATTTGTATACATATTCTTTGGATCTTTTAAAACATAGAACATACGAGTAAACATTACATAACATAATACAATAAACACGTCAACTCAATCAAGTTTGTCAGTGAGAGATGTCGGTTGACACCTCTAGAGTGTACGATCGTAGCTTGTAGTTATAACCAGAGTCTCCTGGAGGGAGAGCGATAGTTTTTGTATAGATCTATATGGGGTGACACCCCTGTGACAACCTCAATTTTTCATTCGTAGTCCAACACTTCAATTAAAAGTTAAATACTTTTCTGCTAAATTTTATCCGGTTTAAAGTCCGTTTGAGTATTTTTATTAATTATTTATGTAACGAACGGATAAAAGGAAGTGATTTCTAGAATATCGGAATAGCAAAGGAACAATCAACACCTTGGATTGGTGTTCACGGCCAAACAAGGAAGGTTTGGGTCATGAACTCTCATTTGGACGACTCCCCATTCCTTTCATTCTCAACTTCCACCCTCAAGAACAATAGCCATTCTCTCTAAAGTAGCATCCCACTATTCACCGGATCTTCCAAAAACGTAAGTGTGTATTGACTTGATTTGTTGTTATAACCTAACATCTAGTTCTTATACATCATTTCATCCATTCATTATTGATTTTCACTTAGATCTTCAAGTGTTCTTCAAAACACCAAGAACACACACTAGTGTTCTTGGACCTTAAACACCCAATCTAGCTTCTATCTAGTAAGTACACTTTCCCTAGCTTCTTGTGTGCTTAATATGAACTTGTTTACACTTGGAAAACATCGAGAATCAAATTATCAATGGAGTTTACAGCCAAGGGATGTTCTTGGGCCGTAAACTCGTCTAAATGGGGTTAAATAGACCCTAGTCCCTTCCTAAGCCTTGGATGCTAGTCTTGATCCTTCCTAGAAGTGTTTAAGACCTTCAACAATAAAGAAAACATGTCCCCATAAGATTTTACAGCCGTAAACACATAAGGGAATGGTCCTTAGGCCGTAAACTTCACAAAGTGGTGATGTTGTGCCCCTAATGCTTCCTAAGGCTTGGACTTGATCAATGGAGGCTCAATCTTGACATATAAGACCTCAAAACACCAAATGGCACTTATTACCATGATTTTATGGCCATAAACTCATGGGTAAATGACCATGAGCTGTAAACTCCATAAGGAGTGGTCCTTGAGCCATAAACTCTAATGCCATGCCATAGAAACCTTTAGATGCAACCCATTGGTACCTATAACACTTGAATCAAAGTGTTTCCATCTCCTAGGGTGTTTTAAGTTGATTAATTAGTTGTTAAATGAGTAATTAGATACATATATGTTTTATTATATGTTAGCTAGGATCATTGTGTGTGTTCAAGTCCTCACTTGACACTTAGCATCCTTTACCGATCCTACTATCACATCACTCATTTCAGGTGAGTTCATACCCCTTAAACAACCTTTTAAATGCTTTTGCATGCTTTTAAATGCTTTTATGGGGGAATACAAGTTGAATATCATAGTTATTATATCAATAACATGTGATTAACAACTATCAAACAGATGGATTTACTATACTTTAAACGGTTCTTATCAAACAAACCGCTTTTAAATCGTTTTATAAACTGACATCAAGTCATGATAATTTATTGTTTCAAACCTTTTTAAATGTATTACAAAACCTCTTTATATATATATATATATATATATATATATATAAGTATTTGATAAGATGGCTGTGACTTCAGCTCCAACACCTTGTATAGCAAAGGTGTATAAACATACATGGACACTCCAAACTACATTACTAGTAAACTATAATAGGTATAGTTTGGGAAATACTACTTACTATGTCTAGTACAAATGGAACATACAAGAGTCAGTTCATTCATGAGTCTATACAAATGTATTACATACTATATGAAGAGATACTATTACATACTATAGGAAGAGATATGATTACATACTATATGATGAGATACTATTACATATTATATGAGTAGATACTATTATATATGTATGGGACTAACCATTCTACACCCAGCTGTTAGCTACAGAGGGAAAATGCACATCGATGGATGTCTACGGTTAATACTATTCGGCAAGTTACGCTGCCGTGTTTATCCTAGTACCAAAGGATAATACTTAAATGATTATATAATTTTCCCTTTTACTTTTTTTTGTGACAGATTCACATAAACGATGAATTAGACTATATTTTGATAATAATAGTTACATGGGGAAACACCATCATTTTTACAATGATAGATACTTTCAAAACAGTCGGGCTTGGTAGAAGACTAAATTTTATACTAGTAGGAAATATAGGATTTCTTAGGGTTTTCATACTTATACGAACTTTTTCATAAAACATTTACAAGTCTTTTCCTTACATTTTTACAAATCAAAGACATTAAAATACTTATGAATTCACCATCTTAAATGTTGATCTATGCTATCAAAATAACGTGTATTCTCATGTCATCAGTAGACAAGTACCGGTGATAGGTTTTTGAGAAGACGGAGCACAGACAAGAGTCGTCTTTTATTTTGATCATTCATTTTGGTGTCTAATACATTACAAAGAACACTCATGTATTAAAATTATATATTTACTGCAATGGTTGATGTTTATTTACTTGTTTACTATTATTCTGTTGTGATACTATACATGACGTCCTCCGCCCTAGAACGTTTCCACCATTCTCAGTTTTAGGGTGTGACAACCCCACACCTGAGTTGTTCGCTACAGTTAGACTAGGACAGTCTAAGGTGAAAAACCTTACCGTAAATCAAGTTGGCGCCTAAGAATGCCACGACAAGAAGAATTTTATGGAACACCTATAAAATATTGTTAATACAAAAACATACATCCATTAATATTCGGTCTTAGGGTTGAGACCACAACACTTATACAAACGGAAAATATAGGATTTTATGGGAAAATAAATAGCTAAACAATTCTTTTTTTACTACATAAATACATTATTTTTATTTGAATTACATTTTATATACCTTTCAAAAATGGAAAACACACATGCATTAATACCTGATTTTAACACCTTACTTTCATACTATTATACAGAAAATATCGGATTTTCTGGTGTTTTATGAACAATACGAAATTTCATCATTCAAATATGCTTATTAACTCACCAACATTATATATGTTGACGTTTTCAAAATAACTTGTATTCTCATGGAATCGTTAAGCGGAGAGGTCACCAAGAAATGTGGAATTTGTTATATTTTGTCATCATCATACATTAGACATTTTGGCATGTAATTTATGATACTATACTTGATGTAAACGATGCTGGTTGTATTTTGATATGTATGATGATGGTATTGTCTTGATTCAATTATATACATTGTGATGATATTACAAGATGAAGTCACGCGTAAGCCCCCGGATGTTTTCTGTCGTCTAGTTCGGGGGTGTGACACTTTATGTGTAGTTAGGTATTAAGTTGTTGCCCTTTTCCCTCTCTGTTCTTGGTTTTTTCATGCATGGGCTTCATAAAGTTTGCAACTTTATGGATCTCCAGGGAAAGATGGCCTCATAGTGGGTTAGATCTGGGTTTTTGTCAAGCTTGATGTTGTGCATCGATTTTAGGGCATCCCCTTTTTGGCCCATTTTGGCTTTAGACATGCATTGGACATGTATTTTTAAAGCATCAATCTTTGGGACGTTTTTGAGGTGAGAAACTCTTATAGAAAGGATGGGTTCCAGATCTCTAAGGTTTTGGGCTTACCGGTTAAGCCTTTGAAGTTTCAAGCCTTGGATAAGGGCTTTTGAGCGTTTGGGGTAGTCACAAATGTCACAACTGGCATTTTAGCCATGAAATTATGTGATCATGTAAACATCATCTACGATAATATTAGTAACTCTAACTTGATATCATGCATAATGTTCATTCTATGACAACAAACTTAGTCAATATCCACAATTGAAGTTCAAAACTATATGCAAACTATTTCAAATAGTCAATAATGAGTTGAAAACCCTAAAAATCGGTAACACCCGATCCCTGGTATGCTTCCTTTCAAGTACTTCTTATGTTTTTCTCTGGGACTCGACGAGTTGGTGGCCCAACTCGACGAGTAGAGTCATGACCCGCGGGAGTTTAAATGACCTACTCGACGAGTTGGAGACTGACTCGGCAAGTAGGTGCAATTTGGGTGAAACCCTTATTTTGAGAGTTTGTGCCCTATTTAAACAACTTATCTCAGCCTCCACAGTCCCTATTACTCCTATAAATCATTATCTCGAAACCCTAGCCTTGTGTGAGTGTCCTAAGGCCATTTTGGTGCATTTTGGTGGATTGTGAAGCTTAAAAAGAGGAAGGAAGCTTTAGAGTTTGAGTTGGGGCTTGGAGATCCAAATATTTTGTTCCATTTCCAGCTCATTCAAGGTAAAATGCCCATATCTTGGTTTTCCATGTGTTTATTTATCCTTAGGGCTTGGATTTTGAGTATTTTTAGGGCTTTCTGAGCCATTTTCGGATTTGTGAAGGGTTATATGGAGTTTGGACTTTAGATCTGGGTCATTGGAGAGGTCTCATGGCACAAAGGTGCCAACTCTATGGCCATGAGAGCCCCATGCACTTTGTTGAACATCTTTTATGGCTTTTTAAGCCAAAGACCCCTTGCATGTGCACCAAGCTTGGAACTTTACGTGTAAAATGGACATTTGGAGCCCAGATCTATGGTACTGATGTGTTAAGACCTATTTAAATCGACTATATAGTAATGATTAAGGATGGAATCAGTGAGTTGTTCTTGGGACTCGGTGAGCCGGGGTGTAATGACCACCAAATCCATTCTGATGACGGACCAAATGATAGTGTGGAAGGTCCATCAGTTGTTTAGGATCATAAGCGGCATGGGAATCATGGGACTAGATGAGTGTTCGAGCAAACTCGGCGAGTCCAAGGAAATCTCCCAATATTTGAAGATGAACTCGACGAGTTGTTCATACAACTCGGCGAGTCATAGACTTGATGCATTCATATGTTGAAGATGGACTTGACAAGTTCAAGGAAGAACTTGGCAAGTCGGTTGAAGATTTACTAAAGTGTTGTTGAAGATGAACTCGTCGAGCTCTTGCTAGACTTGACGAGTAGGGATGGGTTTGTAGTATTATGTGGACGAAGGGACTCGACGAGTTGGCGGACCAACTCGGCGAGTCTGTTCGACCAAAAGTTGACTTCACCAGGATTTGAATTTGACCTGGATTCGAGTTGACGCTTGTAGGGTTCAAGCTAATAACTTAGAGGGGTTGTTGTGTAGGGATTGAGGAGTCGAGGAGAGCCAACTTTCACACCAACGATAGTGCAAACACTACATGACTTGGAGGTGAGTTTCCTTCTATTAGGGGTGGGTCTACAGCCGCAATGCCGGCCCACCAACAAAGGCGTTGCGTAGATGGTTGCCTTTGTGATAATCATCTAGGATTGATGTGCGATATGATTATTGTGCTTGATATGGTCATTGTATCTTATATGGTTGTTATGCTTGATATGTATTAGTATTAGTAGGGGTGGAATACTCCCTGGATACTGGTTGAAAGGTACCAAAGGGGAGGGTAGCTCCCGGTTACCGGTTGAAAGATACCGAAGGAGAGGGTAGTTCCCAGTTACCGGTTGAAAGATACCGAAGGGGAGGGTAGTTCCCAGTTACCGTTTGAAAGATACCGACGATTATGCATTATTTGGTATGGGTATGATGGGGGAACTCACTAAGCTTTGTGCTTACAATTTCAGTTTTGGTTTCAGGTACCTCTTCGTCTAAGGGGAAGGAGTCGGCGGTGTAGCAAAGCATCACACACACACACACACACATATGCTTTCCGCATGGAGACTTCTGGGATTATACTCTGATTTTTATTACTTTAGATGATATGGTTTTCAGACACGTTGTTATGTTGTTTTATTGATATGACATTGGCAATGTTTGGTAAACTATGTATAAATTTTGTAATTAAAAATGAAATTTTTGGCCTCGAAAATGGGGATGTTACAAGTTGGTATCTGAACTCAAATCGATGGCTTGAAGGATTTTTAAAAAGAAATAGTTGTTTCTAAATTTACATTAAAGAGTTTTGAGAAAGAACGAGGTGTGTGATGCACGCGACCAGCCAAGCTAAAGTAAGTTTTCCCCAACATACCCATACTTGTTATGTTATATGATATGATTATGACAACTGCATGCTAGATTAGGGCTAAGGATCTAGGGAGATGCCTTGTATGCCTGTTGTATGATTATGTGAACTGCATGCTAGATTAGGGCTAAGGATCTATAAGGATGACTTATATGCCTATTGTATGCGCTTATTGAGCTGTATGCTAGGACTAATAGTCAACAATATGAAAGCCTGATTAGGTCATGATTGACTTGGTTACTCAATTCACGAATGTGTTGGATTAATGTCTAAGTCCATAACTATATTTGGTATGTACTTGACTCGACCCGGCATGGTCCATTTGGGTTGCACTTCACCGACACAATTTATATAGATAACCTTTTGAGAATAGTATGTTTATCATTAATATTAATATATTATAAGTTCTAATATATTAATATGGAATCATATTATTTAATTAGTATTGATCAAGAATTAATTTAGAATTAAGTGATCAAAATGAACTAATTAAATATGGACTCTTGTATATATGGAATGGGCCAAGTTCATTTAGGTTGGGCTAAGCTTTCATGGATAGTCCATGGAGTGTTTAACCCATGGATCATATGAAATGAAAGGTCATGGGTTTAACCCTAGTTTCCATACTATATAAAGATGTCCTTGGTTGGTGAAATTGGTACTAGTATGGTACACTATGAAGGGCTAGCCAATTTCATTAGAGAGAACCAAGTATCCATATTCTCTAAAGTCTTCCAAGGTGTTTTGGTGATTTGTGATTCCACTTGAGGCTTCCACACTATTGGGGCTAAGCTCTTAAAGCTTGAAGACATCAAGCTACATCAAAAGGTATGTGATCTAACTAGTACTTTGTAGTACAAGTGCTTCATAATATGCTAGTTAGGATTAAAGCCTTGGAAAGTTCTTATTTGCATGTATTATAGAGAAAACATAGATCCAAGGTTTATAGGGTTGCATGTACACCATAGGAGTGTTAGAATGCTCAAAACCCAACAGTGGTATCAAAGCCTAGGCTTGTTTTCTTGTTATACTTGCAAAACTGCTTAAAAAATCGAAATTGTTGCTGTCTGATCATCAGACTCGGCAAGTCCATCAAGGGACTCGGTGAGTCCATGACTACAAAAATGATCAAAACAATCCAACTCGCCGAGTCGGTTCATGCACTCGACGAGTTGGACCCCCAGACAACATATTTTCGAGGTTTTTGGCTAGAAATGGACTAGGAACATTACCCTAAGTTGTTTTTGAACTTATAAACTTGTTTTTGATGTGGTAATGTTCATGCTAATCCAATTTCAAAGATAATTGTCAATAGATTCATGTTTTGTATTAGTTTAAAGGTTAGACTAATTACATGAAAAAGTTTGATTTGAATTATCTTGTTCTTATGACTTGCTTAGATTAATAGAAAATTTGAATGAAATAGTTGTTTTCAATCCAAATTAATCTAAGAGTTGATTCTAAAATGTGTTTTTGTAACTTGTCCTCAGGTTATGTGAAAAGTCACATTTAAGTTTCATAAAACTCATAAAAGTTGGCAAAGGTTACAAAAATGAAGAGTCTAGTTCTAATTAATCGGAGTTATGACTCCATAATTTGTCCTCAAGTTATGGAGGACCAAGAGTCTCTTCATTATATAAAAAAAAAATAATGTAACCTTAATTAATTCCATAAGTTATAAAATAAAGCAAAGTTAATTCTTTTATTAGTTTAAAGTCTTCCATAACTTGTCCTCGAGTTATGGAACTTGAAGAGTTTTTGGATTAAAACTACTTTAAACACATAAGTTATGGAATTAATTAGTTTTGAATAGTTTCAAAACTTGCCCTCAAGTTTTGGAATTTGTAAAGTTTTCTCTTATGAATACTTTAATTCCAAGTTAGCCCTTAGAATTTTAAAAGTTAAAATTCAACCCTTATACTTTATAATATTATAAGTTAATAATATATATATATATATATATATATATATATATATATATATAAGAGTAAAGTCGGTCTTACCGCTAGTACGCCTCATTCACGAAGCCGGTCTATAAGGTGGGTATAAGGTTGTTGCCTATAAAATGGCAACTTAATGGGTGTCCACTCTCACCCACCACTTGCTTGACTGGTGGAGGGTCGTTAGCCGAACGGGTTTGACAGGACTATAATTCTCCCTTCATTAAAAGTATTAATGATAAATACTAAGTAACTAAACTCTTAATAATTCCCAATCTTAGTTACTTAGGAAAATGTGAATAAGGTGCTAATCCATGAAATTACACTTTACACTTTGTCTAAGTCGTTAGTGGAGCGTGTATGGTTAACCGGCACACTAACTTGGACTTAACAAGGTAGGTAAAGGGTGACTTAATATTTATCATAGTATCGATGGAGCGTGTGTGGTTAACCGGCACATCGATTGAGGGGTAAACACTTAAGGGTACCAAGTAATTTGCATGGTTACTTCACACCTTGTTTTGTGATCCTCGGCATCCCAGTCACAAAACCTGAAGGGCACACTCGAGATTGAAACATGTCATTGAACAGTTCAATGAATCTCAAAGATCTAGGAGTTTCAAATCCAATTAAAACCTAATAATACATTTCGTTTATCTTGGTGGAAATTGGTGAATCGTCATTCACCTACCTTCAAACATTTTATAGCTTGGATTACGGCTTACCTCTTCTAAGTTATAAAATAGTTCGTTGGGTCCTAGCCTTAATATTTCATATTGGGTGTCATATTAAGGACTATAAATCAACTATCTTGAATATCTCCCATAACATGTCTGGTTTAGACATTTATGATCTTCCCAAATCTCTTGAAACAAGCTTTCCTAATGAAGATGATGTCCCTTGGAAATAATACTTCTTTCACCTCCTCCAATTACTCTTCCTAACCCACAAGTTCTTAGAAGTTTAAGGTCACTCAAGCCCTATTGGCAAGGCAAGGTCTAGGTGTGATCACATCTTGGAGATGTAGTCACATATTGACAAGTCGGGAGAGTTGGGTGTTAAAGTCTTGAGAAAGTTGTAGGCTTAACTACTTTCTAAGTCACATAGTGAGTTCTTTTGGAACACCTATGAAACAAACTATGACAAGACCCTTAATGATCTTATCTATTTGCTAAGATCAACTTCCTAAAACTTTATGGACATTGACAATGATGACATTGGATATCTAGTAAAGCTCTCTCTTCCCAGTGGAAAGGGATCGGCCATAGTCAACTCGGTTGACCAAATGGTAAAGAGAAAATCTAAGTATGTGATAGTCTCGTGTACCATTATCAATAGGGTCCATATGTTTATATTGCCAAAGGAAGGGTCATTAGTTGCGAAGCTGCCAAATTTTCCTAAGGATGTTAAAGTCAATAAGGTTGACTCTACTTCAGGTAAAGTCCACTAATCTAACTCTGTTAAGTTTCTATTCTGAGATTTCTGATACATGATGTGACTGGGTCACATGGTAATGTTTTAAGAATCAAAGAAAAGTAAAGGAACTTAAAGAAAGAATATGCTGAATCTGATCGCATAGATGGATTTCTATCGCGTAGTTTGAAAATCGGATTCTTGAGCTACTTCTTAGGAGTTATGAGATATTGCTTAGGAATAGATAACAACAAGTCTTCATATGGATTGTAAGGATAAGTTTTTCCGCATAGTTTTAAAATAAAAGAAAATTTTGATTTTATTTATTTTAAAATATCCTTACAATGGCATTTGAGGAAAAATTGTTGCTTATATGATTCCATTAATAGCTAGAGTGGAAATATGAAATTGATTCCTTCATTTGTGGTAATGTCAAAATTTACCAAATAAGGAAAGATTCTCATCTCCCAAGTCTCAATTGGACCAGGACTTGGAATCATGCAAGTTGTATAGCATGATGAATGAGAACTTTCAAGTATTGGAAAAATTAAGACTAATTACTTGTTCACATGGATGTGTGAGTCAAGTAATGGACTAAGGGATCGAGTACATAGTCATGTGCACTGATTAAGTCCACCACAAAAGATTGATAAGGCTATTCGTCATAGTTTACTAAAGCTCAGTAAATATGATTATACTTACAAGCTTAAGTGTAACTCTGAGACATTGGAAAAGGTTTCAATGCATGGCAGAGCGGATAAGAAGAATCAAATTAGGCAGAAGGATAAAAGTTTCTCAAATCTGAAAAGATGGGAGAGTACTTTAGTATCAGTTTTGTGATCATCTTAATGATTAAGAAACCATATCAAAATTAGTTCTCTAAGGAAGTATTAGTGCATTCTTATGACTAAGAAGAAGGGATCTTGAATTGTTGAAATGGTTAAATCAAGAAGATGAGTCATACTTCGTTCCAATACAAGTCTTAGAGTCATACTCCAAGATTGTAATTTGAGTGACATGTCTTTAAGAAGGTTTAAAACACGTGTCAAATGTACGAGTAAAAGTGTCCTACTCTTGTTCATTTGAAGTTGGTAAGTTGTGATGTTTTGGATAAAACAAAGACCAACTTAGGCCAACTATGTGAAGTGTTTGTCTTGGTTAGAATCCACACTATCTCTTGGATGTTTGACAAGGGAGTCTAATAGGTCAAGAGGACAGTGGGAGTCTTAAAGGTCTTGAAAGTCTCAAGAACTAATCAAGAATAAAACCTAAAGTTCTTCACTAGCACACGACTTGAGGTTTATAATCTATCGTGTTGACATAGTCTGTGCCCAGTCCAGTTAAAGTTGAGTTCTTAGAGTTCTCAATTGGTTTCACAACAACTTGGAAGCAATGGCAGGCCCTTGAGCTGCCAGGTGGTAAGAAGTTATGATTGAGTTCAGTCCATATGAGTGTGGATTTGTCATTATCCTTGTCTTGTGACTATGGTTTTGACAATTCACATGGATAAGAACACATACATCATTAAATCTAAGTGTCATAAGGTTTCTCTCCGATTCATGAAAATGATGGTGAGGAAACACTTTCACTAAGAAGATTTTAGTGAGATAGCAATTTTGATATTTGCATTCTCAAAGTCGTTAGTGGAGCGTGTGTGGTTTACCGGCACACTAACCTGGACTTGTGAGAAGTGGCAAAAAGGTCTAACCATTATGATTACGGCATCCCTCTTCATAACTGTTTAGACACACAAGTGTGCTATCTAAGGGAAGGTGTATGATTTTGATAAAGTTCTATCAAAACAATCCAGTATCATAAATCTGAACTTTGGTAAGAAAGTCAATAAAGTATTTATTTCTAGAAGTCCAGCTGATTTCTGAGTACATGTCAAAGCTAGTGGGAGCATAAGTGTTATGCTAATAATCATCATGTTAGTGGGAGCATGATAATTATGATAAATATTGCAAGTTAGCAATGTTAATTATAGAAAACAAAAGGTTTCAATTGGGAAAAAGTTGTTTTGCTATAATTAAGGGAGAGGAAATTATACTTCATCTCAATCTGTAAGCTTAGATCGTGAGGTTTTAATCATTTAGTCAAGGATATATATATATATATATATATATATATATATATATATATATATATATATATATATATATATGAATTTCATGTTGGAATGGCTCAACATAAGGAAATTCTGTATATGGGTCCATTATTTGCGTTCTAAAATTCGATTATGATTACGGCATCCCTTTTCATAATCTGAATTATGAGAACATGGCAAATAAAAATGGAAATGTTATAGCAAAAGACTGGTTTAGTCTTTATGTGAGACATCATGAATCGTGTCACATATGCTTCGAATATAGGATCGATTACATGTGCTATAGTTATCCGTTCTAAAAGTTTCCAAATGCCTGGGGCATTAAGAAGGGAAAAGGTTTAGAACTGGATATGACTAAAAGCATTAAACAATTGTCGAGGACAATCCAAGGTTTACCAAAGATTGGTTGCTCAAGGACAGTTGGAAGTATAGTGATAATTCTGGAAGGACCATATTGACATAATCTGTAAGGAGGCAACTCTTATTCAGAAGTGATAGTCAAAATGAATCTAGAGATGTTTCAAAGTCAGAAAATTCAATCTGTGTAAGATTAAGGAAACTTAATGCAAGAAGGATGTTTCCAATGAGTTGATCTCCTTTGGAATACTCTGTAATGATTGTTGCCAAGTCTTTGTGAATTTGTGCATAATCGTTACAAGAGGATAAATGCATATAAGTTTAGAATCTAACAGATTTCAGTAAATGGCATGAATTTGGAATTCTTGCATTTGCAGTAAGGATTTGGGAGTGTGAAAAGATAATCATTGAAGTTATGTTCAATTGATCTAGTTCACAAAGTAAAGATCATAGACAAACATAGTATGCATACTTGTTGTGTGGCATGACTAGTGTTTAGAAAAACATAGTGTACATGCTTGGAACATGGGACAATTATTGTTTTAAATTCAAGAATAAAGTTGATAGTTGAAACAGTATACAATGAATAATGTGTAATCATATGGTGATAAATAAAAGGTGTTTTATTTATGTTCATAGGTTTTGATACCATATTGGATTCAATTATTATTGTGTTTCACTTTGCATGTTTTGACTTCCCGAATAAACTGGGTTATCCTTCCGGAATGACTAAGTTATTCAAACCATCCACAGTCGGTCATATGTTGGAGTAGATATGAATTAAGACTGTCATGGGTTGGCTTGTAGAGGTCTAAGGTGTTAGACAAAGGGCTACAACACTCATGAGTGCTCATAAGTTCTGAGTATTGGATTCAACCCGCGCTCATTGGAATCACTTCATGGATTTTATCACGAGTGATCATGAGATGATAATATCTTATATTCTTCAAACCTAGAGATATGAGTTGTTACTATGAGTTGGTTGTTCATTGATTGCACGAAAACGCATTTGGTAACTCGGTGCTATAAAACGTGCCTTTGTGTATGATTCAACAAGTAGTAGAACAAGCCATATGAGTCGAAGTTTATCCATTCCTTTTACCTTTGGGATAAAAGCGATATCTGTGGGCCCCTCGGTGATTTGATGACGACAAATGGAAGTGCTCGGTCGGGCCAGGACTGATTTGATTTGTTCGATTAGTCAGTCGTCATAAATCGGAAATCGGGAAACAACAAATGGACAGAGAGAATGCTTATAATCCATGTCTCAGTCCATATGATATCTAGAATGGAGGAATATATGATCCCTTATCTAATGGACAAGTCATTGACAAAGGTCGGAGTTCATCGACAAGGTCAGAGTTCGACAGAAGCTTTTGAGAGCTACGATTGTCAGTCGGTTCCTGAAGTCATATGCAATAATAGTTTTAGACTTATCCAAGAAGGAGACTGTTGGATTAATGTCTAAGTCCATAACTATATTTGGTATGTACTTGACTCGACCCGGCATGGTCCATTTGGGTTGCACTTCATCGACACAATTTATATAGATAACCTTTTGAGAATAGTATGTTTATCATTAATATTAATATATTATAAGTTCTAATATATTAATATGGAATCATATTATTTAATTAGTATTGATCAAGAATTAATTTAGAATTAAGTGATCAAAATGAACTAATTAAATATGGACTCTTGTATATATGGAATGGGCCAAGTTCATTTAGGTTGGGCTAAGCTTTCATGGATAGTCTATGGAGTGTTTAACCCATGGATCATATGAAATGAAAGGTCATGGGTTTAACCCTAGTTTCCATACTATATAAAGATGTCCTTGGTTGGTGAAATTAGCACTAGTGTGGTACACTATGAAGGGCTAGCCAATTTCACTAGAGAGAACCAAGTATCCATATTCTCTAAAGTCTTCCAAGGTGTTTTGGTGATTTGTGATTCCACTTGAGGCTTCCACACTATTGGGGCTAAGCTCTTAAAGCTTGAAGACATCAAGCTACATCAAAAGGTATGTCATCTAACTAGTACTTTGTAGTACAATTGCTTCATAATATGCTAGTTAGGATTAAAGCCTTGGAAAGTTCTTATTTGCATGTATTATAGAGAAAACATAGATCCAAGGTTTATAGGGTTGCATGTACACCATAGGAGTGTTAGAATGCTCAAAACCCAACAGAATGCTACTTGCTTTGTTCTTATGGGGGGTCCTATCTAGCCTTAACTAACTAGTAAGTGGATATTTAATAGTATCCACAAACTAGTTATGGAAGGATGGTGGGGCTCCTTGTGCAGCTGATGGAGGAGAGTAGGTCGAGGAGTACCTTAGGTTAAGCCTAGGATGAGATTAGCGTGGGAAGTTATATTTGTAGAAAGGGACTTGGTGAAGTCGAGGAAATCCTTGACGAAAGTACGGATAGATGTGGAAGGTAATATGGGCTCGTACTACTAAAAGCAGAGGATTCGTACTCGAGTCAATGAGGGCCGAGATGGAACTAGGAAACTTTGGGAGAGTATGAAACCTCTCGAGAGTATGTATGACCCTAACGTTTATGTGTTTATTTTCAGTATGGTTGTCACATGATATGGAGTAGGAGGTTTAGGATCTGGATCAGGATCAGGATTAGGCTCGGGCGCAGGATCCAAGCAGGTTGATGACGGGCTACGCGAGAGTATGTATGATCCTAACGTTTTTGTGACCCGGTTCAGGGTGAAGTTTGTGCCAGCTGTGGAGCTTCAACAGCTGGCCAGAAAGTTTCTTGATATGAGACAGACTACTGAGACTGTGGCGGGGATCACCCTAAAGTTCCAGGAAAGGGCCTTGTTCGTACCTCAGTACGCAGGGGATGAGGAGATGCGGAAGACCCGATATCATGATATTTTGAGGGATAACATTCGGGAGCATGTCAGGTATTCTGCTTGCCTGACACTGGATTCCATGATTTCCAGAGCGAAGGAGAGAGAGATTGATTTAGAGCACCTCAGGAAGAGGAAAGTGGAGGTATGGCAGGTTTTTGGGGTTTCATGGAAGAAACCCAAGGTATTCGACTCTAGGCCGAAGGGCCAGCAGGGCCGGGACCACTGTGTGAAATGCGGTAGGTCACAAGAGGGAGTCTGTCGCACTGGGTTGGGATTAGGCTGTTATAAGTGTGGCAAGACTGGGCATTTTGGCAGGGATTGTACTTCCCCTGCCCCCATTATTCAGATGTCAGACCTGATTTGCTTCCATTGCAATCAAAGGGGCCATAAAAGGCCAACTGCCCCAGGTTGACAGGAGCAGCAGTGCCAGTGGTGGCGCCAAATCCAGCAGCAACATGGATTATGGATGGCCCGAAGGTCAAGCCAGAGGCTCGAGTGGTGAGGAGCCAAGCTTTCTAGTTGACAGCCGAGGAGGCACACGCCGCACCCGTTGTGGTGGGGTATGATCTCTTCTCCTTAATCTTTTATGTTATGTCGCTATGATTTTGATATGTTATATGTGTGCTCTATTTAGGATCGTTCCATGTGAACGGTATCCCAGTCCAGGTGTTGTTTGATTCGAGTGCCAACCGATCGTTTGTTTCTCTTACACTTAGCAACAAGTTTCCTGAGTCCCCGGGCATGTTAGATTGTCCTCTAGAGGTCGAGATTGCGGACAATCGGTCAGTACGAGCATCAAAGGTCTACCGAGATTGTGTTTTGAAGTTGTTTGAGGAGCGTTACCAGGTAGACTTGGTTCCCATACCCTTTCGGGGGAACAAGGTTATTATTGATATGGATTGGCTAAGCCCCAATGGGGCGGTGATTGACTGCACGCAGTAGTTCATGTGGATTAGGACCCTGAGTGGGGGAGAACTGGTGGTTCAGGGCGAGAGGCCACAGCGAGGGCCAGCTTTATGTTCAGCAGCAAGAGTTAGGCGCTACCTTCAGCAGGGTTATGCAGGATATGTCGCCTATGTCATGGATACCCGAGAGGCGGGAAAGGTGACGGTGGCCAATGTGCCAGTAGTGAGAGAGTTCGCGGATGTATTCCCCAAGGAGTTGCATGGGATACTTCCAAAAAGGCAGGTACAGTTCAGGATTGATCTAGTCCTTCGTGCGGCTCCGATAGCCAAGGCACCATATCGGCTGGATCCTCCTGAGATGCAGGAGTTGTCTATACAGCTGCAGGAGCTGTTATACAAAGGATTTGTTAGACTGAGCGGTTCACCCTGTGGAGCCCTAATTTTATTTGTAAGGAATAAGGCCGTGTCACGCATCGAATGTGTATAGATTATCGGGAGCTGAATAAGGTAATGGTAAAGAACTGTTACCCACTCCCGAGGATTGATGACCTATTTGACCAGCTATAGGGAGCATCTTTGTTCTCCAAGATTGATTTGCGTTTAGGTTATCATCAGATCAGGGTCAGAGAGGAGGATGTGTAGAAGCCTGCTTTTCGGACGTGTTATGGTCACTATGAGTTTGTGGTGATGCCTTTCGGGATCACCAATGCTCCTGCCACGTTCATAGATCTCATGAACCGCGTGTGAAAATCGATGTTGGATCGGTCTGTGTTAGTTTTCATCGATGACATCTTGGTTTATTCCAAGACACGAGAGCAGCATGAGGAGCACTTGCGGGAGGTTCTGTATACTCTGAGGAGGGAGAGCTTGTATGCTAAGTTCTCCAATTGTCAGTTCTGGTTACGCGAGGTGCAGTTTCTTGGGCACCTTGTCAATCAAAATGGGATTTCGGTTGACCCAGCCAAAGTGGAGGTCGTGATGAGGTGGGAGATTTCGAGGTCTCCATCTGAGATTCGGAGCTTTCTTGGACTTGCGGGCTACTATCGGAGATTCATTCAGGACTTCTCCAAGATAGTTTTGCCCCTGACCTGGTTGACAAGGAAAGTCGTGGCCTTTTGCTGGGGGCATGAGCAGCAGACCGCATATGAGACATTGGGACAGAGATTGTGTAAGGCACTAATCTTAGCCCAGCCGAAGGGCATGGAGGATTTTGTAAAATATTGCGATGCGTCCATCTCGAGTTTGGGCATGGTACTAATGCAGAGAGGGCATGTTATCGCTTACGCCTCGATGCAGTTGAAGCCTCACGTGGCGAATTATCCGAACTCAGGCTTCAGATATCAAACTGAAAGTGTAGTCATGGAAGGGTGTCATTTGATTCATAAAGCGGGGCAATATGGGTCCTAGGTATATTGGACCCTTCAAGGTTGTAGCCCAGGTGCGGAAGGTAGCATATAGGTTGGATCTGCCAACCAAACTCAATCAGATTCATAGCAACTATCACATCTCCCAGTTGCGGAAATGTCTGGTAGACAAATCAACAGTGGTGCCTTTAGAGGATATTCAGGTTGATGATAGCCTAAATTACATCGAGCAGCCAATGGCAATCCTTGACAGGAAGTCAAGGGATCTGAGGAACTAGAGGGTGGAGCTGGTAAAGATGCAATGGCAGTACCGTAAGGTATCGGAATGGACCTGGGAGCCGGAGGACGAGACAAGGGAGCATTACCCCAAGCTTTTTCACGACCTAGCAGCAGATTTCAAGGACGAAGTCTAAAATGAGCGAGGGAGATTTGTAACACCCGATTCCTGGTATGCTTCCTCTTAAGTACTTCTTATGTTTTTCTCTGGGACTCAATGAGTTGGTGGCCTAACTCGTCGAGTAGAGTCGTGACCCACGGGGATTTTAAATAGCTTACT
The DNA here is from genome assembly GCF_052625555.1 of Lactuca saligna. Classification (NCBI taxonomy): domain Eukaryota; kingdom Viridiplantae; phylum Streptophyta; class Magnoliopsida; order Asterales; family Asteraceae; genus Lactuca; species Lactuca saligna. The sequence goes on from NC_136422.1 coordinate 68,925,287, forward strand.
CGACGAGTGTCCTAAGGCCATTTTCGTGCATTTTTGTGGATTGTGAAGCTTGAAAAGAGGAAGGAAGCTTGAGAGTTTGAGTTGGGGCTTGGAGATCCAGATATTTTGTTCCATTTCCAGCTCATTCAAGGTAAAATTCCCATATCTTGGTCTTCCATGTGTTTATTTATCCTTAGGGCTTGGATTTTGAGTATCTTTAGGGATTTCTGAGCCATTTTCGGATTTGCGAAGGGTTATATGGAGTCTGGACTTTAGATTTGGGTCATTGGAGAGGTCTCATGGCATAAAGATGCAAACTCTATGGCCATGAGAGACCCATGCACTTTGTTGAACATCTTTTATGGCTTTTTAAGCCGAAGACCCCTTGCATGTGCACCAAGCTTGGAGCTTTACGTGTAAAATGGACATTTGGCGGCCAGATCTATGGTTTTGATGTGTTAACACCTATTTAAATCGACTGTATAGCAATGATCAAGGATGGACTCGGTGAGTCGTTCTTGGGACTCGGAGAGCCGGGGTGTAATGACCACCAAATCCTTTCCGATGATGGACCAGATGATAGTTTGGAAAGTCCCTCAGTTGTTTAGGATCATAAGCGGCATGGGAATCATGGGACTCGACGAGTGTTCGAGCAAACTCAGCGAGTGCAAGGCAATCTCCCATTCTTTGAAGGTGAACTCATCAAGTTGTTCATACAACTCTACGAGTCATAAACTAGACGCATTCATATGCTGAAGATGAACTTGACGAGTTCAAGGAAGAACTCGGCGAGTCGGTTGAAGATTTAATGAAGTGTTGTTCAAAGTTGACTTATCGAGCTCTTGCTAGACTCGACGAGTGAGGACAGTTTTGTAGTATTCTGTGGACGAAGGGACTCGACGAGTTGGCGGACCAACTCAACGAGTCTGATCGATCAAAAGTTGACTTGAACAGGGTTTGACTTTGACCTGGATTCGAGTTGACCCTTGTAGGGGTTCAAGTTGATAACTTAGAAGGGTTTTTGTGTAGGGATTGAAGAGTCGAGGAGAGCCGACTTTCACACCGAGGATAGTACAAACACTACACAACTTGGAGGTGAGTTTCCTTCTAGTAGGGGTGGGTCTACAGCCACAATGTCGACCCATTAGCAAAGGCGTTGCATAGATGGTTGTCTTTGTGATAATCATCTAGGATTAATGTGTGATATGATTATTGTGCTTGATATGGTCATTGTATCTCATATGATTGTCGTGCTTGATATGTATTAGTAATAGCAGGGGTGGAATAGTCCCCGGATACCGGTTGAAAGATACCGAAGGGGAGGGTAGCTCCCGGCTACCGGTTGAAAGATACCAAAAGGGAGGGTAGTTCCTAGTTACCCTTAGAAAGACACAGAAGGGGAGGGTAGCTCCCAATTACTAGTTGAAAGTTACCGAAGGGGAGGGTAGTTCTCAGTTACCAGTTGAAAGATACCGACGATTCTGCATTATTTGGTATGGGTATGATGGGGGAACTCACTAAGCTTTATGCTTACAGTTTCATTTTTTGTTTCATGTACCTCTTCATCTAAGGGGAAGGAGCCGGCGATGTAGCAACGCATCATACACACATATGGTTTCCGCATGGAGATTTCTGGGATTGTACTCTGATTTTTATTACTTTTGATGATATGGTTTTCAGACACGTTGTTATGTTTTTTTATTGATATGACATTGGAAATGTTTGGTAAACTATGTATAAATCTCGTAATTAAAAATGAAATTTTTGGCCTCAAAAATTAGGATGTTACAAAATCCCAGTTCAAGTTCTTTATGGACTAGGATTCTCTTATTGGGCCTAATGGACAAATAAGCATTCAATTTGACTATTTTGAGCTTAGAAACCCTAGTTGGGTTCTAAATGGACCCACATTCATAAAAAAAATTAACATATTGGGCCATGTGGGCCTAAAATGGTTTAGTTTATTCCTAATGGGCTTTGTTAGGCCATAAATGACTCCATTTACCCTAACGGGTCTTAAACCAATTTAATTGGATTTCATTGGGCCATGAACCTTCATACGGGCCCAATGGGTTGAAAATTTTCTATAAATTTGAACAAGTTAAGAGAAGGCCCAAAATTTCCTCAATCTCTTCCTCCAAGCCCAAACTCTCGACCCAACATCACTTAAAAAAAATTGCCTGAGGAAAAGGTTGACACCTCATTTTTACATATAGGATTTCTATACTAATTATACCTCATGTGTCTGAATTATGCATCCTAATCTATCATGCAATAACCCACTTGGAAAGCCCCCTCTCTTCTTATTTCTTTCGGCCGAAAGCAATAAACACAGACACATCTTCAAACTTTTCCTTCAAACTCTCTCTAATATCTTAAGAACATCTTCCTTCTTCCACCAAAATCTCGTGACTTGGGTTGTGTTTCAAGTATCTTCATCAAGTTTTTCAACCTTTGGTAAGTCGTTATTAAACACAAACATCTACTTTTCATCTTAATGTTAAGAACTCCTTCTTACATAGCTTTACTTCATGATCTAACTCCATATAACACATCTAAGTTCGAAAATCCCCTCAAGAAGCTTGCTATAGCCAAAATCACATCATCTTCTCCCATCCTTCTTCAAAAACCGAAACATCAAGAAAAAGTGAGTTCATACCCCCCCCCCCTTGCGTTCGGTTTTTACATGTTTTTGAGGGAGAATACAAGTATTTATGTGATAAACCTAAGTATTATGCATGCTATGTGTGTGTTTATTGTGAAAATATGGCTAAACATTCTAGATCTCGAAAACTATGGCAAAAATGGTTGAGTTTGTTGACTAAAATACTCAAAACAACACTCTTTAAGGGTGAACATGTTAAACATGCATATTGTTGAATAAAACTAAAATAAACCATTTTTAAGGACTATATTTGTCAAACAAACAAAAATGATGGGACTTTTATGACATACATGGTTTTCATGAGGACAAAGAGAGTCATTACTTTTCAGAAATGAACTTTTATGCTATTTTGATATTAAAGGGACCATAAATGCAAATTCTCGTATAATGGGCCTTTAAATGGGCTTTAAGTCTTTCTTGGGCCCAAAATGAAAAATATTGAATTTGGTGGACCAAAAATGTCATTATATGTAAACTATAGTCTAAAATGAAAAAACCCATAGTCTTTGGGCTGAAAATGACACATATTTCAAAATTGGACCATTATGTTAATTTTATTAAAATTTGGGCCGAAAATGTCATTTTATTTAAATAAGGGCTGAAAATGAAATTTTCTGCAAAAATGGGCTGAAAATGTCAATATATATATTTTAGGCCAAATCTATCAATGATTAAACATTTGGGCCGAAAATGTCATTTTATTTAAATAAGGGCTGAAAATGAAATTTTCTGCAAAAATGGGCTGAAAATGTCAATATATATATATATATATATATATATATATATATATATATATATATATATATATATATTGGGCCAAATCTATCAATGATTAAACATTTGGGCCGAAAATATAAATTTTTATAATTAACAGGCTAAAATGTTATTTTTAAGTAAACTAGAGCAAAAATGATATTTTATGTAAAAACAAGTCTTTAAATGTTCAAATTTGCTCTTAAGGGACCTAAAGTGAAATTTTTATTGAAAATGAGTTTAAATTATAGAATTTTGAAGTAAATTATCATTATAACAAAACACTGGACCTTTTATAACATTATGGGTAAATGTTTCAACCAAAAGAATCTATACTATAACAAACAAACGAAATACAACAATGGTACGAATATTAGGCCTAGTACTTACTATACATGCTTATTGGGCCTTCGTGATCCATTTGCATGTTTCTTGGGCCCAATATATTCATTACAAGTCTATTGGGCCTTGGTGACCCAATTACATGCTTAATGGGCCTAAATTAGCTTTACATGTTATTGGACCTTAGTGGCCCATCTACATGCTAATTTAGCCTGGAAAAATACATCATATGCTTAATAGGCTTTAACGTGTCCATTTGCATACTATCAAGCCTAGAAATAACTTACACGTCTACTTGGCCACATCTGTCATTTTTCATGTTTAATGAGCCGTATCTTTTCACATTCAAGTATCATCTGGTGTTCGTAAATCTCACATTCAAGTATCATCTGGTGTTCGTAAATCTTAATACATATAACATTATACATATTCATGTGGCAATAATTGGGATCTAGTGAGACTTGTCAGTTGACACCATTGAGTGTATGGTCGTAGCCTGTAGTTATAATCAGAGTCTCCTGTAGGGAGAGCGAGAGTTTGTGTATAGATCTATACAGAGGTGACTCCCCCACACCTGAGTTGTTCGCTACAGTTAGACTAGGTTAGTCTAGGGTGACAAAACTTGATCAAAAACCGGCGTTTTGAAAAATGCCAAGACATGCAAATTAGTCATTATCATGCATGGTTATAACGACTCACATAGAGATCCATTACCATCGATACATTACGGGGATCAAAGTGCTTAAATCATAATAATATGAAACAGTTCATACGATAATACAAGGACTACAACACTTTTATAAATTGGAAAATATCGGATTTTCTGGGAAAATATTGTTATTCATTACCTTCTACCTACAACAGATACAATACAAGGAAATTTTTAGATCGCTTACTTATATATGTTTTTAAAATGGAAATCACACATACATTTATACTTGACCATTACATCATTTTCATACAATTTACAGAAAATGTCGGATTTTCTGTGATATACAAACAATACAAAATCTTTCAGTCAAACATGCTTATGAACTCACCAACATTATATATGTTGACCATTTTCAAAATAACTTGTATTCTCATGTAATCGTTAAGCTAAAGAATCTTCAAGGGTATTTTGGGAATTCCTTTTTATGAAATGTCAATCATCATACAATTTATGTTTTGGAATATGTACTATAAACAATGTACTTGATGTGAACAATACCAGTTGTACTATGTAATGTTTGGTGATGATTGTGTTATGTTTCATGTATATTTATTGTGATGATATTTCAATTCATAGTCACACGAGCCCTCGAACGTTTCCGCCGTCTGGTTCGAGGGTGTGACACCAAAGGATACTTTATCCTTTAAGACACATTGGAATTCAGATCTGAGCCTTAGAGTCCCTAGAATCGAAGGATCATCCGAATGTGTTTAAAAGGGGGAAAACTCGTCGAGTTATCCAGCCAACTCAACAAGTTGGCCAGGGTTTTCCCGACTTTCCGAGTTTTGAGGGAACTCGACGAGTTTCTAAGTGCACTTGACGAGCTGGGTCAACATGGACCATTGACCTTGACCGTTGACTTTGAATTTGACCATGGTTGACCAAGTTTGACTTTGAGGGCATTTTGGGTATTTCAACGTTTTAATGGAAATGGTCACACGTTGGTTGTAGGCATTCAAATCAGGAGCTGAGATTTGAGAGTTGGATCTTATCAGTTAGTTTTGCTTGTGAGGTGAGTTTCTTTATTATACTCATGGGTCGAATGCACCAATGCCGACCCTTTTGGATTATTATCCTGGTTATCTTAGGATGCTAATATATTGTTACAGTCTGTTAGATTAGTGTCCTGTTAGATAGGGTGATGTTATGCTTATTGATCTATATTATCTGTTCTTGCATGTCAATTGATTATGCATTTGTGAGTTATGTGTATGTCGATATGTGTGTGTGTCTCTGTGTGGTTGGGTTGAGGCGGTCCTACTTTGTGCTAAAGGCCAACAATCCTAGAGCAGTGCAGATAAACTGCAGGCATGCGAGGTGGTCCAGTCAGGCTGAAGGCCCAGCAAGCAGTCCGGATAGGCTGTAGGCCCTACAAGGCGGTCCAGTCATGCTGAAAGCTCGGTAGCGGTCCAGATAGGCTGAAGGTCCGTGACGCAGTCTAGTCAGGCTGAAGGCTCGTATGTGCATGTTGTTGTTGGTTATGTTTATGTATTGGTATTTTGGGGAGGACTTACTGAGCTCGAGGCTTATTGTTTTTGGTTGTGTTTCAGGTACTTTAGATGATCGTGGAAAGGTGAAGGCTTGATGGTGCACCTCTTCCTATATTATGTTATGATTTCTGGGAAAAAACTCCGATGTGAAACCTATTTTAAAAACAATATGTAATAAATGATGGTTTTTGGATTTATATAAAAGTTTTAAAATTTTCAAAATTTTACGAATGTTAAAAGTGGCAAGAGACTTGACAATGTCTTCAAGAGACATTCCATAGCTACTCAGTTGGCATTGAGGAGATTGTTGGTGTTGCGGAGGGTGTGATTTGGGTTGATAGTGAGGTTTTGGGTGTTGGTAGTGAGGTTTTTGTGGTGGGTAGAAAGGTCTAACTAATGCATTTTGAGGCACTGGTCATAGGTTGTAGCTCATATTGGGATTTGGCTTCCAACTTGAATTGTATGTGTTTTGGTAACCGGGAGGTTTGTTGTGGTAGTTTTGGAACTCTCTCGTGGCATTTACATGTTCCACATATTCTTGAAGAATGGGACACATATCCGTAGGATGACCTATTGTTGCACATATTCCACAAACCATCACTTGTGGAGGATCTCCCATGGCTAGCTTTTGAATAACGAATGTTAAATCTTTGATTTGAGACTCTAGGTTCGATGTCACCACTTTGTTGACTTTGTGTTGTGTGTCTCTTTTCATGTCTTGGCGTGGGCTAAAGTGTTAGGATTTTGCGGCTATGGTGTTAAAGAGTTGTCTTGTTTGTTGTGGAGTTTTGCTAAAGACATCCCCACCACTTGAGGCATCAACTAGTCCTCTTTCCATTGGTAACAATCCCTCATAGAAGTGTGAAATGAAGAGATGTTTCGGGATTTGATGTTGTGGACAACTATAGCATAAGTTGTTGAACCTCTCCCAATAATCATGAAAAGTCTCATTTTAACCTTGGTGGATTCCACAATTCTCATTTCTAAGACGTGAGACTCTTGAAGCGGGATAGAACTTGTCAATAAAAGCTCTTGCCAATATGGGTCCATGAGTTGATCGACCCCGTTGGAATATAGAATAACCAATCATTTGCTCTATTTGCCAATGAAAAGAGAATTGGCCTTAATTTGATTTGGCCATCGGTTGACCCTTGTGGCTTCATACTAGTGTAAATAATGTGGAACATCTTCAAGTGCTTATAAGGGTCTTCATTCTCCAATCCATGAAAAGTTGGAAGGTGATGAACCAAACTTGACGTCAATTCCAAACCTCCTTCCAAAACGGGGTAATTGATACCAGTTGGATTTTGTGTAACATCGATTTCCATCATTTGCCTCAAGGTTCTTTTGGAAGCTTCTCCTCTGTCCCCCATTGCAATTAGGTTTATGGTGGGTAGATTTTGTTATAAGGGTGGTGTTTCGGGAATTTCTTGGTGAGGGTTGGTGCTAGAATCGGATTCGGTGTCACTAGAGGAAGTGGTTTCAACCTCCGGGTCACCGTGAGGATTTGAAGTTTGACCACGTTCTATTCTCTTTTCCTTCACCAAACGCCTTGCTTCTTTTTCAATTTACGGGTTGTAAATCAAAGCACATGTACCTTGAGATATGGGCATAGAGAAACAAATTGATTAAAAATAAATCAATCCCCAACAACGGCGCCAAAATTTGGTGGTTGTCGAGGCCAACAAAATTAAAATCTCTAAATCTTTTACACTAAAATAGTGTATAGTGGTAAAGAGGTCGAATCCGCGGAGATTGATTCAATTTTATAACTATAGGGAAAATCTCTTTGCAAAAGTACTTGTAAAATTACAATAAAAATAAAAATGGGGATTTTCGTCTTTTTAAATACTTGAAATAAAACTATGATTAAATTAATATTTAAATGGACAATTCAACAAAAATAAGAGTTTAATGTAAAATCAATAAGAGAAAGATGGTTGACTTAAGGTTTCATCACTTTGACTTTTGATGAACATATCATTAGAATCCAATTGTGCAATACTTATTTCAAATCCTTAATTTGGCTATAGTAATCCAAGAATCTTGAGATTACCTAGACTTTTCTTAGATGTTAAAATAGTTACAGAAGCTCATAACAATTTCCTTAGTCAAAGTCACAATTTCCATTAAGCATGTAATTAGTGAAAGTCAACTAGCATTAAGAACTACAAAGTCACCAAATCCAATAGGAGTCAAATGTTTTCACTACCATGTTGGAGAAAATGTTTTTATGATTGTGTGAAGTAAAACTAACACAAAAATCACTTGTTGCTTGCTAATTGAGGATCCTTTACTTAAACAATAAATTAGCCAACGAATCACCACAAATACATTTAAACTCATGAATAAAAACATCCAAGTAGTAACAATATGTTAAAACACAAAACATTCTCATAAGGATTCAAGAGCAAGTTTATGAAGTCTTCAACATTCAACAAAAATTCAAAGGATTCCACAAAAGTCAACCAACTTTAGTTTAGCCTAGCATGACTAAACTCAAGAAAACAAGATAAGAAAAGATTGTACCAAACATTCAACAAGATTAAGAGGTGAAAACTTGATGTTCTTAAAGTGTTCTTGGTCTTCAAAATGCTCCAAAATCTCTAAAGAAATGTTGATTTTTCGGATGTGCAAGAGTCTCCAAAAGATGGGCACCAACCTTCCTCAAATAGCCTTCCAATTAAAATTCCGAAAATTCCCCTGCAGTGCCTTGCGCGACCCGCGTGCTGAGCTGGGTTCTTTTGTAATTTGGGTTCTTTTGTGATTTGGGCCTCCAATGACTTAGCCCATTTGCCTAGAACGAATCCACTAAGCTTGTAGCCCAATATTATTCATGTTTTCTTCATTTTAAGCCCAATTTGATTTCCCCAAATCATCCATAGCTCACGTACTCGCCCGATCAAAAATCTATGTATGCTCATAAATTCACCATTTTCTTCTAAATTCAAGGTTTATTTCCTCCAAGCCCCGTAGCCACTAGCCCATTCTATGCATCAGCTCTACTAGCCATCAAGCCCAAGATCCTTTTTGTCCACTAATTCTCATCACTTTCCATACGTTCTGAACATTCCCGCTCCACTAGTCTCCATGAAATCTGCAATAAAGCTTATGAAACTAGAAAGTGTCTGAAATAGTCATAAAATAACAAAAAAGAAAATATTCATTGAAATTATCTAAATTGTGAATGAAATATGCTAAAATAAACTATAAAAAAAAGTAAATAAAATGAAACTATCAATACGGATCAACTTCTCACAATAATTTCGAAACAATTCGACCCTATAAAATTTTAGGAAATAAAAATATAGGACAAGTTCGGTCGAGCACCCCAAGTAGCAAGCTCGAAGGTACTTTAGATCTGATTTTTGGCATATATAAGTACATAAGAGTTTGAAAATTTTGGTGTATTGGCTTGGTGGAAAGAAAATGAATCTCAATTTCCGATCATAGTCGATATGACTCATGATCTACTAACCATCCAACCTTCTGGGTAGCTCGGGAATCCATATTTACCGGTAATGGCAAGGTTATATCACTTAGAAGAGCAAAGGTCATCCTTTTTTGGTTGAAGTGTGCATATGTTTGAAAGACTATATAAACGACCCTGAATGACTACAAAATGTTTCACCACTTGAAGGGAATTCGTTGAGTGGTGAAAAAGAAATCCATGAATCAGAATTAGCGATGGGAAAGTCGATACCGCTTACCACACAAGAGCTTGCTTATTACGGTGAATTACACAACATGATGAAGGAGGACTAAATCCAAACAATAAACAATTATTAAACAACGGCTACAAACGATTAAATCAACGACTACGAGGATAACGACGCCTATTTTTGTATCAAATTTTTATGTTTCAAGATGTATTTGTTTTATGTATTATGCTTTTCAGGAACTAAAAAAATAAAAATTAAAATGAAAATGAAAATTGCCCTAGAAAACTACATCGCGATGAGCAGCAGCCCAAAAACATCCGTTTTCTGCTGTTTTTTTTCATAGCAGTTATGATGCGGTCCAATCCGGTTCAGTAGGTTCGAGTTATTTCCGGTTCGAAACCGATCCGATTTTGGCCAAACCTGATTTTTGACCGGTTTTAAAAATAAACATGTTCGATGATTTGTGCACCACTAGGGGACCACCAATTGGGCCCATTCAAACCATTTCGCAGCCTATTTGCATCACAGCCGGTAAAAAAAAAAAACTTACCCCATTGAAGACATTTGCAACTTAGTTCATGAATTATAGCAACTACGAATTTCATGGCTATTTTCATAATTTTGCTGATTTTTATCTTTTTCTCAAAAACACTTATTTTGATTAGCCATTTTTGTCGTTTTCTTATCATACAAACACGCATGACTCAAATCATTTTCGTCAAAACGTTTATTTCACATGATCAAAGATAAAGTGTAGGTCTTCATTATATTCTATGTTTATGAACACGTAGACCCGCTACACTTTAATAAAATTTCAACTTAAACCCAATAATTAATCAAACATCGCATTCAAACAACTTTATCATATATTTGGATGATAAATTGTGGTGCATGATTAAGAAAAGTGTCGTGACTTGTAGCACCAATACGTCCTATAAATCCAATCTAAGGTTGTCTCTTGCTAGTTGTTACATGTCCTTAAATCAAGATTAAGACATCCAAGGGCCCATAATAAAGTTTATAGAAAACGACAGAGCTATAAATATAATACGTATTATGGGATTTTCATATATAGTTTGGGTTGCTATGAAATTTTTTTGATATTGATAATCCACATGTATACCATATTACAATTTTTAGCTAGGGTATGAATGGATTGGTTTGGATCGGTTAGTACCAAAATAAAACCATAATCGAATCAATTGGTTAATTTGATAAATTTGGTTTTAGGTTATCGGTTATAATATGTTAAAAAGGGTTTGGTTATTAGTTGATATTGGTTAGCCCGTTAATATATAAAATTTATTAAATTCTATAGAAAGGTAAAAAAGTATATTTCTAATTAAAATAAAAGGTATATTGATATAAAAAAAATAAAAATATAAAAATATTAAAAAATAAAAATATTAAAATATTAAAAAATAAAAATAATAAAAATAATAAAATAAGGTCGTTTGTCGTGTAGTGGCTTCACAACTTCGAGATTTCACTGTTTTTATACTTTCTGATCACTCAAAAAAATGTCTCACAAATTCCAAACGATTTCTAGTTTACGAAAATTACACTTTAAGCTTCAAAACCAAATAGTGGTAACAATACAACAAAATAATATGAAAAAGATCACAAACATAACCAACAAGACACTTTAAGCTTCAAAACCAAATAGTGGTAACAATACAACAAAATAATATGAAAAAGATCACAAACATAACCAACAAGAGTATTATTGATGAATATCATTTATACAAAAGAAAGCTAAACCTCTAATATTTAATTAAATGTATTTTAAATTTTAAATTTTTAATTATTATTAATTTTTAAGTGTTATATCAATAACCCATAAAAATCGCAATTTCAACCGGTTAATGAAAAACTTAAAAACGAACCTTTCAATTTAATGTTTGTTCGGTTAATTTGGGTCTCTTAATTTGGTGAATTTGGTTTGGTTATTATGTTCACTCATATGTTCCATGAATGTGCATGTCTATTTGTTCTTTAGAACTGACAGTATCTATGTTATACTTGTTATGAAATATTAGTTTGTGAATGATCATTGGATTCTCCATTTCTCCCATAACTCCCCATCATTATTTAGCATTAGTAACAACCATTTCAATGTGTTTTATGAATGTAATAATACACCATCATAATGTGCATTCATATTATAGATCATCTTTCATCTTATTTGAATAATATAAATAGTGAGTCATATGTATTAGGCACTTGATGATTTCATCACAAGTATTGGAATAAAAAGTTCTCTCTACTCTCATGTCTTTCTTTATTCTATAATTTATCTTGTTATTTGATCATATTTTATAACACGTTATCAGCACGACTCTACCATAGAGCTCTAACTCCTTATTGTTCTTGTAATTTTCAGGTATGTATTTTTTATAATTTTACATGTACAATGCTTACAAATTATTTTATGGAATTTCTTAACTAACAATTCCTTAACATACAAGTCTTTATTTTGATTTCTATTTTCATTATGGAAAACAATGCTAGAGAAAACTTTCTCTAGTTTTCATAGTACTAACATGCTCCTGCAGTAGCAATATCATGAGAAAAGTTTAAAATAAATATGAATTAATCTCATGTCTACTTGTGTCTAAACAAGACAATGAGTTATTGATGAAAACTCACCAATTAATCGTGACCGGTTCTAGTGCATTCCCTAAAGTGAATGCAAAATCATATAATCAGAATAGTCATGAGTTTGACCGAGGTCATGGAGGTTATCATAATTATCATAAAAATAACAAGATTACAAGTAACCACCAGAAGTTAGAAAATAGCAAAAATTCACATCCTAATGATAAAAGTGGTCAAGGCAAAAAAAAAGGTTGCAAATGTTTGTCACTAATGTGGAATGACCAATCATTGGTCTTGTACATGCCGCTTACTAAAGCATTTTGTTGATCTTTATCAAGATTTTCTAAAATATAAAGAAAAATATCGAAACAAAATTTATTCAAAGTGATATTCATGAAGATCAACCAGAAATGACACATTTAGATGCTGTCGATTTTCTTGTCTACCCAGAAGGGACAAGTGGTGATATGGATGGTGATTGATCAGAATAAATGTGTAGTTTTGTTTCATGACATTTATTATGTTTTTATGTCTTCGTTTCATGAGAAATGATGTCGTCACAATTTTTATGGCATATTCGTTTCATGAGAAATGATGTCGTGACAATCTTTCCAAATTAATAAAATATGAATTTATTTCTCTAAGTCGAATGTTTCTTATGTTTTATTTATTTATTGAAAAGAAACATGGATATTCGCAAAAGAAATAATGAAGATATATTTCTTGCAGACAACGCAATAACACATAACATTTTTAATAATGAAAAGTATTTTGCTTACTCATCAATTAGATAAGCAAATGTTAATATAATAACAGATAATGCAAAAATGATTAAAGGCTCTGGAAGAGCGAATATAATATTACAACAAGGGACACTAATTACAAATTAGTGATGCATTATTTTCGTCTAAATCACCAAGATTGAAGGCTCCGGAAGAGCGAATATAGTATTACCACAAGTGATAATAATTACAATTGGAGATGCATTATTTTCATCAAAATCACCAAGAAATTTATTAAGTTTTAAGGATATTCGGTCCAACGGATATCATGTTGAAACAACCAATTATGGTGATAAAGAGTATCTCAATATTACAAAAACGATATCGGATAAGAAAAGTTTTTTTGGAAAAATTACATGTATTGTCCTCCGAATTGTACTATACATATATTACAATGATTCATTCTATTGAAAATATTACAATGATTCATGTTATTGAAAATAAAAAAGGTATGATATTACCTTAATAGTTTGGCATGAACGGTTGGACCATCCCGGATCAATTATGGTATGTGGAGTAAATGAAATTTCAAGTCGTCATTCCTTGAAAAACCAGAAGATTTTTCAAGATAATGAATTGTGTTGCATGCTCTCAAGGAAAATTAATATTCAGTCCATCATTGAACAAAGTTTGGTATGAAAGTCTTAGTTTCTTACAAAGAATTCAAGAGGATATATATGGACTAATTCATCCAACACCATGTGGACCATTTAGATATTTTATGGTTTTAATTGACGTGTTAACTAGATGGTCACATGTGTGCTTGTTGTCTAGTCATAATTTGGTTTTTGCAAGATTGCTTGCATAAATAATTTGCCTAAGGGCACATTTTCCCGATTACCCAATTATGAAAATTTGACTTGACAATGTTGGAGAATTTACATCATAATCTTTTAATGATTATTCCATGTTGATTAGGACAACTATTGAACATCATGTTGCATATGTTCATACACAAAATGGTTTAGCTGAGTCGTTAATCTAATTGCAAGACCATCACTAATACATTCTAAAATTCCTATATTGACATGGGGCATCCAATTTTACATGCAACATCACTTATATCCATAATGACAACTAGTTATCATGAGTTCTCCCCTATTCAACTGGTTTGCAGTCAGTAACCAATTATTTACCATCCAAGGATGTTTGGATGCATAATTTATGTACCCATTGATGTATAATTTATGTACCCATTTCTCCACCTCACTTCACAAAAATGGGTCCTCAAGAAAAATGAGAATTTATGTTGGATATGAATCTCCATCTATAGTAAAATATTTAAAATCATCAATTGGAGATTTATTTACAGCTATATTTGATGATTATTATTTTGATGAATCATATTTTTCAACATTAGGGGGAGAAATAAAGAAGCTGGAAAATAAAATCTCTTGAAAGGAATTGTCACTTTCAGTTTTAGATCGTCGTTCAAGTCAATGTGAACTTGAAATAAAAAAAGATAATTCCTTTCCAAAATGTAGCAAATCAATTGCCAGAAGCAATTACTGACCCTAAGTGGGTAACAAAGTCTCATGTACCAGCTACACTTACTCAGGTTAGAATTGATATCCCAGAAGGAAAAAATACAACTACAAATGAATCAAAGGCACGCCTGAAGCGTGGAAGACCAACTGGTTCCAAAGATAAAAATCCTCGAAAACGAAAGGGAGCAAATATAATTGATGGTCTAAAGAGAAAACAGAATCTTTTGAAAAGATTAATGAAGCTCCAGAAGAGCCCAATGACATAACAAAAGAAATCGGGGTACCTGAAAATTATGAAAATGAAGAGATCTCAATAAATTATGTCATGACAGGAATAAGATGGAACCGAAATAAGATAGACATTGACGATAATTTTTCATATCATGTTGCTTGTGAGATTATGGAATAAAATGAGGATCTTGAACCTAAATCTATAGATGAATGTAGAAATAGCAAAGATTGGCCAAAATGGAAAGATGCATTCAACAAAGAGCTTAATTCTCTTACTCAACGAAAAGTTTTTGGACCTGTAGTCCGTACACCAAACGGAGTAAGACCAGTGGAACACAAATGGGTATTTGTGCGCAATAGAAACGAGAAGAATGAAGTTGTGAGATATAAAGCAAGACTTGTTGCACAAGGTTTTACCCAAAGGCCCGGAATTGATTATGAAGAAACATACTCTCCTATGGTTGATGCAATTACATTCCATTATCTAATAAGTCTGGCAACACATGAAAAATTGGAGATGCGTCCGATAGATGTAGTTACCGCCTATTTATATGGTTCACTTGAGAATGATATTTATATGAAAATCCCAGAAGGGTTTAAGGTGTCTGAAGCACAAACTCCTAATTCTTGTGAAGTATATTCGGTAAAATTAAATAAATCTTTGTATGGATTGAAACAATCTACCCGTATGTGGTTCAATTGTTTAAGTACATTTCTTTTAAAAGAGGGCTATAAAAATGATCCATTAAGCCCATGTGTATTCATAAAAAGATCCGGATCAGAATTTGTGATTATTGTTGTTTACGTAGATGATTTGAACATAATTGGAACTCCTGTAGAATTGGAAAATGCCACTTCGTGATTGAAAGAACAATTTGAAATGAAAGATCTTGGTAAAACAAAATTTTGTTTGGGTCTTCAAATTGAGCACACCAAAAATGGAGTTTTTGTACATTAATCTAGTTATCTAGAAAATGTGCTTAAAAAGTTTTATATGGATAGCTCACATCCATTGAGTACCTTGATGGTAGTAAGGCATTTAGATGCCAAAAATGACCAGTTTTGGCCTTGTGAAAAACATGAAAAACTTCTTGGTCCCGAAGTACTATATCTTAGTGCTATTGGTGCACTGGTGTATCTTGCTAATAATACGAGACCTGATATATCTTTTGTTGTAAACTTATTAGCAAGATATAGTTCTTGCCCAACAAAATGACACTGGAATGAAGTCAAACACATTCTTTGATATCTTCGACGTACAATGGATATGGCCTTATATTATTCAAATTCATCAAATGCGGAGTTAATTGGTTATGTAGATGCTGGATATTTGTCTGATCCACACAAAGCTCAATCCCAAACAGGTTATTTATTCACTTGTGGAGATACCGCAATCTCTTGGCGTTCTTTTAAACAAACTTTAGTTGCTTCTTCTTCTAACCATGCAGAGATTATAGCAATTCATGAGGCAAGCCGTGAATGTATTTGGTTAAGAAATTTAACTCATCACATTCGTGAGAGTTGTGGTCTAACTTCTAACAAGGACGCTCTAACCATACTATATGAAGATAATGCGGCTTGTATAGCCCAATTCAAGGAAGGGTTTATCAAAGGAGACATAACCAAACATATATCACCAAAGTTTTTTTTTTACTCATGATCTTCAAAAAGAGCGTGGCATCAACATCCAGAAAATTCAATCAAGTAACAACTTGGAAGATTTGTTCACTAAAGCGCTCCCTACATCTAAATTTGAAAACATGGTACGAAATATTGGAATGCGACGCTTTAAGGAAATTAGGTGATGTGATGATCAGGGAGAGTTGGAAACATATTGTACTCTTTTTCTTAGCTATGTTTTTCCCACTGGGTTTTCTTAGCAAGGTTTTTAACAAGGCAATTGTTCCAAATATCTATTATTAATCATGTACTCTTTTTCCTTAATAAATGGTTTTTTCCCATGAGGTTTTACCTATTAAGGTTTTAATGAGGCATGATACAATCGTCATGAAGGGGGGGTGTTATGAAATATTAGTTTGTGAATGACCACTGGATTCTTCATTTCTCCCATAACTCCCCATCATTATTTAGCATTAGTAACAACCATTTCAATGTGTTTTATGAATGTAATAATACACCATCATAATGTGCATTCATATTATAGTTCATCTTTCATCTTATTTGGATAGTATAAATAGTGAGCCATATGTATTAGGCACTTGATGATTTCATCACAAGTATTGGAGTAAAAAGTTCTCTTTACTCTCATGTCTTTCTTTATTCTATACTTTATCTTGTTATTTGATCATATTTTATAACAATACTATATTTATAAAGAAAACATTTTTTCTTTCGTCATATTAATTATATTAATTTGAAACTCTCAACTTTTTATATTTTCCTATGTTATATAAATGTAACTTAAATATGTTATTAACTATAAATATTATTATTCATGGAAGACTTCTTGAATTATCAATAACTTCAATATATTGTTAAATGCATAACCTAAATTAATATATCAAACAAACTTAAAAATATAGTGTAAAATTTAAAACCTAAAATAAAATATCAAATAAAGTTTAAAAAAAAAACTCAATGTGTATTTTTGAGAAGAGTTAAAAGAAAAATATTAAATACAATAAACAGAACATAAATCTAAAAGTAAATTACCTAAAAGATCTTCAAAAACTATTTTTTATAATAACTGAAATCCAGTTAAGTTATTTTAAAATTAAGTTATAATAATAATAGTTAAAATAACATAAAGTTATAAATTAAATTATGTTACTACACAAACAATTATTGATAATTTAAATAATCATCACGATGAAATTAAAATGGCGTCAATTTGTCTTTAAAGTTAATAAATCATTACATTAGCTAATAAAAATAGATAAGAAATATAACTAATTTTATACACACATTAAGTAGATATCATCAAATGATTCGATTTTAGTAAGTGTTATATTATCTATTGTTTAAATTAATTATAATGCTACATCAACTAAATCTCTAAATGTAATAATAATTATTTTTTAATTAATACAAATGACAAAAATAATTTTAAAGACATATTTTTAAAGACCTTGTAGGAGGTTAAGTCTTGGCTTCGGAAGTGTTTCGCTATGAAGGATCTAGGAGAATCTGCTTATATTCTGGGGATAAGGATCATGAGAAATAGGGGTAGAAGACTAATAGGACTTAGTCAGAGTACTTACTTGGACAAGGTGCTGAAACGTTTTAGCATGGAGAATTCTAAGAAAGAGGAACTGCCAATCCAAAGCAATACCAAGTTGAGTAAGACTCGGAGTCCGAGTACCGATGCCGAGATAGCAGAAATGAGTCGAGTTACATATACTTCCGTCGTTGGCTCGATCATGTACGATATGACATGTACTCATCCTGATGTGGCATTTGCGTTGAGCATGGTTAGCCAATATCAAGGGAACCCGTGTAGAGCTCATTGGATTGGAGTGAAGAACATTCTTAAGTACCTGCGGAGGAATAAGGATTGGGTCCTTATACTTGGTGGGAGTGATGATATGAGAGTAACAGGGTATAGTGACACCAACTTTCAGACCGACAGAGATAACTTCCGCTCTCAGTCGGGCTGGGTGTTTACTCTAAATGGAGGAGCAGCTACTTGGAAAAGTTCTAAGCAAGAGATTGTTGCTGATTCAACGTGTGAATCAGCGTACATAGCAGCAAGCGAAGCGTCGAAGGAGGCGATATGGTTGAAGAACTTCATTGGAGACCTTGGAGTTATAGCAGCCATAAAGGAGCCTATGGAGATTTTCTGTGATAATGAAAGAGTGGTTGCCTTGAACAAGGAACCAAGGGATCATGGCAGATCCCGACATA
Organism: Lactuca saligna; assembly: GCF_052625555.1. Classification (NCBI taxonomy): domain Eukaryota; kingdom Viridiplantae; phylum Streptophyta; class Magnoliopsida; order Asterales; family Asteraceae; genus Lactuca; species Lactuca saligna. Next base: position 68,943,852 of record NC_136422.1, read on the forward strand.
TCGACAGAAAATACCACTTCATCAGACATCAGGTAGAAGAGGGACTCCTCATCGTAAAGAGGGTATCGTCAGAAGAGAACCCAGCAGATCCTCTCACGAAGGGTCTGAGCAGGGTTAAGCACTTAGAGCATTCGAGGAGCATTAGTCTGAAGGACGATATTGGTTTTAGTGATTAGATAGATGTTTAGAAACTTAATAGATAAATGTAATTGACATTTGATGATTAATTAATGGAGATTTATTTGTGAGTAAAGTATACTATTTTGTGTCAATTGGTTACTATTGTTTCATTTTTGCATGTTTTACTTCCAGGATAATTAGATTGTTCAAATTATCCATGGTCAATCATACTTTAGGAGTAAGTTATGAGGTTAGACTGTCATGAATTTGTTTGTAGATTGTCTAAGTGTTTAGACATAGCAAAGGTTTTCTGCAATGTTCATGAGTGCTCTTGAAATAAGATTTTTGAGAATTGGATTAAACCCACCCTCATGTGAATCACTTCATGGAATCTATGACGAGTGATTGCGAGTAGAGCTGGCAAAAATCGACCCAACCCACAAACCCAACCTAAAATTAGCAGGTTGGGTTGAGATTTTCAACCCATTTAGGTTAAATGGGTCAACCCGCCTAACCCATTTAATTAAATAGGTTGGGTTGGGTAAAAGTTATCAACTTGTTTTCAACCCACAAACCCATTAACCTTTAATATACATTTAATTTAATAATTATTTAAATATTACCATTCATTAATCTAAGTATTAATTTATAAATTACAATGTTGTATTGTTATTTATTTTATATTTTTCTTTGTGCCAACAACACTAGTCACTCTTCAAAATTATTTCGAAATTACATATATTTAATGTTATTTGAACAATTTATTTGTATTTGTGAATTGAGATTGTGTTTTTATTATACTTTCAAAGTATATTTAGGTTTGGAACTATTTTAATTGGTGTAATCGTTAGTTAATTTATTTACTTTTATATTTTAAATGGGTTAATCCGGGTTTAACCCATTTATTTAATAAGTTGGGTTGAGAATTACATAAACGGGTCAACCCGGTGACAACCCATTTATCTAAAAGGTTAGGTTAGGTTGGAAATATCCACCCATTTAAATAAAAAGGTTGGGCTGGGTTGAAATATTCAACCGAATTAATAAATGGGTTGAACCCGAACCCAACCCAGGTCGACCCATTGCCACCTCTAATTGTGAGACGATAATATCGTATAATCTTTAAACGGAGATATATGAGTTGTTGTTTACAAGTTGGTTGTACGTTAATAATGCGTAAACGCATCAATAACTTTATGTTATAAAACGTGTTGTTGTGTACGATTTGATGAGTAAATAGTGCAAGCATATAAGTCAAGGTTTATCTATTCCTTTTATCCTAAGAGGGTAAAAGCGATATATTGGGACCCTCGATGATTTTGTGTTTACTTATGTGTCGGGCCTGGTCAAGATTGAATTGATGTGTTTAATTAAGTTCTATCTCAAATAAATCAGAAGTCGAGAAGCAAACTGTTGGAAATTTAGAATGATTATGTTCCATGTATTTTTCCACACGATATCTTGCAGAATGGAGGATTATATGATCCCTTATCTAAAGGAAGCATCATTGACTAGGTCAGAGTTCGACAACGGCTTTTGAGAGCTACGATTGCTAATCAGATTTTGAAATCATACTTGTAGTTATAGTTATTAAACTTATCCAAGTGGGATACTATTGTATTAGGTGTCTAAGCCCATAACTATAACTGGTATGTACTTGACCCGATAGTAGCATGGTGCTTGTGGGTTGCCTTCACCATAACAATATGAGAAGACGAGTTTTGGAGGAAGAGGTTAATTGATCATTTGTTAATATATTATAAGAATAATATATTAATTGTTAAATCATATTATTTTGATTAGTATTGATCAGAAATTAATTTGGAATTAATTTGGTGAGCAAAAGAGACTGATTAAATGTATGTGGACTGATATTGCAATTTTCTGGTAGTTGCTAGTTGGGCTATGGACTCCTAATATAATGGGTGGATGAATTCTATAGGAAACCCATAAGAGAATTCGTCTAAGGGGCCTTTTAGAAAGGTTTCATAGATTGCTTAAGGCCTAAGCAGAGAATTAGGTTTTCAGTCTAAAACCCTAGCAGCACATCTATATAAGAACCCCTTGACTAGTTGAAATCGGCCCCTATGCATGCATAGAGAACCCTAGCCGATTTTAGTAGCCTCAATCCTCTCACTCTTGTTCATCTATTGCTAGTTGGTGTTTGTGACTCCATTAGAGGTGCAACAATTGAGGCACTAAGCTCTTGAAGGTCAAGATCAAAGTACTCAACAAGAAAGGTATTCTTCTAACTCTTGTTTTATTCATTGAATCCGAAAATATGTATGTTAGATTAGGGTTTTGCTTTAGAAAAATTATTATGGATGTATAACTTGAGAAAAACCTAGATCCAATGCAAATAGGGTTGCATGTGCACCATAGGAATGTTGTAATGCTCAAAACCCATCAACTTCACCCACGTACGATGGACGTGCGTAGGAGTACGTTGGGCGTACGCATGGTTTGGGCAAACCCTAATTTTTAGGGTTTTCACCTTATTTAAACAACTTAAACCACTTCTTGGACATTTATTGACCAGCCACCATCTCTATATACCCTGAAAACGAAACCTTGAGTGCATTTGGTGAGAATTGAGCTTGAAAGTGAGTTTGTTGGTGTTTTACGGTGAAGAAGAAGAAGAGGAACAAATGGAGTAATAGTTTGAGCTTGTAGATCCAAAGTTACCTGCACAATTACAAGCCTTTTAAGGTAAAAATCTCTCACCTTGATGGTCATTTGTGCTAGATCTATTCTATGGTATTATTTATGCATTTTTGAGTCTTTTGAGTTAAAGTTGAGCTTTTGATCTACTCTAGAAGCAATGGATGTTAGATCTTAGATCCATGGAGGTCCCTTATTCATGAAAATGTAAACTTTGTGAAAGATATTTCTCCATGCAAGTTTTAAGAGCTTTATTGTCACACCCCCAAACCAGACGGCGGAAACGTCCGAGGGCTGTTGTGACTCAATTGAATACCATCACAATGAATATACATGAAACATAACATCATTCATCACCATGCATTGAATTAGTACAACTGGTAGTGTTTACATTTAGTACATTGTTTCAAAACATTACATTCCCAAAAAGTAGATTGTTCGATACTAGTTATTCAAACAACAAGACATCACTGAGTACATTTTTCCCTTCGATTTACCTGTTACCTGAGAGTACAAGTATTTTGAAAAACGTCAACATATGAAATGTTGGTGAGTTCATAAGTAATGTTTGAAACATAATGTTTTGTATTATTTTGAAAAACCACCAGAAAATCCGATATTTTCTGAGAAGATTATTGTAAGTAAGAAAAAAGTGTGAAGATCCGTAAGTATGCTTGTTTGTTTCTATAAATGTGAAAATTTGTTAGACTTAGTATGCATCTCGTAGGTGTAAGTGTTGAAATCCCTAGGAAAACCTGATGTTTTCCTAATACTTTTAATTACGAGTTTTATATTTTGTTATACCATTGTGACGTGTGTATTCGATGATTCCAGGTGACATTGGATTAAGTATGGGTGGTGAGTTGTTATAATCACACATTAATGAAAATGACTAGCTTACAACTATACAAACGAACCCATAGGCATCGTCTGTACTACTCACCTAATCCAACCATCCTGACTTCCCATAGCCCCACCACCGAAGCCCCCGTTAATTCCATGAGTCGTTCAAGGCTATCGTGAATGCGAAAGGCCCTTGGCTCGACTCGCATTTGACTTCTCGACTTTACTAGCAGTGCCAAAGGACCCTTGGGGCCCAACAATGCAAAAGCTATTGAAAGTCCTTTTACACGGTATTAGGCTGTATAAGACCCAATAACATGTAAGCGTGTTTCCTTCGGGCCTAAAGATCATGTCATTGGGCTAGCTAGGCCCAACAAGCACGATTTGAAACTTTCGGGCCCAAAGATGGTGTATCGACGTCTGGTGAATTCCTACGTGTGTATTGACTTCCCGTAATTTCTGCGTGTGTTGAAGTATCGCCGTGTATTGATTTTTGATTTGTTATTGATTCGAGACCGAATCAATTCGTTTGGTAACGATTTTGGTGTTGACGGTGTATTATATTTCGCCGGTAGTCGTGGTACTAGTATTTTATCATAAAGGATTTATTGTTTAAAACATTAGAATTTTTCTTTTTGCAGCCCCTTCTTGGATAAATTTACACTTTTAACCCTTTATATAAAAGAATTTCCATTTTAATCCTTAAACCATTTTTCTTGACACTTTAGTATCAAAACTTGTTGAAAAGGGTATTTTTCAACTCAAATTTACTTGAAAAACAGTTTTCGTCCCTCAAAATGAAGTTTTCTCGGTTGAAACCTCTATTTTAGCAATTTTTACAATTTTGACCCAAAATGGAAAAATTTTGAATCTTTGGTCCCTTTTAAATTTGAAAAGTATTTTTAACCCTTGAAATGGACTTGGTACACTAGTAGTCCCCTATTTTATAGAAAAGTGCAGTTTTAGCCCCTCTAAATTCAAAATCTCGCAATTTGGGCTTTATTTGGCCGAAAAGTTCATTTTTGGCCCATTATGTTTAAAAATTCATATTTTAATCCTTCAAAAGAGTAAATTTTCAGAAAATATATTTTTGAAACTGTTTTGACTCATCTCAACCCTCAGAATTTGTATTTTGTCGTTTTGGGCCCTTTAGTTATATATTTTTAGCATTTTGAGCCCAAAAATGGGTTTTAAGCCCAAAGATGTTCATATTAACCAACTTGGTTATTTTTATAGAATTGATTTGTGTGAAATAACATATGTTATACTTATTTCATTCAACACATTGTAGATCTCGGTTTTTAAGCTCTTTTTGACTAGAACCAACACCACAATCACATAAGAACATATATATAAGCATAGAAATCACACAAAGCATACATATACTCATAGATCTACACATTTGCTTGTATTCCCCCCCCCCCCTACACACAAAACTTATAAAAACCAAAAAATAGGGGGTATGAAGCTCACCTTGAGTTGTGGTTTTGATTTGAAGAAGAAAAGGAAGAAAGTGAGGTGATTTTCAGCCCTAGCAACACCTTGATGAAGATCTCGAATTTGAGGTGATTCTAAGATGCAAGATCATGATTTCGTATGAGCTAAGAAGAGATTTTTGTATATAACAAGGAGTCTAGAGTGTGGATTCAAGCATCAACTTACCTAGATGATGATTTTTGTGAAGAATCCTCCTTGCAAAGTCCTTGAATCTCGAAAATATGAAGGAGGTATGGGAGAGTTTTCTTGAGAGAAAAGTGAGTGAAAGGTGTGTGTGTGTGTGTGTGTGCTTGAACTCGGCCAAGAGCAAGAGAGAGAGGGAGAAAAGGAAGTGCTTGCATGGGGAGATGAGATTGCATGGATGTTTGAAGTGCAAAAGCTTAGATATCCTTCATACAATAATGAGGTAGCAAGCAAAGTCAACTCTCCCTTTTTACATGGGCTTGGGCCGAGAATTAGAGAGGAAGAGGAAGGAATTTGGGCCTTGTATGCTTAAGCCTTTTTAATGGTTATGTTAAGTGATGTTTGGTCCAAATAACCATAAATATGATTCTTATGACCTATTAGGGCTACATTAGGTTAAATATGGCCCAAAATGGTTCATATAATTAATTTATTTCATTCTAGGCCCAATATGGACCAAAATGTTGAAATAAATAGAAGTGGGTCAAATCAGAGCCCATATAAGAGTTCTAAGCCCAAGATGGTCAAATTGGAAGCTTATTGGTCCATTGAGCCCAATAAGGAAGTCCTAATCCAAAATGGACCTAAACAAGAACTTCTAGGGTTTCCAATTGCTTATTGACTATTTGTAATGCTTGTATGGTGTATTTGATTGAAATTTTGTTATCATAGAGTAAACATCATGCATGCTCTTATGTTTTTGGATTCATAATTTGATTTAGTATTGTAGTTACAAGGCACAAAAATTCCTGATTGTGACATCTATTAAGCTTCTTTTTGAGTGTTGAGTCCCATTAAGCCATGCATGGGTATAAAGTTGCCAACTTTACGTATTAAGTCACCCTTAGGGACCAGATCTGAGAGTTTGGCAAAAGCACTTAACTGTTCAAATGCTTAATGAAATGGTTTGGGAATCTGAGGCGTACGAGCTGAGTACACCCCATGTACTCAGCAGATGGACACAAAGGCTTGGCGTTCATAGTTTTGGGCCATGATTTTTACTTTTAAGATTTGGGCCTTGTTAGGCCATTAGACTTCTAATTTAGGCTTTTAACTAGCATTTTCAGCTTCCTTGGATTTAGGCCCATGATGGGTATTGGCCCTAATTTAGAAGATTGGTCCATATTTGGATTTGGGTTTCCATTTAAGATTTGGGCCTTTTGAGTAGTTAGGTTAGGCCTTGGTTTTAGACCAAGTAAGGAAAAGGGTAAAATGGTCTTTTACCCTAGTTATGGGCTAAGTAGTCTAGATTCTTGGTTATGGGTCGAGATCCAATTATTAATTAGATATTATTTTGATGATGATAACTCGGGGATTTTTCGGACCAGCAGATCAAGATTCATTTGAGTGTTTCAGTAGCTAGAGATGAGTTTCCTCACTGTATTTACTGGGTTAAAGGCACCAATGTTGGCTCATGGTTTATTATGTTTATGATGCTAGATGTATGTGTGACTCTTTCATATGTTATGTGTTTATATGATTATCGAACGGGGCCTGATGACCATTATGTATGCTATGTATCTATGTGAGTTATGCATGTGTTATGTGTTTATCTTTTTATATGTTTATATGTATACTGAGCATGGCCCAATGACTGACATATTTGTACACCATGCGGGGCTCGATGTCAGGTGGGGCATATTTTATGTTTATTATGTATGGTGTGTGGTATTTTGGGGAACTCACTAAGTTTTGTGCTTACGGGTTTTACTTTATGTTTTCAGGTACTTCTGGTTCGAAGAGGAAGAGCTCAGAATGATTACAGTTCACACACCACTTAGTTCTGCATTTTGTGTTACTTTGATGTTTTGTGATGTTGTTGGGACACTTGTTCCACCATGATTTTTATGATGATGTTTTGGATAATAGTTTTATTAATTTAAAAATGAAATTTTTTAGTCTTTATTTTTGGGACGTTAGAAGTTGGTATCATAGCCTTTGTTTGTGAGATTCGGGCATACTCTCGGGTGTGTCTGAACTCAAACTGAGAGTTTGGTAGAATTTTTTTCAAAAAAAAAAAAGAAAAAGAAATGTTTTAAAGAAAGGGTTTCTAATAAAAGAAAAGGGTATGGTGCATGCAATCGACCGAGCTCAAGTAAGTTTTCCTGAAATACCCATACATGTTTTATGATATGCTTTGATTTATGAATCTGTGAATCGTATGCTAGTTAGGGCTAAGGATTTGCATGGTAGAATGCTATGAGAGATGCCTTTATATGCCTACTATATGAGCTTGTAGACTTGCATGCTAGTACTGATTCGTTAGTGATAGGATGGTCTGATTAGGTTATGCTTGATTCTGATTACTCAATGCTCGAATGTTGCTTGCTTTATACTTTTTAGGATTTCTCACTAACTTCAACTAACTAGTAAGTGAATATGCTAAGTTACTATTACAAAAACTAAATAATTTTAGAAGGTTAGGTTTTAACACTATTGCGCAACTCTTGTGTGAGTCCAGCCGTTGTAGTGTGAGACCTTTCATTCAAAGAATTATCTGGTGTCAGTGATATGTAATTGTATTCGTGAGCTAATTAGAGGGTGTTAGTAGGAATTCCTTCTACAGTTAATGGCAAAGAGCGGTGTGGTGGTGCCCTAGGAAGAGATTTAGTGCTAAGAGCCTTGTTTTGTGAAGGATTATATGTGTGGATAAGGAGTAACTTAGAGGATTCAAAGAGACCCTTGAGAAAGTATGGATAGATGTGAAAGGTAGTATGCGCCCATACTACTGAAAGTAGAGGATCCGTACTAGAGTCAAAGAGAATAACGATGAAACCAGGAAACTTATAGAGTATGAGACTCCTCGATATATATATATATATATATATATATATATATATATATATATATATGCGTACTCTGGTGGTTTATATGGTTTATTTTCAGTATGGTGACTCTTCGAGGCAGACCGATTGGCGGTTCTGGTGCTGGTGATGGTTCAGGCTCGGGTTCTGGAGTTGGGCAGTTGGATGATCAGACACGGGAGTTCATTTTGTCTGAGATTACCTGCAGCATACTTAAGCAGACTCATGTGATCTTTGGTACAGTCAAGGAGGGTATCATGAAGGTGTTGGAGGAGTGTGTGGGCTCTTTACGTTCTAAGATGGTGGCTTTGATTGGGGCACGTTTGTTGACTTTCAGGGAGTTCCAGGTATGTGGGACTCTGGATTACTTCTGAGAGAAGGATTCGATCACAAGCAGGCATTGGTTAGTCGATGTTGCTAACGCTTTCCGCACTAGTAGTTGTCCCAATAGGGCAAAGGTCAGACTTGCTTCCTGTCTTCTGAAAGACAGAGCTTAAGACTAGTGCGAGGTGGTTGGGTGCTCTGTTGGTGATGAGGTGGTTGATTCGATGACATGGGATGATTTTGTGACTAGATTCAGAGCTGATTTTGCACCAGTGATTGAGGTGCAGCAGTTGGCAAGGGAGTTCCAGGACCTTCGTTAGACTACTGAGACGGTGGTTGAGATCACTGCGATGTTCCGTGAGAGGGTGTTATTGGTTTCGCAGTATGTAGTGGACGAGAAGATGAAGAAGGCGAGATACCATGAGATGTTGAGGAGTGATGTCCGGAAGTTTGTGAGCCGATCCAGCTGTATGACACTGGAGGGTATGATTTCAAGAGCCATAGAGAGGGAGATTGATTTTGAGATGGAAAGGAAGAGGAAGTTAGATCAGTCTTAGGTTTCAGGGGGATCGAGCAAGAGGCCCAATGTATTTTATTTGAGGTTGAGAGGTAAGCATGGAAGGAGCCATTATAGCTACTGCGGCAAAACGCACGATGGGGCGTGAAGGGTTGATAGTTTTGGTTGCTTCAAGTGCGGCCGAACGAGTCATATTAGTAGGGAATATACTGCTACAACCACCACCACCCCGATATTTGATATGCATTACTTTCATTACAATCAGAGGGGGTACAAGAAGGCACATTGTCTGAGTTTGGTAGTAGCAGGACCTGTGGTAGCACCCACTCCAGCGATGTTGAGGATTATTGATGGCCACCAGGGCAAGGAGGATGCGTTTATGGTGAGGAGCAGGGCTTTTTAGCTGATCGTCAAGGAGGCTCGTGCAACACCAGATGTGGTGAAGGGTATGTATCTCCTCATTATCTCTTTATTTATGTTGTATTTCCTTCTTATATTTGTGTGTTTAATTTTAGGATCATTCATCGTGAACGGTATCTCTACATTGATATTGTTTGATTCAGGGGCTACCCGATCTATTGTATCGCTTGCATTTAGCAAGAGGTTTGATGGAGCTTCGGGGGAGTTGGATTGTCCTTTAGACATTGAGATTGTAGATGATCGATTTTTCTGGGTATTGAGGGTTCATCGGGGTTGTGCTCTTCAGATGTGCAGCGAGCAGTATACGATTGATTTGGTTCTCATTCATGTACGCGAGAACAAGGTTATCATAGGGATGGGCTGGTTGAGCCCCAATGGAGCAGTGATCGATTGTGAGCATCAATTAGTGCATATTCAAAACCCAAGTGGGGAGAGTTGGTGGTTTAGGGAGAAAGGGCTTAGTGTGGGCTAACTTTATGTTCAGCGGCTAGAGTCAGACGTTATCTTCAACATGGTTGTTCCAGATTTGTCACCTATGTTATGTATACCCAGGATAAGGGTAAGGCGACCGTAGATGATGTGTCGATTAAACAGGAGTAACCAGATGTGTTTCTGGAGGATTTTCCTGGAGTGCCTCCAGAGAGGCAGGTGTAGTTTAGGATTGACCTGGTTCCTGTTGCGGCTCTGATAGCCAAGGTACCGTATAGATTAGCTCCTATGGATATGGAAGAGTTGTCTACATAACTGCAGGAGTTGTTAGAGAAGGGGTTCATTCAACCAAGTAGTTCACCATGGGGAGCACCAATCCTATTTGTGAAGAAGAAGGATGGGTTTCATTGGATGTGTATTGATTACTGGGAGTTAAATAAGCTAACAGTGAAGAACTGTTATCCACTCCCGAGGATTGATGGTTTGTTTGACCAGCTTGAGGGTGCATCTTGGTTTTCCAAGATTAATATACATTCGGGTTACCATCATATGAGGGTCATAGAGAAGGATGTGCAGAATACGACCTTCCGAACTCATTATGGTCACTATTAGTTCGTGGTGATGCCCTTCGGACTCACCAATGCTCCAGCTGTGTTCATGGACCTCATGAACAACGTATGCAGGCCGATGTTGGATCGGTTTGAGATTGTATTTGTCACACCCCCGAACCAGAAGGCGGAAATGTCTGGGGGGGTAGCATGACTATAATTGAAATATCATCACAATGAATATACATGAAACATAACACAATCATCACCAAACATTACATAGTACAACTGGCATTGTTTACATCAGTACATTGTTTACATTACATGGTTCCAAAACATAGAATGTTTGATGTTTAGCAAATATAAAAGAAACTTTCCATACATACTGGATGCTTCCTTGATCTAACGATTACCTGAGAATGCAAGTTATTTTGAAAACGGTCAACATATATAAAGTTGGTGAGTTCATAAGTAGGTTTGATGTAAAATAGTTTATACCGCTTGTAAAACCCAAAAAATTCAATATTTTCTATCAACAGACTATTTATGAAAAATATTGTGATGATCCCATAAGTGTATGTGTTGTGCAATTTGAAACTTGTAAAACGAATAACTTTCATAATTGTTTCATTATGTAATGAAAATATGTTTGAAATGAATATCATAGTTACCCCCGGAAAACCTGATGTTTTCCATTTATAACTATCATGTTGATTTGTATTATTGAATAATCACTTGTACGTGCACTATAAATAAATTCGCCTTCTCAACGATGAAATGAGTAACGGATCATGATGTGAGTCGTTATAACCATACATGATGATGACTATTTCGCCTGTCTTAGCATTCGTGAAAATGCTGGATTTGATCAAGATTTTGTCACCCTACATTGGCCGAGTCTAACTGTAGCGAACAACTAAGATGTAGGGGAGTCACCCCCGTATAGGTCTATACACAAACTCTAGCTCTCCCTCCAGGAGACTCTGATTATAACTACAGACTACGCCCGAACACTTGTAGGTGCTTAAACGATAATTCTCACTAGATCCTAATGGATTATGAATATGAATAACCTTGCCCATACTTGTTTAATGTTTTTCGTGAATTATGAAGAAGGTCTAACAAACACAAAAGGGACATCTATGGTCCACTAATCATGTGCGCTAAAAAAATTTGTCGAATTATGCACGAGCACGTTGGCCCATTTAGCATATAATTTATTTGGATTATACTAGCAATGTTATTGGGCCACTAAGGCCCAATACCAGTTAGTGCCATTGAGAGTCCATTAGGTGTGTAATTTATTTGGACCTTACTAGAAATGTTAATGGGCCACTAAGGCCCAATACCATGTAAAGTCATTGAGGGTCCATTAGATATGTCATTAGGCCATTGGAAGCCCAATAAGCGTGTATTATTAATGTTGGGCTCGGTAGTCATGCTAATGGGTCTCGAAAGTCCAATAAGCATAATTTGTATTTATACAAGCCCAACCAAATAAATAATTACTGTTTTGTATAGCATTAATGTCATACGGTTCGTTTAATCCAAATGTCGCAATACCCGCTAATAGTTTTATAACAATTTAGAATTGTTTATAAAAAGTGTTTATATATGTTTCCACTTAAATTCATAGGTTATAAAAATCTTGTATATTTTGACTCAATTATTTTAATATTAACATAATTGACCCAGAAATATTAGTTGACTGATTTAGACCCTTCTTTTGATAAAAATGACAAATTTAGTCCCTCTTTATGAGAAATGATATATTAAGTCCTTGAACTATATTATTTCTTTTTTTTGAAATTTTTGACCCAAAATACTTATTTAAAATCATATTTTCAGTCAAAATTCAATTTTTTCAGATTCATCCCCTTTTGAAAATAAATTTGCACTTATAATCCAGACTTTTCGCAACTTTTACAAATTTAACCCAAAATCCAAAATCTTTGCATTTTTAGTCCTTTTTGATAAATTAAACCTTTTAAACCTGTGAAATGGATTTATTAACTTTGCTACCCACTATTTTATGAAATTTACCAATTAAGTCCCTTGAGAATCAGAATTTTCGCAAATTTCGGCCTATGGGCCGAAAAGCCTAAAGTTTAGCCCATTATGCCACATTTTTCATTTTTAATCCTTAGAAAAGCATAATGTTCATAAATACATCTAATTTAACTGTTTTTGACTTCTTGAACCTTGTAAAAACCGTGAATGACAACCATTTCCACAACTTTTGTTTATTTGACAAAAATGGCCCAAAAATGAGTTTTATGTTGTAACAAGTTTATTATGAACATTACATGGTGGTTTTTCTTATCTTGTTAAATGTAATACATTCTAGAACACATATTTATTTTTCTTAAACTATAGATCTCGAAATATTCTTCCTTTTTAGCATATATTCACCACATAAACACATAGAATCACACATAACACACAAATACACATAGATCAACACACTTTACTTGCATTCTCCCCTATAAATCCTATAAAAACCGAAATTAGTGGGGTATGAGCTCACCTTTGCTTGTTGTTCACGGTTTTGAAGAAGAAATGGAAAGGGTTGAAGTGCTTTTTTAGTCCTAGTGTCACACCCCGAAACCGAAGGAGAAAACGTTCCGGGGCGGAGAATGTCATGAATATCGCAACCAATGTACATAGTAATCATAGTAAACACAAAGCAAAGTGTTACAAAGGTTATACATATATCATATGAACAAAAGTTAAGACGAGTCTTCTGTACGCTCCGTCTTCTCCAAAAGATTGCGGGTACCTGTCTAATATGGACCTGAGAATACAAGCAGTTTGAAAATCAGCATAAAGTTGGTGAGTTCATAAGAGGTTTGTTGTCTGAAATGTACAAGTTTCCTTTGATTTTCCGAAAAAGTTTGTTATCCAAGAAAATCCCATATTTTCTTATAAGTTTAGTTGAGTTATCCGTTTATTATACGATCCGGTTATGTACATTTTGTTATCCCAGGAAAAAACCTTATTTTCCTTAAAAGCAAAGTTCAGTTGTTGAATCCAAATGTAATGTACAATTATCTAACATACTTGTTGTATTAGCTAGGTATTCTAATATCCTAGTTATTCTACACTCGAATGTATCCAGAGGCGTACTTTCGTATTCGTATTTCTATTCCTATTCGTATTCGTATTCGTATTCGTATTTGTATTTGTATTCGTATTCTTATTCCTATTCCTATTCCTATTTTGTATTCGTATTCGTATTTGTATTCGTATTCGTATTAGTATTCGTATTCATATTCGTATTTGTATTCCTATTCCTATTCCTATTTCTATTCCTATTTGTATTCGTATTCGTATTCGTATTCGTATTCGTATTCGTATTCGTATTCGTATTTGTATTCATATTCGTATTCGTATTCATATTATTCCTAGCTGAACTTTCGTATTCGCTCTGTTCCTAGCTGTACTTTCATATTCGCTCTGTTCCTAGCTGTACTTTGGTATTCGCTCTATTCCTAGCTGTACTTTTGTATTCGCTCTGTTCCTAGCTGTACTTTCGTATTTGTTCTGTTTCTAGTTGTACTTTCGTATTCGCTCTGTTCCTAGCTGTACTTTCGTATTTGCTCTATTCCTAGCTGTACTTTCGTATTCGCTCTGTTCCTACCTGTACTTTCGTATTCTTTCTGTACCTAGTTGTACTTTCGTATTCGCTCTATTTCTATTTGTACTTTCGTATTCACTCTGTTCCTAGCTATACTTTCGTATTCGCTCTATTCCTAGCTGTATTTTCGTATTCGCTCTATTCCTAGCTGTACTTTCGTATTCGCTCTGTTCCTAGTTGTACTTTCGTATTCGCTCTGTTCCTAGTTGTACTTTCGTACTCGTATTCGTATTAATCCTAATTGATTATTAGTATGAATTATTCATAAATTATGAAATATAACATAGATTATAACACTTTATAAAGGAATCTACATTTAGTCTGAAAGTTTACTCTACAATTCGAACCATTGGTTAATATGATTTTTGATAATAAAAGCATACAATTTATGAAACATTTGAACTGAAAATAATAAGTTTAAGTACAAGATTTTATTGTACTTTTTCTTGTATTCCCCCCCCCCTGAAAACATTTGAAAAACACGGAAAAAGGGTAGGGGTATGAACTCACCAATCGCGGAATGTGTCGGTTTGGATGCTAAACTTCAGTTCGGGGCTTGATAACGCATGAGGTTCCTATGTAATATGAAATGATATAAAAATGTATCTAATTAGACTTTAAATCACTAATTAGATATGATTATACACACCAAGACGCGAAAACACTTCAAATCAAGTGTTTGGAGTGGCCCGAGTGACATCTACGGACGTATATGGCTTGGATATGGAGTTTACCCTTCAAGAGTAAACTCATAGGAGGGTTTACGGCCCTAATGACCCATTCCCCATGAGTTTACGGCCGTAAACTCATGGTGGGGTGTTCTATGGTGCTAAATGGTCTTATATCACTTGGGAAAATTTGCTAGGATCAAATCTAGGGCAAAGGAATGGATTAAACCATCATATGGACCATTTAATGGATTTTATTGTAGTAAACTAAGATTTTACAGCCGTACACTCCCCCACACACATTCCTTTGATGTTTTGGTGGTCCTAGGTCCTTACAAGAGTTTCTAGCTAATTCTACAAGCCATGGAATGAGTTTAAGGCACCATTTGACCATGTTTTAAGAGTTTACAGTCTAAGAACTCATTCTTGAGGGGTTTACGGCCGCAAACTTCTATGGGGGTAGTTTTGGCATGTTTAAGGTCCTTAACTTGATTGTGGTTGCTTCTAGACTCATTTCTAAGCCTTATGGTGTGTTTAAGTGACATCTTAACACATAAAAATGAGTTTACTCCCCATGAATAGGTGTTTACGGTCCAAGCATGTGCTTGGGCTGTAAACTCGTGTTGACATCCTAAATGATGAGTTTAAGGTGTTCTAAGTCCATGCAAATAGGTCCTTAAGTCATAACTAAGCTCCAAATGAGGTTTGGAAGGGTTTTATGGCACAAAAAACCCCATTTATGTGAGTTCACGGCCTAGGGATGTTCTAGGACCATAAACTCAGGCTAATGGTTCTATTTCTCATATAAACCACGAATTTGAAGGCCAAAGGTGTTATACTAGGAGCTAGGAGAGTTACCTTGATGATTTGGAGCTTGATTTAGATGATTTTGGATCCATTTCGAAATTTAGAGAGAGAGTAGAGAGAGAAAGTAGAGAAAGAGTGGAAAGGCTTCAAATGAGGCTCTCTCAACTTTATATATGCTCAAAGTTTGGGACACGGTAGAATTCTACCCGATACTATCGTTAAGCGAGGCTTTTGGTCGTACCCGATTTAATTATTTCATAACTTGACGGAATAAAACAATTATTTTTCCAAATAATAATTTGGGGCGTTTCCATGAGTTTTTAACGTGTTTGAATACTAAGTAGGTCATAATGGCAAACTCAAAATTAATGACTTAATTTAGAAACGAAACGGAAATAATTTAAGACGATGAATTTTTAATGACAGAACGGGTTACAACGACGGAATGAACTTCGGGTTGTCACACCTAGCAACTCCCTTAAGTAGATCTCGAACTCAAGAAGATTTCTTGGAGTATGATCACCAAAAACTTATTTAAAAGGGTGATCTATCATGAAGAGGGAGTTATGGAACTTGAAAGTGAAAAAGCTTACCAGGAATGATGATTATCTTGTGAAGATCTTTTTGAGACCTAAGCAAATCTCGAAAATGTGGTAGAAGTAAGAAGATGTTCTTGCAAGATTTGAGAGAGAGTTTTGAATTGGTTTGTGTGTGTATTCTTTCCTTCGGCCGAGAATAAGAGAGGAAGAGAGATGGGAGAGAGTCTTGAGGTAATAGATGCTTGGAAGTATAAGATGGGTGCATGGATATCCCAAGTATAATTATGAGGTGTCATCCTACCCTTAAACACCCATTAATCTCATTTCTTTTTTTTATCTTGGGCCGAATTTATTAGGCTTAGGAGGAAGGAAATAGTTTATGTTGGTTCATTGTTTGATCTTGTTCGAAACCATCAGTCCATTAAGAAGCTTTCAGCCCATGGGGCCTTTAGGTATGGTTTACGGCCCAATGTAACTAAAAGTATTGATTTATGGATCATTAGGGCTAATTGAATTAGTTAGGGTACAACGAGGCCCAAAAGAGGCATACCATTCCATTTTAGGCCCATGATGGCCCAAAAGGTTAGGTTCATGAATGTGGGTCCAACTATGGCCCATTTGGAAGTTCTAAGCCCAACATAATTGAATTGGAGGCTTATTGGTCCATTAGGCCCAATAAGAAATCCTAGTCCATAATGGGCTTAAACCGGGATTCTTAGGGTTTTCAACTTTACTTGGTGAACCTAGGTTTGAATTTTTTTCCATAAGATGAATTTCAAGCATAACACGAATTAGGGATACGAGTTTAACATTAGATAATGTTTACAAGAGTACAGAATTTCCCACCTAGGATGCTAGTTGTGATAGTATTCATTGATGATATCCTAGTCTATTCTAAGACCCAGGAGTTGCATGAGGAGCACTTGAGGGAAATTTTGGAGACTCTGAGGAAAGAGAGATTTTATGCAAAGTTCTCCAAGTGTGAGTTCTGGTTGCATGAGGTGCAGTTCCTGAGAAACCTTGTTAACCAGAATGGTATTTTGGTCGATCTAGACAAGGTCAAGGTCATGTTGAGATAGGAGGTTTTGAGGTCTCCATTTGAGATTTAGATTTTTCTTGGTTTAGCAGGTTACTAGAAAAAATTCATTCAGTATTTCTCCAAGATAGTGGTTCCTCTAACTCGGTTGACGAAGAAGACCGTCACTTTTCGCTAGGGGCCTGAGCAACGGGCAGCTTTTGAGACCCTGAGGCAGAAATTGTGTGAGGAGCTGAGTTTGACCCTGCCGGAGGGTGTTGTGGACTTCTTGGTTTATTTTTATACTTCGATCATGGGTTTGGGTGCAGCTTTGATGCATAGGGGTCGTGTGATCGCTTACGCTTCAAGGCAGTTGAAGCCTTATGAGGCGAATTATCCGACGCATGATTTAGATCTAGGGAACTATGGTTTTCTCCCTCAATATTTGGAAACATTACTATTATGGGGTCAGCTGTACTATTTACATGAATTATAAGACCCAAGGTATCTGATAGATCAGCCAAATATAAACATAGAGCAGCGGCGGTGGTTGGATGTGGTGAAGGATTATGATTATGAGATCCTTTATCATCCGAGGAAGGCTACTATGGTGGCCGATGCTCTTAGTGGCAAGTCAGTCATAACTCCGATCAGGGATATTTGTTCGAGGATAACCGTGATTACTCTGCTTTTGGAGCGGATTCGAGACGCTCAGCTCAAGGCTATGAAGGAAGAGCACCGGAAGACTGAGCGCATAGTGGGTCAGGTGGCTTCCTTTGATTATGATAGATGAGGATTATTTACTCTTTATTGGAGAGTATGGATTCCGTATTGGGGTGGTGTTTGTTAGGTTCTGATGGAGGAGGCACACAAATAGATTCTTCATTCATCCCAGGGCGATGAAGATGTATAGAGATCTTCGTCCTGATTATTGGTGGCCCTACGTGAAGCTAGATGTAGCTTGGTATGTAGAAAGGTGTTTAACTTGCAGGAAATTCAAGGCCGACTATCAGCGGCCTCACAGAAATATGCAGCCGTTGGATATTCTCGTTTGGAAATAGGAGGAGATTACCATGGATTTCATTACAAAGTTTTCTCAGACTGCGCACGGAGTGGACTCGGTTTGGGTCATTATGGATCGATTGACCAAGGGCGTGCATTTTATCCCGATTCGGGAGAGTATCTCTATGAAGAAATTGGTTGAGGTATACATCAGGGAGGTCGTAGCACAGTATGGGGTACCAGTTTTGGTAGTTTCAAATAGGGACGTCCGGTTCACTTCCAAATTTTGTGAGAGGTTCCATGATGAGTCGGGTACTCATCTCCATTTCAGTATAGCTTTCCACCCGCAGACTAATGGTTAGAGCAAGCGAACTATTCAGACCTTGGAGGATATGCTTCGTTCATGTGTTTTGGATTTCGGTGAGAGTTAGGATACGTATCTTCCTTTGGTGGAGTTTTCGTATAATAACATTTATCATGCCAGCATTGATCAACCTCCTTTGGAGCTGCTCTATGGGAGGAAATGGAGGACCCTGATATATTGGGGTGAGGTCGGTCAGCGAGTCATGCGGAGTACTGAAGTGGTACTCAAGACTACCGAGTTGATTCAAAAGGTTAGAGGTAGAATCCAAAAAGCTCAGAGTCTCCAGAAGAGCTATGTCGACAAGCGCAAATTAGATCCAGAGTTCCAGGTTGCGATTTAGGAAGAGGAGTAAATTGGGCCCCAGGTACATCGGTCCTTTCATGGTTTTGGCCCTGGGTAGGTCAGGTTGCTTATCGCTTGGGTCTTCCCGATGAGCTCAGTCGGATCCATAGCACATTCCACGTCTTTCAATTACAGAAGTGTTTAGCGGATGATTCCATGGTGGTTTCATTGTAAGATATTTAGGTGGATAATCACTTGAATTATATTGAGAGAACGGTGGTGATTCCTGACCGGTAAACAAAAACATTGAGGAATAAGGTTGTTGGGTTGGTGAAAGTCTAGTTGCAGCATCGTAAGCTTTCAAAATGGACGTGGGAGTCAGAGGAAGATATGAGGAAGCATTAACCAGAGTTGTTTGGGGCAGCAGACTTCGAGCACGAAGTCTGATTTAAGTGGGGGAGATTTGTAACACTCATAATGTGGTAAGTTTCCTTTTAGCCCTTATTGCAAAATTCTTTTCATTTTGGTCATTGGATAGTACGTGGGGCGTACTCTATGAGTACGATTAGTGTACTAGCTCTTTGGTGGTCGCGGACTTCACCCACGTACGTCGGGCATACGCATGGTTTAGGAAAACCCTAATTTTTAGGGTTTACACCCTATTTAAACAACTTAAACCACCTCTTGGACATTAATTGACCAGCCTCCATCTCCCTATACCCTGAAAACAAAACCCTAAGTGCATTTGGTGAGATTTGAGCTTAAAAGTGGGTTTGTTGGTGTTTTGTGTTGATAAAGAAGAAGACGAACACTTGTAGGAATAGCTTGAGCATGTAGATCCCGAGTTACCTTCACATTTGCAAGCCTTTTAAGGTAAAAATATCTCACCTTGATGATCATTTGTGCTAGATCTATTCTATGGTGTTATTTATGCATTTTCTATTCTTTTGAGTTAAAGTTGAACTTTTTATCTACTCTAGAAACAATTGATGTTATTGATGGGTTTTGGTCATAATACATCCTATGTGCTCATACAAACCCTAATGCTTGGATCTAGGTTTCTCTATTGTACATGCTTTGAATCCAAGACTATAAACCCTAATTCTAGCATATATATAATCATATTAACATGAGAATAAGTTTATAGTGTTACCTTGATTGTTATGTAGCAATAACAATCCTAAATCTCCTTGTATTGACTTTGGAAGGCTTAGAGTCACAAGTGTCACTCCTCTAATGGCTCACAAACACCATAAGCAAGAGGATGAAGAGGAGAGAGGTTGGAGGCTGCCAAAAACGTGTGTAAACCCTTACAAGAAGCTTAGCTGCGTTTTTGAGCCTTAAGGGGTCTTTATATAGTTGGGCTATTAGGGTTATCTAACAAGGAAACCCTAATTTGGATGCTTAAGCCCTAAGCAACCCATAGACTCCTTTAATTAAGCCCATGGACGATTTCCTTATGGGTTTCCCATTAGAATTCGTCCATCCCTTAATATAAGGCAATCCATGGCCCAAATTGCAATTATCCTATAATTACAATTCCAGTTCCTTAAGTTTAATTAATCTCTTTTAGTCACAAAACTAATTACCAATTAATTATTGACTAATATTAATTAAACAATATGATTTCTCCTTTAATATATTATTCTCATAATACATTAATAAATCATATTTAATCCTTACTCTCCATAAATCATCCTATCAAGTTGCTTTGGTGAAGGCAACCCAAAAGGACCATGCACCATCGGGTCAAGTACATACCAAAATAGTTATGGACTTAGACACTAATCCAACAGTCTCCCACTTGGATAAGTCTAACAACTATTCTGCGTATGACTTCAGATCCTGATCTGCAATCGTAGCTTTCCAAAGCCGCTGTCAACTCTGATCATATCAGATACGCGTGTCCTTAGATAAGGGATCATATATTCCTCCATTCTAGATATCGTATGAGATATGATTTCAAATCATTCTCTTTGTACTACTTCTCGATTTCCGATTTATGACGACAGACTAATTGAACAAATCAAATTAGCCCTAGCCCGGCCGAGCATTTACGTTTGTCATCACTAAACCATCGAGGGGCCCAAAGATATCGCTTTTATCCTACTTTGGATAAAAGGAACGGATAAACTTTGATACAATGCTCGCTTGCACTCACTCACCGAATTACACAAAACAATATGTTTTATAACACCAAGTTACTAGTGCGTTTACATATTATCAATGTGCAACCGATTCGCAAGATACAACTCACACATCTCGGTTTGAAGAATATAAGATGTTATCGTCTCACTAATCACTCGAGATAGTGATCCAAGTGAGCGTGGGTTTAATCCAATGCTCAAATCATATTCATAAGCACTCATGAACGTTGCAGCAAACATTTGCTTATGTCTAATACTCTTTTAGACAATCCACACACCAATTCACGACAGTCTTCATTCATATCTACTTCCAACATATGAACGACTGTGGCCCGTTTGAATAATTCGATTATTCTTAATAAACTCAATTATTCTGGAAGTCAAAACATGCAAGGTGAAACACAAGAATAATACTAATCCCATATGGCCTCAAACCTTTGAGTATAAACAAAACACGTTTTATTTATCACCATATCGATTACTCATTATTTGTCGTTTCGGGTAATCAACTTCTTACTTGAATTATTACACTTGTCCCATGCTCCTAGCATGCACACAATGTTTACCTATGGTTCTTACTTTTGTGAAATAGACAAATTGAACACATTTCCAATCATTCTCATTTTACAACTCCAAATCCATTTTCTTAAGTGTAAGAATATCAAATTCTCGCTACTTATAGAATATGCTAGATTCTAACACTTTATGCAACGATCCTTTCGTAATGTCACTGCACCAAGGTCACAAAGACTATTTCCAATGATATTACAAAGTCCTCTATCGGAGATTGTTACAAGGCAATTCCTTAGATACGATGTCTCTCACTCAAAGTACATTCCTTTGAACATCCTTTTGCATAAAGGTTTCTAATCTAGACATAGATTTTCAATATTTACTTCCCAATATGGACACGCTTCCATATTTTCCATATGACAACTAATTTCTTAATAGAATCTTATCTATTCGTAATGATGTCGATATTGTCCATCCAATATGGAAACATTTCCATAATTTCCAATACTATACTTCCAACTACTCACAAGCGACCAATCCTCGTCGAACTTTGGATTGTCCTTTGATAGTTGTTTAATTATTTTAGTCAAAACCAATTCTAGTCCCTTTTCCCTCTAAATGCACTAGACATTTGGAAAATTTTAGAATGGTCAAACATTAAAGCATTTGCAATCGATCCTATACCCATCGCGTATGGGACACGATGCACAATGTTTTATTTGCTATGTTCTCAAAATTCGAATTGTGAAGAGGAATGCCGTAATCATAATCGAAATTTTAAGAACACACTATGTACCTTTGACTAAATTTATTAACATTCCACAACCTAATCCTTTAGATTTGAAATGAAGCATAATATTCTCTCCCTTAATTATAGCAAAACAACTTTATAACCCTTACTACTTTGCAACGTTTAACTCTTGTTTTCTATAATTAATATTGCTAACTTTGCAATACGTGTCTTAATAATCATACAATCATAACATTTATGCTCCCACTATCATGATGATTATTATGAAACATAACACTTATGCTCCCACTAGCTTCGACATGTATTCATCAACATCTTAACTTTCAGAAAAACAATACTTATTGAATTTCTTAAGTTCATGTTTCTAATACTTAGTGCTTTGATAAGATTTTATCAAGGCTTCTTGAACTTATACACTTTTGCCTTAGATAGTTCATATGTGTGTCTTAACAATTAAGACTAATTGTCAAACCTCACAATTCAAATTATGGAAAGGGATGACGTAACCATGATCGAATTCGAGAATGCAATTTTTACAATCACTATCTTTTAAAATCTTTCTTAGTGAAAGCATTTCCTCACAATCATTTTCATGAAGGAGGAAATCTTATGACACTTAGATTTAAACGGTGTATGTGTTCCTATCCATGTGAATTTGTTAAAAACCAAAGTTTACGACAAATTCAAACTCATATGGATCGAACTTTCTTAATCTTGATTTCTTGCCTTATGGTAGCACAGCTGCCCACCACGTCTTCCAAGTAGTTAAGTAGCTCACCTTTTCCTATCAATGTACTTTCCATTGATCAAGGTCCTTTGCCTTTTATGCATTCAAATGAGAACTCATAGGACTCACATGCATAATTAACTCGATTGGATTGGCACAGAAACAAAATAATGTCTTCACGATAGGTTGTAAACCTCAACTCGTGTGCTAGTGATGATCGATAAGGCTTATTTGATTTGTTCTTGAAACTTTTCAAGACTATTAAGACTCCCACTGACTCCTTGACATATACGATTCTCTTATCAAAACATTTTTGATAAACAAATATTCAAGAGTTAGTGTAGCTTATATCAAAACAAAACACTTCATAATTTTGGTCTTAGTTGGTCTTTTTCGTATCCAAGACATCACAACTTTCCACAATTGATGAATGTTATAAACCTTCTTAATACTATTCACTCACATGTCACAATCTTGACTTTAAGACTTGTTTTGGAACGAAGTATGATTGACTTCTTGATTTGACCATTTCTTCAATCTTTGATCCCTCTTCTTGGACATACAATTGTACCAAGACTCACTTAGAGGATCAATTGAGATATGGTTCTTAATCATTAAGACCTATCATAAAGCATAAAAGGTACTCTCCCTTCTTCTTAGAATGGACAAACTTTTATCTTTCTGCCTACTTGACTCTTCTTATTCGTTCTGCTATTGATTCAAACATTTTCAATCAATTCAGAATTACACTTAATCTTATAAGCATAATCATATTTACTAAACCTTTAGTAAATCATGACGAATATCTTTGTTACTCTTATGGTGAACTTGATCAACACACAACTTTGTGTACTCGATCTCCTAGTCCTTCACTTGACACTTTGTCAATGAATTAGTCTAATTTCCAAATGTGAAATTTCTCATTCATCATGCAACCAAATTGCGTGATTCCAAATTTCTGTCCAATTGAAACTTGGGCGATGAGAAACTCTCCTTATTTGGTAAATTCTCGACTTTTTCCATAACTAAGAATCATATCCATTCGTTGTAGAAATATGCAAACATCAATTTTCATAACGATTTCATTGCAAGGATGTAAACAAATAAATGAGTCAAACAAAATTTATTTTATTTATAAAAGCAGCGGAAAAACATTTGTCCTTACAATGCAAAATCTATTGAAAACTATGTAAAAAGAAAATTTCTAACAACTCTATCATAACTATCTAAGCTCAAAATCCAATCTTCAAGTCCATGAGATCGAGATCCATCTCTTGTGATTAGATTCATCTTGCTTTCTTATCAAGCTTCCTTTCTTTTCACCGATCCTTCAAAACATTCAAATGCAATCTTATCACATCATGTATTAAGAATCAATGAATAGGAACTTAATGGAGTTAGATAGTGGATTCTTACCTAAAGCGTAGTCATACTTTTGACTCTCCCATCTCTTAGATCTCTTAGGTAAATAGGGCAACTTCGTCTCCAATGCCCCTTCTCTTGGCAATAAAAGCAAATTGACTCTTTTGGAACAACACATGGAACTACTTCAGAAATCGCCTTTCTCTTATGATCAAACTTTTCGATCATTGCATGTCTTTCATTGCCATTGTCTATATCCATAGAGGTCTTGAAGGCAGATTCACCAATCAACTTTGCTTTTCTATTGCGCCAAATCATTGCTGATTCAGCAGCAATAAGCATGTAGGTGAGATCTATGAGTGTCACGTCGTGGTTCATCATATAGTACTCTCTTACGAACTCACTATACGAGTTAGGAAGTGACTGAAGAACCCAATCAACAGTCATCGCTTCACCGACAACGGATCCCATCATTCTTAGTCTATCAATGTGTGACTTCATCCCTAAGACGTGTGCACACACCGACTTGCCCTCTTTATGTTTACTTGCCAAAAGGGCTTGAGTGATATTGAACTTTTCAATTTTACAATCTTGTGGGTTAGGGAGAATAATTGGAGGAGGAGGAGGAAGTGAAGCATGATTTCTTGTTCCTCGATCGAATCGTGGAATATCATCTTCATGTGGAATGCTTGTTCCACGGAATTTGAGAAGACCATAGTTGTCGAACTTTGACATCGGGAGAAAAACGAATTCAAGTTAGTTGATTGATTGAGTCCTTGGTAAATCACCCAAATGAAATTCCAAGGCTAGGACCCAACACAATATCCTACAACTCGGGAGAGGGATGCCGTAACCCAAATTGCAGAACATTTGAAGGTAAGTGAATGACGATTCACTAATTTCCACCATGAAAAACGAAAAAGAAATTTAAGTTTTAAATCTATGAAAACTCCTAGATCCTTTGAGATTCATTGAACATTTCAATGGCATGTTTAAATCTCGATATGCCCCTCTTGTTTGTGACTGGGATGCCGAGGATCACAAAGCGGGTGTGAATAACCATGCAAACTACATGGTGCCCTCACATGTTACAATCACCTATTCGATGTGCCGGTAAACCACACACGCTCCACCGAACTATGACAAACATTGATTCACCCTTTGCTACCTTTGCTTAGAACCATTTAGTGTGCCAGTAAACCACACACGCTCCACTAACGTCTTCACAAGGGCACAAAGTGTAATTTCATGGAATTGCATCAATTCACTTTTTCCTAAGTAACTAAGATTGGGAATTTGAAAAACATTTAGTTACTTTGTATTTCATTATACTTATAATGGAAGGTTTCGTCCTATCCTACCCGTTCGGCTAACGACCCTCCACTAGTCAAGAGTGCGGTGGGTAAGAGTGGATACCCATTCAATCGCCATTTTATAGGCAATTTCCTTAAACACCCCTTATAGACTAGCTTCGTGAATGAGGCCTACTAACGGTAAGACTGACTTTTACTCATACATATATATAATGTTAGACTTTTAATGTTATATATAGTATAGAGTGTATTTTATACTTTTAAAATACTATATGGTTAACTTTAACAATTACACTTTTAATTCAATTAAATGGTTAACCTAAACCTTTATGGATTTATTAAATCTCTTTTAATTATACTCTTTAATTAATTAATAAAACCATAAGGGTGTGATTTGAACTTTTCAAAACATTATTAGGGTTTTAGAATTTAACATTTCTAATTAAACCTTTTAATCAACTTTTAAATTCCAAAACTTGAGGGCAAGTTTTGAAACCTTTTTTCAAAACATTAGGGTTTTAACTATTTAAATTTCAAAACTTCAAAACTTTTGGGTTCAAATTTAAACTATAAAACCTAAAGGGGAAAATATGAAACCTTTCATAACAACAAGGATCAAATAACAAATAATCTAAACTAACATTTAGTTACATAATTATCCATATTTGATTTGTTTAATGATTTCTTGCAAAACAATTTATCAATTTACTCAAAATAATTAATCAATTATCTTATAAGGAAACAATTATCTTGTTAATTGATAATTATCTTTAATTAGATCAAGAATATAGTCATATATATCATAAAATCGGATTTATATTGATCTAACATGATAAGGTAACTTTCCTAATGCAAAAACAGCAAGAAATCCCGAGATAAGCATTATCTGATGCGTTGACTCGTCGAGTCAGGCATGGACTCGGCGAGTTCAGCCATGGACTCGGTGAGTCCAGCCTCCACAATCCAAAAAACGAATTTTTTCAGTTATACAATGCATCAATACAATTGAAACCAAGCTAGGCTCTGATACCACTGATGGGTTTTGGTCATAATACATCCTATGTGCTCATACAAACCCTAATGCTTGGATCTAGGTTTCTCTATTGTACATGCTTTGAATCCAAGACTATAAACCCTAATTCTAGCATATATATAATCATATTAACATGAGAATAAGTTTATAGTGTTACCTTGATTGTTATGTAGCAATAACAATCCCAAATCTCCTTGTATTGACTTTGGAAGGCTTAGAGTCACAAGTGTCACTCCTCTAATGGCTCACAAACTCCATAAATCATCCTATCAAGTTGCTTTGGTGAAGGCAACCCAAAAAGGACCATGCACCATCGGGTCAAGTACATACCAAAATAGTTATGGACTTAGACACTAATCCAACAGTTATATCTTAGCTCCATGGAGGTCCCTTGTTCATAAAAATGCAAACTTTATGAAAGATATTAGTCAATACAAGTGTTAAGAGCTTTATTAAGCTTCTTTTTAAGTGTTAAGTCTCATTAAGCCATGCATGGGTATAAAGTTGCAAACTTTATGTATTAAGTCACCCTTAGGGACCAGATCTGAGAGTTTGGAAAAGGGCTTAACTGTTAAAGTGCTTAATGCAATGGTTTGGGAATCCAAGGCACACGTTGGGCGTACTAGCTGAGTACGCTCCCGTGTATTCAGTGGATGGACGCATGGGCTTAACTATGTCACATAACTCTAATTACCACTCAAGGTAAAGTATAGTGAGAAGACTCACCTCAGATGTCTCAGTAAATCCCTGACTCAGTAGCAGTATAGTCTAGCCTCTGCCTAATCACATAAAGTAAGATACGCTCATAAATATAACTCTCGAGACTAGACCCACCCCTCTCTTAGCATTCTCAGATGGGTAAAACACCATTTTACCCCTCTCTTGACTTAAAGACCCCATTGTTGACCAATCCCTAAAAGTTAACAAAGTCAATGGTCAAACTTTGACCTGACTCGTCGAGTGCACTTGGGCGACTCAGCGAGTCTACACGTGTCCACTAACTCTCTAGCCTCTCATGACACGTCAAGCCTCCCCCTGCTCGACAGGTTACACCTGGCATGAATCGCGGGGCCACCCCGACTCAACTCGTTGAGTTCAATTATGAACTCGACGAGTTCCACCTGTAACCCTCTACCCCCTTCTGACTCACCAAGTCATTCCCCCAACTCGACCAGTTACTTACTGAGTGACTTACGGGAAACCCTAACCCTACTCGCCGAGTCTGTTCTTGGGACTCGGCAAGTTCATGCCATGCTCGAGCTAAAATGAGCTCCTGAGGTCAGATCCGTTCCTCTAACTCATAAATCTAGCCTCCTAAAGCAATAAAAACACGTAAAGTTTGGATCTTGATGCCCATGCAAGGACCCCATGGCTCTATTTGAAGAAATGGCCTCAATATGCCATCCAAAACTCATATCTCTCCAAAACACTCAATAAAGATCAAGGATTTAAGGTCTCAACACAAGAAGGGACCAAATGCACTAACAATCATACTCTAAATGGGCTAGAAACCCTAACTTTCAAGGATTAACACCCCAAATTGAAGAAGGATTGAATATGTACCTCAAGATGGAGTCCTTAAGCTCTGAAATCCACAGATTAGCTCCCTCCTCAGCTTCCTCTTGCCATGGTCACCTTCTTCTTGCAAAATCACCCACACAAGGATCAAAAATGGCTTCCTTTCTCTCTCAAAACACTCAAACACTCTGGGGTCTCTCTCTCTATCAACTGGTAGCCGCAAATAAAGGCCATAAGGGCCTTTAAATAGGTCTCAAACCCCGGAAATTAGGGTTTCATTAAACAGCGCGGACTCGTCGAGTCCACTAGTCGACTCGCCGAGTCCGGTCATTAACCTGGATGAAAATTCGCGACTCTACTCGGCGAGTCTAAGCATCAACTCGCCGAGTCTCTCTCAAAATCTCTAAAAATAATAATTATATAATGTACCTGAAAATCCGGATGTTACACATTCCGAGCAATAAATGCCATAGATTCTTGACATTATTTCGGACCCTTATTCCGAAACCCCTAAAACGTCCCAAAAATACAAACCAAAAATTTCGTTTTCAAAATCATTTAGCAAACATAATAACATCTCCATAATATAAAATCATAAAACATGTATCTCCAGAATCACATAAAACTGTCAACATATCACAATCTCAACCAAAATATCAGAGTAGACTCCCGGGCTAAGAAAGATTGTGGTGTGTGTTATGTCATTAGCTCGAACCCTTCCCTTTGCTAGATGAAGTACCTAAAACCAAAACTAAAACTGTAAGCACGAAGCTTAGTGAGCTCCCCTAAACTACCACATACCATACAAAGCACATACGACAAATAATGGGCCCCACCCACTGCATTAGGCCCCACCCGGCATCAGACCGAAGTCCGAAATAACTTGGGCCCCGCCCACTACATCGGGCCCTGTACGGCATCGGACTGAGTCCGGAATAACTTGGTCCTCGCCCACTACATCAGGCCTTGTCCGGCATCGGACAAAAGTTTAGAATAAACTGAATCATACCATAAACTCAAACATATAACATACTCACACAAACTGCATCGGGGTTGCCCAACATCGGATCGGAGTCCGGAACACATAACACATACCATAAACATGCATGAATCACAAAGACATCAAGCATACAAAACTACTTATCGGGACCACCCCGACATTGGGCCGAAGTCCGGAATAAACTGAACATATTCTGGATTTT
The DNA here is from genome assembly GCF_052625555.1 of Lactuca saligna. NCBI lineage: Eukaryota > Viridiplantae > Streptophyta > Magnoliopsida > Asterales > Asteraceae > Lactuca > Lactuca saligna. The sequence goes on from NC_136422.1 coordinate 68,973,078, forward strand.
TTTGTGTGGGATCCATATACATACCATTTGGCTCCAGTATTGAGCTTGTGCCAGTTTTCATGTCCGGAATAATCAATTACGGACCAAAACGTATATATATATATATATATATATATATATATATATATATATATATATATATATATATATATATATAAGTAAGTTCATGCGAAAATATAAATATCCTGCGAAAACGCGAAAACAGATTTTATCTTATGAAAATTAAACACATGTACTATAAAAAAATAATTTTATTAGCAATAAATTAAAGATAGTAAGTTTGAATTGGATGGTGTTATGGTAATATAGATTTAAAGATGGTTTTATAATTATATTTTTTTCACGTCTTTAATCATTTTTAAATTCATGTTTTCATGATAAAAATGTTAAAAATCATACTTTGCTAATATGAAACAGTTTATCATCTATCATCGATTATCATCATGTATTTCAAAGTTTGGATGAATTATTTTCCAAAATATAATGTTGAGATGATATAATATCATAGGTTTTTCTTGTTTTCGCGTTTTCGCAAATTATTTGCATTTTCGCATGAACCCTCTCCTATATATATATAGTTAGATTACTCGATTTCCCCCTATTTCTTACGTCTAATTAATCATTCTATTATGTTTAATAATTGACATGCGTAATAATTTTTAAAAAGTAGTTAGATTATTCGATTTCCCTTCATATTAATCGTTTTATATATGTTTAATAATTGACATGTGTAATACATCATTATTTTTTCTTCATCTCATTTATTGATTGACATTTATCGTCATCCAATGAGTAGAAATACAAATAAAATTATTTGATAAGAAGATATTGAACCTTTTCTGATTTTATATTTGTTTGTTATGTTTGACCTACTCATACACTTTACAAAGGTCTTCTTTCCCCTAAAGGAAAAGGTTTACAACCAAACCATTATGTATGGGGACATTTATGGCATGTTTGGTCGTGTCCTAATATATTGTTTTCTATTAAAAAAAAAAAAAAAAAAAAAAAAAAAAAAAAAAAAAAAATTCAAAGTAATTTTCTTTAATGTGTTAGGTTTATTACTTTTTGTAAACATTTTCCTTTGAACATAATTTAGTTGCTAATGTCATGAAACATCAAGTCGTTTGTAATTTTGATATAATTTAAGTGGTATATATATATATATATATATATATATATAGAAGTAGGTTCATGCGAAAATATAAATATCTTGCGAAAACGCGAAAACAGATTTTATCTTGTGAAAATCAAGCACATGTACTATAAAAAAATAAATTTATTAGCAATAAATTAAATATAGTAAGTTTACATTGGACGGTGTTATGGTAATATAGATTTAAAGACGGTTTTGATAATTATATTTTTTTACGTCCTTAATCATTTTTAAATTCATGTTTTCTTAATAAAAATGTTAAAAATCATACTTTGCTAATATGAAACAATTTATCATCTATCATCGATTATCATCATATATTTCAAAGTTTGGATGAATTATTTTCCAAAATATAATGTTGAGGTGACACAATATCATTTGTTTTCGCGTTTTCGCAAATTATTTGCATTTTCGCATGAACTCTCCCCTAATATATATATATATATATATATATATATATATATATATATATATATATATATATATATATATATATATATATATATATATATATATATTAATTTTTTTTACGTCCTTAATCATTTTTAAATTCATGTTTTCTTAATAAAAATGTTAAAAATCATACTTTGCTAATATGAAACAATTTATCATCTATCATCATATATTTCAAAGTTTGGATGAATTATTTTCCAAAATATAATGTTGAGGTGACACAATATCATTGGTTTTTCTTGTTTTCGCGTTTTCGCAAATTATTTGCATTTTCGCATGAACTCTCCCCTTATATATATATATATATATATATATATATATATATATATATATATATATATATATAGATATATATATTAATTTTTTGTAAGGATATCAATGAGGACAAACAAAACCGAGATTGCATCCCCCCGCCCCCGAAATCTCCATCCATTCCAAATTGTTTAGAAATAGTTGGTTTTATATTATATTTTAATCATTTTCAATGTTTAACTATTATATTTCAATTTCATCAGTGAAGACATCCCAAGCTTTACAATTTTTTGTATGTCGACAGTTTTTAGTGGTTTTGACATCCCATAAGAAATTAAAGTAGTCACAAAATAAAAGTTAGTAAGAGTTTTATTAGCTTTAATAATATTTTGACGCTAAACATTCAACTAAATTGACAGTTTTCTATTATAACCACTATAATCTGCTATAAGAGAATCATAAAAGATCAACGGGATGGGCATGGGAATAAATTGTAAAAAATTGGATGTAACTAAAATAAGCATTATAATTATAAAACCAAAACTACCATCACATTTAACCTTTTTCATTGCACATTACTGATAGTTGTTAATTATGATCTTCATTTGTTATTAACAATAGTTTATTCCTAATAAGAGAAATCAAACACAAAGATAAGAATATCACGAATTACTCATTTGTATTTATGACTATTCTACTTGATATTCTTTAGTATAAACAAACCATCATTAACATAACGCCATACAACGATTGGTTTACTATAAACTATATGACTACAATGCCAAACTATCTCCTCCAAGAAACAAGAGATCATGGAAGAAGAAAATGTTTCATTAATTTTTTTCATAGTAAGAAGAGAAAGAAATGAATAATTTTTACTTTCCCATGCTTCTACATTGATTATTTAAATCTTCATTCATTTGCGCCAATTTTGCCCTAGCTACTTCTTCCTTATACAAAACTTTTGCAAACACTTCTTTCACCTAATAACAAATAAGTTGAAAGCGTAATGTTAAATGGAATGATGTAATAAAGAAACGAATGAAAGCAGTCTTGAAAAGATGATGTAATACCTCATTAGAATCAGTACCAGTTCTTTCCAGAATGTTCCTGAGAGAATTCAAGTCATTGATGAGCTCTAAAGCAACCTCTTCAGCATCATGCATTTGGTTTCTTGAAAACTCAAATGATCTTTCTGCATGCAGACGAAAAGATGTGCAATTCAAACAGTTGCAGATCCCTCTGCATCCTCTTGGAGTTCTTTTCAAAATCCCATTTATAGAATTAGCTTTATTATTTTCAGGAGAATTTAGTGGTGCAATCTGCAATAAAGATTCATGTGTGCTTTCATTAATTGGCTTCTGATTGTCATTTGTATCAGGACTTGTTTCTTCAATACATTTCAAGTCTTTATTAAGCGATTCCTGTTCTTCAGCTAGTGATTTTGCCTCTATCTGTGAAGTTGGCTCCATGGATTTAGTATCTGGCCCATTAGAATCCAAAAGATTGTCATTTGAATCTGGAGTAATTGTTGTTATGCTTTCAAATGGTGATTTGACTGGAGTCAAAGTAGGGATAGGAGAATCTGATTTCTCATTTACAGTGGTTGATTGTATGGAGATACTAATATTCTGTTGGTTTTCCTCTGAGGTTTTCTCAGGTTCTGAAACACTCGTCAAGTATGGAAGCAACCTTCTATGACTAAATGATGTTGGAGTTTGCAGCATCTTCATTCTAGAAGATTGTTTAAGTACCTAACAAAGAAGAAAAAAACATACACAAGTAGGAGAAGATCAGCATTCAGCAATCAAGATCCAAATCAGGAACCTTTAAATAAAACATGAAACGGAAAGCAATCATATTGGAAAAATGAAGATTGAACATTACCATTTTGGATACTAATACTGAATCTGGTGGTGTCGTCTGCTCACACTCATCCAATTTGTCAATGACAGCATCTTCCAAACTGTTAAGATTGGGTACTGCATCGATATCTTTATCTTTAGAGGCAACCATGTTAGGAACAATGGTGCTTGATTTCTGTTGTTTGGTCATTGTGGCCTCAACTATCTCGAAACTTGGAGAATCTGAAGGAAATGAATGAAAAGAATTAGCAGACGCTAGTGGGATAACACAAGAGATTGATATGTGAATGTATAGATAAAGAAGTAATTGAGTTGCATATGTACCATCTGTTCCTATGTCCGATAGATACGGGAGCAACCTTCTATAGCTATTATATGAGCCCCGATTTATGAACACCTTCTTCTTGCTACGCGAACTCGTCAGCTGTCATTTGATTACACAAAGCGATAATCATTATATAGTTAATAATAATAAACAGCTTCAGTAAGATGTAAACATGTAATGGATTTGCAGTTGTCATGGATCTGAAGAAGTAACAATTACGTAAAATCATATCAATTAATCTTCTCTTACCGATGATTGGCCGACTTCGTTTGGAATAGAAATGACACCACTATTTTCGGCAGCGACATTGTTTTGGTCGGAATCTGAGACTCTTGGTGGCGTCTTAACAAACTCATCAGCTTCCATGACATTGTTCTCACTTACCAGAAAAGAATCCACAATATTTTGCAATCTAGGTTTCGGATCGATGACAACAGAGCTAGAAACCCCCAAATCACAATGACCAGGATTAACTTCAGAAGAAGACACGTTAGGGTTTCCATCATTCGTCTTACGAACATCAAAATCTGCTTTCAAATCGACTGCTCCGACACTTGAATCCTCTTCTGGAACCGTCATAGGAGAAAATATCCTCCTCACGCGAAGATCCTTGACTAAGACTTCACTTGTAATTGGATGAGCCGTGCTTCCCCACGGATCTTGGTCCATCGGTGAGTTCGTTGTCGCTTCAAGCGACAAGATAGGATTACTGGTTCGAACGGAGTCGGCTCCAGCGTAACCAGATCTGCGTTGGCGAACATAAATCTGCGAGTTGCTTCGAGTGAAAATGCCACCGGATTTCAATGACTGATGCTTCCGTTTCCGAGATCCGAGACCTGCTTCCATTGCCAAACCTTCTTCTGAGCTAATGTTTTTTCGGTGTTAGGGTTTTGTTTTGAATCGGAGGCTGTGGGAGGCGGCTAAAGAAGAGTGGAACCCGGCGGGAGTGACTTCAAAAGAATGTGACCGCATCAGAAATATCGCGGGAATGGCCGATAAGTTGGCGGGAAATCCATTTTGCTGAATCTTTAGCAACATAACCATTTCATTCCTCCTATTTGATTAATTTACTTGGGAGATCATGGTTTAATTAAAAATAAATAAATATAAAATTTTAATAATTTGAAAAGTTTAATTTTATAAAAAAAATAAAAAATATTTGAATTATTAAAATTAATGAAACTTTAATGTATTGAATATATTGCATATATAAATTCTTTCTGATAAATACTTTACATACATATTACCTTACACATTAAATGTGGAATTTTAATTTAATAAAATAAAAAATTTAATAAAATGACAAGTGGAAAATAGAAATTTTAAAAATTCTATAAAATATCATGTGTCCAAATGAATGAGAAGATGACATGTGGTAAAAAAACCTTCATTTATTATAGTAGATTTGGGCGCCCTAATTGGCATTGTGAGTTTTAACCAAGTTCTAAATAACGTAATGTGTGATTTTGCGGCAATATCAAATCTCAAATTTTTTCGAACTATAACGAGTCACGTCGTTTGTAAGGCGTGTCATAAGGCGGCAAATTTGTATATAATTAATATATATATATATGACTTAAGGCGGCAATTTGTCAAAGCTCAGCGGCAACTACAAGCCTTGGAGTCGTGACGAGTCATGGTGAGCTTTTTAGAACCTTGGTTTTAACAAGCTTAACTCTAAGGATATAATCGTTTTTTGTATAATTGAGGACGTATATATAATATAGCTATATGTTTGTTAAGAAGACAGTTAGTTAGTTATTCTCTATAAATGTAATGATTCATTAATCGTTTCAATGATAACAATGAACTCATATATGAAAAACTTCAATCATCACTCGATCTTCTCTCAATCTAACATGGTATCAGTTTGATCGTTCATCTTTTTCCGCAAAATTCACTATTTTTTTTTTCAATTTCGTTGTTCCAGTGACTTCATCATCTCAACAATCTCCTCAAACACCGGTCATTGATATCACTAGTCCTTAGTATCTTGGATCTTCTAATAACCCGAGTGAAGCTCTTGTTGCCTCTATCTTCAATGGTGTTGGCTTCTTTACATAGAAGAGATCTATGATCATATCTCTTTCGCCGAAAAACAAACTCTCCTTTGTTGATGGCACCATCTGTCCACCATCTAGTGATTCTCCTACATATTTTGGATGAGATCACGCTAATTTGATGGCTATAAGTTGGATTCTCAATTCATTTGATAAAAACACGTTCACGGATATGTTATATTTTGCCACTTCATGGTGGATGTTGGGAATCTGTATCGCCTTGGAATTGTGAGTGAGCTTGGACAGGATAGATCTCAGGTCAGTTTTTTGTTAGTGTTTGGGTTATTAGAGATTGTATATGCCATCCTGCATGTCGAAAGGTCCTTGATGAACCCATAGAGGGACGTACTTTTCGGTGTGGGTTCCGTATGTACCATTATCATTCTGAATCTTTTGACGAGATCAGTGCAAGAGTATTATTTATAAAACATTGGGTCAGGATTAGAGCGAGGATTCTCCAGTGAAGTCAAAGATCAGTGGTTCTATCATTGTTTGGATATTTTCATTAGCTACCTACGGAAGAACTTTGGAGTTCAAGGCACTACCATTGCTAGGAAAGGACCGGTAGCATGAAGACAGTGGACTCGGTTGCGAGTGTTAAATGTATGGGTGTCCAGTCATTGAATAACTGAGAATAATTGCATTTTTGCATGGGTTGTGCTCGGTTAGAGTTTAGTAATGATGCGAGAATGAAAGTGAGAACGAGGATTCGTCAGTCAGAGTGAAGATTAAGGTCTATGGTTATCAACATGGGAGGTGGATTGAGGTGTCAGGCTGGACCAAATTTCATGAGTACTCTTCAAGATTGCAAAAGATCAGCAATCTTAGGATGTAACCGGTGATTGATCGCTAGCATTAGTAAGCACAGGGTGTCATCAGTGGGATACTAGGAAGCGAGAAGGATTGGGAGTCCTTCAATTCTCACGAACCGTGAAGACTTAATCGAAGCTAAGTAGGGGAGAATCGAGCAGGTGCCTAGGAGCAGAAGTAGGTGTGAAACTAGGATGTGTTTTGCATCCCCGTCAGGGGGAAAAGAGGTTGAGTGGCCGTGTAGGTTGAGGATTGGGTGAGTTGAAGTTTAGAAAATGTTCCAACGTCTGGTTCACATTTTTCGCTGGCATCTGTGACAACCCGAAATTTCCATTTTGTACGAACATTATCAAGTCAATAGAAGTTATAACAGTCATAGTAAATTTTCATTCTTTTCCGTATAAGTTTGAGTATTTCAAGATTTACACTTAAAGAGATATCCGGAGAGTGGATACACTAGGGTTTTGTGCAACACGGTTATTCCAAAACTCTATTATATTAGAGTTCATTGCGTGAATAAAAATATTTTCTGTCAAAAATCCCAGGACTGTAAATATGATTCTTAACCAAAATATTTCATTAGTTACATTTTCAACTAGAGAAAAGCCATTTCTCTTTCACGGATCTTCGGGTTTTCATTCCAAATCGTGAGTACCTTTCTCTAGTTGTATTATACATCTTATTAAGTGCTTAATAACATAGAAATCATAACAAAAACATAAGATTTGTGAGTTTACCGCCCAACAACACCTTGGGGATTAAACTCCTTTTCAAGGGTTAAACGATGCCTAGTCCTTTCCCCGTGATATGTAACCACCTTAGGCTTGTATGCTAGTGTTGTTAAGGCTATAAATCATCCAAGAACACCAAGATTTAGGTGTTCATGGCCCAAGAAGTTCTTGGACCGTGAACTCCAAATTCAAAGGCCAAAGAGTGCCTTAATCACTCCTAAAGCCTTGGACAATAGCCTTGAATTGTTTCTAGTGAATTAAGGGACTTTAAATCATCAAATTCCCATCCCCATGGGAGATTACGATCGTAATCTCTAAGGGAAAAGGTCCTTGGGCCGTGAACATCAAGAAAGGGCACCAAAGTGTGCCTAAGGCCTTCATTAGCCTTAGATAAATGTCTAAAACATATCCTACATGAGCATGGGGCTTGAAAGCATAAAAACATCCCTCTTTATATGAGTTTACGGCAGTAAACTCAAAGGGAATTGGCCTTGGGGTCGTAAACTCCTCAAAGGAGTGTATAAATGCCCTAAGCCCTTCCAAGGATTAAACCACCAAGTAGAATTGCTTATAGGGATCATGTAACACTTCAAAACACCTAATGACATTAGAATTAGGAGTTCACGACCGTAAAATCAAGGGTTTACGACCATAAACTCCTTGTGTGGGGTTTACTGGAGAGTAAACTCAAGTATGAGGTCCCTTGGAACCCTAAACTCACTAGCCTTGTCCCACAACAACTTAGATGCAATCCTTAGGGCTTATAACACTTATATAAAGTGTTTATTATGTTATAGGATGTCTTAACATTATCAATTAGTAGTTTAAGACTAATTGGATACATATATGTGGTATTATATGCTAATTAGGGTTATAAAGTGTGTTCAAGACTTCACTTGTCACCTAGCGATCCTACATCCTCAGTTCATTCGTACCACTCACTACAGGTGAGTTCATACCCCTTAACCAATGATTTAAATGTTTTTAAATGCTTTATGGGGGGGATACAAGTTAAATACTTATAGTTATGACATCAATCACATGTGATTAATAACTACAAAACCAGTGATTTCTTACTGTTCAAACTGTTTATCAAACCGTATTGTTTCAAACTGTTTTACAAACTGTTTTACTTATCAAATACTTTTACTTAAACTCTTTTATACTTATTATTAATTGCATGTCTATGTATGTATAGTTATATAATACTTAAAAGGCTTAGGAAGTCCTGCCCACCCTATTTCCTTTTCGCGCTTGAGATGTGGTATGGTGGGATGTCGGGTATCCGTCCGAAGTTCATTTAAATATTAATTATATATCATGTGTACATATATAGTCATAAAGGTCCTTCCAGTTCATTCAGTACCTTTGGGTAGCAAGGGTATACTTCCATGTTCATATGTACCAGTTACATCACTAGTAAGTTACCATAAGGGTAGCACAGGAGGATACTAATACTATAACTATAACAATGAAACATACAATGAGTCAGTTCATTCATGAGTTAGTTCGAGTAGTACTCACAGTACATTACTATAAATGCTAGATAAAGAGATAACACACATTACAACTACTACACACAATACATTACTATACATGCTAGATAGAGAGAACATACATTACAGCTAACACACGCAAAACATTTCAGTACATACACGCTAGACAGAGAATGATTACACTTTCAGTTAGCACATTCATTACATATACATTTATGCAGTTATGTGAGCCATTGAGCGGGTCATGGCACTTCCTGCCACAATCGTTCTTGTATCCCGAATCTCCTTAATTGGAGAGCGTATGAGTTTGCATATAGATCTATACTGGATTGACTATCCTACACTTTGATGCTCGCTACAGTGGGACTTGCAAGTCTACGGGTGCCAAATGTCATTTCTTACGACGTCTTACATAGTCGTTTTACTAGAGTCGGTAGCAGGATACAGGTCGATCACATGTTATTTGGAACACCTTTTTGTGTTAAGGTAGTTAGTACCACGGTAGTCACTTATTACAAATACTACGGTACGATAATATTTTCCCATTACATTCACTTCGTGAATATTCACACAGTGCATGGTAATGTAGTAACTATATTTTTGGTTAATGATAGTCAGAAATGGGGAAACACACACTCTAACAAGAGACATACACACGGACACGAGATGCCTTGGTAGAAGGCTACAATTAGTAGGAAACATAGGGTTTTCTAGGAGAGTTCAAACATTATACAAAACATTGTACAAAACATCTTACAGAAACAACTTTCAAACGCTTTCATACAAACTCAGACATTAATATACTTATGATCTCACCAGCATTAAGCTGATACTCTCTTTCAAAATAACTTGTATTCTCAGGTCACCACTAGACAGGTACAGGTGCCAGGCTTTTGAGAATATGGATTTCGTTCAAGACTCATCTTTTATTTGATATGTATATTTTTGATGTCTATAACATTTACAGAACACACATGTATGAAATTATATTATTAATGCAATGGATGATGTTGTTGCTTGTTTACTACTATTCATTGTTGTGATACTGTACATGACGTCCTCCGCCCCATAATGTTTCCGCCATTCATGGTTTTGGGGTGTGACAACATCAGATAGTAGGTTTTGGGAACCAGGTTAGAGCTCCAGTTAGGAATCAAGTTCAGTGCATGTTAGGTCGAGTGCGTGTTCGACCAGTTTGGAAAGCACTGTAAGGCTGCAAGATTCGATGTATGGACCCGATCGATTGGTTCAGGAGGTTGTTAGAGACACAGTGGCATGATAACTAGTGGCACTAGTCCATAGAAGGATTTCGTTCAGAAGTCATGCGAGTCGACTAAGTAGAGAGCCCTTAGGCTCCGCAACCGGGCTGAAACCCGGTAAGCTCAGATGACTAACAGATGAATCGAGGCCAAGAAGGTCTCGATATATTTTGGGAAGCAGCTATGTAGTAGTATACTGCTTTCAAGCAGTTCAGTGTTCAAGTAGTTTTAGCATTGGGCAATGTTAGCATTGTGTTTATGGTTGCGAGTATGGACGGAATAGTTAGATGATATGTGGAGTGACAAGTCACTCACAGCAGGAGTATCCGAGCCTTGGTCAAGTATAAGTGGTATGCAATGAAATTTGGGTATGTGACTTGGCCTTATAGTGGGAACCACGAGTGATCAGTAGTTAAGTAGTCATGGTGGGATAAACGGACTGATTCAACAATAATGATGTTTGATGGGTGGGTTGTCAGGAAATCAAACCGTCACAAGACAACAGATTTCAGACGGAGTATATGTGAACCATTGCGATGAATTCATTCATCTGTGGATTTTAGGGCTTTATGAAGATTGGTCACAGCTACCCTAGGAAGCCTAGCGTGTGCACAGGATGGTGACCATGTTACTAGAGTGGTTGGGCATGTAAGGAATGGTAAGGAGTGATTTCGAGGACAAAATCTAAATTAAGTGGGGGAGAGTTATAACACCCTGTTTATTTATTTGATAAATAAATAAACTAACGAATGAATCGTAGCCCTAAATTCAGTAATTATATAGCCAGGTGTTGGTTTTGGGAGTCAAATATTATTATTGGGATTATTCGTGGGTTAAAGTATAAACTCGAGACTTATTTTGTAATATTTATGAAGGCAACAGCTCCATGCTAATTATTGGAACTTAATTTGAAAGGGATTTTCGAGGTCAGGGTTTAAATGGTAATTATGGAGGTTTATTTAGAAATAATTGATGGAGGGAGGGACTGAACTTGTTATTATGGAAACAAGTTTGGGGGATCGGGGTATATAAACCGGTCACCCCCGGTAACCCTAACCCTAATCTCGTCTTTCAGCCGCCATCACCTACTCGGAGTTCTCTCAGCCGCCACCTCTATGCCATTGCATGATCAGTGGTCTCTTCCTTTGCCAGAGAAGTCAGGGGTCGATGGTGCAACGTCAGAAAAGTTGGGAGTTCAAGATCGGAGGCTGATGCTGTCGTTTTCCGATGGAGGCGACTTCCATTCCCCTACTGGTTTCACCACCGTCGAAGGCGAGCTGGCGTGTGGATTTGCGGCAGTAGGCAGTCGGAGGAGCACCTCATGGTGTCGTAGTTGTTGTTTCCGGTGGGAGTCCCCCACCTCTTCCCCTCTTCATCTCCATCTGTTACCGCCTCTTGTCGCCATTTCCTTGTACTTCCGTCACCGTTGCTTTATCTCGTCACCACCAGCCGCTATGGGAGATGACCGTGAGTTCGTGTGGGTGTGATTATGCTTCAAAGTTCGTGTGTGGGTATGGTTGTTCAACTGGGAACCAACAAAAAACCACCGCCACCACCATGGGGTGGTGGCTACCATCGTAAAATCACCGTTGCCGCCGCCATATGCCATCAAATGGGTGGTTGGTTTCTCTTCCTAAGAAAAAGATGTGAAGGTGTGCGTGTTTTCAGTTTGTGGGCATGTGTGTTTGGCCGGAATTCTCGGAAAAGACATCAACACCACCGTGAGGTGGTGGCTGCCACCATTTACCACCACCGGCCTCCAGAAGGTGACTGTGAGTGTGTGTTTATTTTTTTAGTCTGTGTTTATTTTGGGATTAAAGTCGTGTAAATTGTAATTTGAAAGTGGATTAATGAAAAGAAAACTAAAACCACCACCATAGGTTGGTGGCTGCTGCCACCGGCCGCCGTGTCGGGTGGCGGTGTGTTTTGCGTCGTTGTGATCCTAATGGGCCCAATGACGCTTAATGGACCCCAATTGACCCAACAAAACCCTAATGAGCTTAGTGATATTCTAGTGGGCCTAATAGGCCCAATAAAGCCTTAATTGATCTAAAGCCCGACAAATTGATAAATGGGCTAGTATTTGGGTTGGAAAACCTTAATGCCAATAAAATCTTAATTTGGGGAATTAATTGGGACACACGGGAACTATTTAATAACTAGAGATATGAGATATTAAATAACAACCATTGGTAAAAATTAATCTAAGAAATATTAGACTTAATGGATTAAGTCTTTAATGGGTTATGTAGGACACTTAACCCTAATTATTATTTAATGAGAAACCCTAATTTCACTTGGGCCTTGAGTTGGCCCTTTTTATTTGGCTTTGATGATTGGGTTATTAAATGGATGATGTGTGTAAACTCAACTAGTTTTAATCATATTTTTTAATAAAAATATTGACACACAAAGGCAGTGGACCTTTTAATTGTGATATAGCTAAATACGTAGGCTATCGAACTTAGGGAACGAAAAATTAAAATTAAAAACTCTAATTAACTAAAAAAAGGTAATAGAAAATAGGGGTTTCTCTATTTTGCAAGACTAGAAACTTAACTAAAACTTAACTACTCGACTAAAAGCTGAAAACATGTAAAAACAAACTAAATTCAATGATCAAAAAGGGTTTCTGTTTAGGTTCAACTCATTTACTCTTATGGTTAGTTTTTATGGTATTATAATAGATTAATTACTATTGGTTACCGACTCTGGTGATTAGATTCGCATTCACTATTACTAATCCTTAGAAAACATACCAATTCAAGCAATGATCAGTTGATTAAACTAATAGATTTCCTAGGTTAATTATTCGGGTTAAATAAGACTTGTAGTTAGTTAATTAAATTTGGTGATTCAATTAACCTCTTGTTGATGGTGTATTATACAATCTCACACATTAATTTACCCATTCTCTAGTTAATCCTGGTTTCATATTCATTATTTCTAGGCATATAGCAATATATTCACATAAATTACATGAGTTAAGCAATCAAGAGATGTTCATGCAGTTTAATTACTTAGCAATTAACAAAAAATAGTTATGGTTAATGCATAAGGGTCTTTAACAAGCTTAGTTTAACAAAATCACCAAATAACAATTAATCAAAAGAGTAAATTAATCCATAGGAGCAGATTTGTCAACCCTAAACAGAAACTAACGAAATTAGTTCATGATTTCAGTGTATGAAAACCTAAAAATGAATTTAAACAAACATAACATAGTTTTATTCAAATATAAAGTGGAAAATTAAACCTAAATTGCCTTAATCTTCTTAGAATGAAGGATTACGGTTTTTCAACGTTTTCCAGGGTTCCAGAGACTTCCTTAATCGCCAAGTATTTCCACCAAAGTTCCAGAGAGAGCCTCAATTCGGGTTTGTTGATTATATTTATAGATTTCTCAAAACAGGGGCTACTCGTCGAGTCAAGTGACATACTCGGCGAGTTTGCCACTTAAAACCCGTATACGGCAAGGATTCCACATATTGCTTCGCGAACCTTCGCGTATACTTGTCGAGTAGACGACCCTACTGTGACATCCCCAATTTCACCATATAAAGGCAACTATTATCCCACCCCGTCGATCCTCACAACGACATGATCTAAACTTTCATATCTAAAATTTTCCTCTTTACCTGATCCCTACTCACGAATCTAAAACTATCCTCTTCACTGATCCATATTCACGGATCTAAAACAAACCTTTTTTCACCTAATCCATACTCACAGATCTAAAACTACCTGATCCATACTCACGGATCTAAAACTAACCTCCTGATCTGATCCATACTCCCGGATCAATAATTGTACCCAATCCATACTCCTGGAATAAGGACAATTAACTATACCGTAATCCTGATCTGATCCATACTCCCGGATCAATAATTGTGCCCAATCCATACTCCCGGACTAGGGACAATTAACTTAGTGTTAATCCATACTCCCAGACTAATAACAAGTTTTATCTCTTTACCTGATCCATACTCCCGGATCTAAAACTAACCTCTTGGTCTAATCCATACTCCGCTGAATAACTAGATCAACAACAACATCGGGGCCTCTCATCTGTTTATCACACATCAACTATCTACCCATGTTCTACCCAACATATTAGTAGATAAAAATATATATTTTTATACATAGTTTAAAACCTGTATAGCATTCTCATTCAATACCTATTCCACATAACAGATGAGGCACACCCACATAACACGTATTTCATAGAGAATAAATCAGATCTATGAGATAGAAGAAAGTGAATATACATTCACGCATATAACAACCAAATATATACACATAACACGTATTTTATATAAAATACTTCATAATATTGCGTTGGAAGAAAGTAACCACACACTCACTTGATTAGAAGATGATCGGACAGCACTACGACTTGTAGAAGTACTATTCTTCGGTAGATCTAGAAGATCTTCACAAAAACCGGGCTCCCCGCGGGCAGAGCTTCGGCTCGGGAATCACACTTCTCGAGATCTTCGGGGCCTCGGGACTTGCTTCGGGGCTCGGGAATGATACTGCAGTTTCGGGATATTTCTTGCACGAAAAACGATGCAAAAACGCGAGAGAAAGGGAAGAAATGAGCAAAGAAGTCAGTTGCCCTCGACACCCTTTTATAGGGGGATGGAAACCCATTTACGCTGGGCGTAAATTTACATTACGCTGGGCGTAAATTTACATTACGTTGGGCGTAATGTAGATCAGATCGCTGACTCCCCCCATGGATAATATCGGTTAATTTATAATTAAATTAAATATCGAAAATATTTAATAAACTTCAAAAATTCATATCTTCCTCATACGAACTCCGTTCTTGACGTTCTTTATATCCCCGCGTAGGTGAGACTACACTCTACAACTTTCGTTTAAACTTCGTTGGCTAATTTTGACTTTATTTTTTATTATTTATTTTTAGTAGGCCAGGACAGGAAAACTCCGTTATAAAATCACAACTTCTTTATCCGATGTTCATTTTCACCTATCTTTTCATCATTTCAATACAATTAACAAGATCTTCGATTCTCGTTTAGATTTTTTCGGCTAAAAACCGCTCGATCTCAAATCGAGTATTCGGGCTGCATACCGCTAAGTCGAAACTTAGAAAAATCATAACTTCCTCATACGAAGTCAGATTTGGACGTTCTTTTTATGAACGCTCATGGTTTAACGAACTCTACGACGTTCGTTTAGATTGCTAAGGCTAAATATCACTCTAACGTAAATTAACTTTTTACGTCATTCTGCGTCGTGCTGGTTCCGTCGCAAAACTTCGACACGTCATAGATTATTCGTTATAACCCGAATTTCGGCGTTCTTTATATGCACGGAAACTTTGTAACATATACTATAACTTAGTTAATATTATTCATTCTAAATAATCTTTCATCAAAAATTGATTTTTGACGTCTATCGTCTCTAAATTGACTAGCCCGAATCTACATGCGTTACACTTACTCGCCGAGCAGCTTCAAAATTAAGCCTTCTTTCTTCTTTCTTTCGTTCACGAGCTTTCGTTCATATCTCATGTTTCCTTGTGCTTCTGAGCTTCTTTTTTGGACTGAAAATATAATTTGAACAATATTAAGTATCTTTTGTCCATAATATGCAATTAATTAGCCAATAAATGATAAAAATCCAACATAAAAATATAGCTAAATATGCAAATATCAAAATACCCCACACTTGACTTTTGCTTGCCCCCAAGCAAAACTGAAATTAAGCACACTAATATTACATAGACAATCCCAATCCAACCCAGTCATTACGTCAAGACCGCAACACATTCATTTGTGTCTAAATAATTTTCCTAAGGACCCCCCTTGATTCTAAATACTCACAATCCTCATAAACACTCGCCCACTTTTTCCGAACAATTCTCATTTTATGCATCCCTCCGAATCGATCCGCATAAAACCTCCTAGTCTCAAGGTGTTTTTGGTTGAGCAACCCAAGCATACATATTCTAAAATTTACAATTCTTCGATACCACTATGGAGCTTTTTGGAATTCTTCATTTTCTTAATAATTTGAACCTTGATTTCTTTGAATTCTTCAAATTTGCCACCTTTTTGATTTTCTTTGGTTTTTGGGTATCTTCAACTTTTGAACTTTTGGAATTTTGATCTTTTGATCTTCACTTTAACTGCTCCAAAATTCTTACAA
This sequence comes from Lactuca saligna, assembly GCF_052625555.1. Classification (NCBI taxonomy): domain Eukaryota; kingdom Viridiplantae; phylum Streptophyta; class Magnoliopsida; order Asterales; family Asteraceae; genus Lactuca; species Lactuca saligna. Next base: position 68,989,665 of record NC_136422.1, read on the forward strand.
CTTTGCTTGTAATTCTCTCATTTTTTTACCTGTAACTCACTTTTTTTTCACTCAATACCTACATGCTTAAGTAAGGGCGCTCAATTTCAACCTTTATTGATTAAGATAATAATTTTCCTGGATACATTTCTGGTAAACGATGCTAAACTTATTGCATCCCTCAAACTAAGTGAGGTTGTGTTTTTGTCCCATGATTTCACTAGAATAAAGGAGGCCACATATGCATTATAACATACATTGGTTCAACTAAATATTTGGATCTTCATGCAATCATCAAACGTAACACTAGCATGATTCCTAATTGCTTTACCAAAATTTTCTAATTTAGCCCTAGCAATTTTAATGCAAAATTTTCAAAATTTTCAAAATTTAACTCAAATTTTAACTAATGTAACCACCCACTATCCCACAATTAGTTTATGCAATGTCCCCATTGCATATTATGCATGATAAATATAATAAGAAAATAAAGAGAGAATTGGAACAAACTCCCTTGGGGTAGTAGTGGTGAGGTCTGTATTTCTTCTCTTTTAACTCCTATTCAATGAGACATGGGAACAACTCATCCATGCCTTGGGTGTCATATCTTGTGTGGGAAAGCTCCAAAAAATGCAGGAAAGGTACTCAAAAATCTTCAAAAATCAAACTCTAAGGAATATGAGCGAGACCCGTAGTGAATATGAGCAGAATATAAGCCTTGAGAATGAAAAAGTGATAAGCTCGTCGAGTCTATACGGCAACTCAACGAGTAGCAACGTATCAAGCAGAAAAATCGTGGAACTGAACTCGGACTCGTCGAGTAGGTAATGTGCACTCGGCGAGTCCATCGCTGAGTGAGAAATATAAATATTTTGCTTTTGGGTTCCGTTTCTGATGTGGCTGTGTATGATAACTTGGTGTGTTTTCTTCATTTTTCTTCAACCAATAACACTCTAAGACCCTCCTTGAGAACAAAATCGACCCTAAACTCATGCACATTCTCATCTAGACCTGATCCTCACTCTAACCTTGACAATTGAGACTCTTTCATGCATCCATCTGAAAAGAAAACAACCACAGGTGATAAAAGAAAACAAATTCCTACTTAAACATCCTACAAGTTCGACACCTAAAACAAAGAAAAGTAAATAGTCTTAAACATCAAAAACACAATAAAATAAAGCATCAATCTTCCTCCTCGTCTTCATCTCGTCCAGCTCCACTTCCGCCCGCTTGGTTTCTTCTTGCTTGCACCCTTTCATCCCAACTTGAAACATATGAGAATCCGGGATTGGGCCTTGGTTCAAAATGCATTTGTTCAAACAAATAAATAAACAACTCATTGGTATAGTTCACTCCCCGCCCGAGGTCGTCTTGGTATCTTCATAGCTCAACATTATACCAATCCATAGGTAGATCCTCCTCCACTGGAGTAACCGGTGGGTTTTGTGGCACCCGCGCTCTCCTTTGTCTCACCCTCCTTCCCGGTTCCTCCGATGTTAATGGTTCATCATCATTTGGAATACGAACATGCCCCCTCCATAATCCTCAATGATCATATCCCTCCTGTATAATGTTGTGCTGAAGGGAGGACTAGGAATCATAGTCAATGCCCGTGCCTCTTGTCGGTCCAAAATACCATAGGTTCTCGCAAGCCTTATAACAAAGATGCCACCATTGATTTTTCAAGTCACCCACTCTTTGACTGCTCCATCTGCCAAGTATTTTTCCATGCAATATGGCAAATTGCAAAATACATTAGGAGTGATAATACTCCACATGTAAAAGATGTCGAGAGTGGGGACTTTATCGTCATCCTTTCGCATGTTTATAGTGCTCGCGATCAGATGATGTATTAAGTGATGAATCGGGGAACGGATTCTCCCCTCTTGTGCAGATGAAGGAATGTAAACCCGGTTGGCAATGGTGGTCCACCAAGTAGAGGCAACCACATCCTCGGGCAAGTCTTTATGGCACTACTCCAAGAATGACTCAAAAGTCTCAGACATGATCTCATTCTGATCATAAATACCGAGCCTCCACCCCAGCTCTGCAATGTTGCACTGGCGAAACTCTCCTCCAAGGCAGAATGAAATAATATTCGGGCTATAGTAGTCATTACCACCCCGGAAAGAGATGGTGGCAAAGAACTCCCAACAAAGCTCTTGATACACGGGTTCTTGAAGCTTGAACAACCGACTCCACTCGTCATAGATTATTTGTACCCCATTAACTTCACAAGACTTGACCAAATAATACTTCAATGCTTCTTCCAACCCAGCTTGCTCTATCCATGACCAGTCCAACTCATTAGGAACATATATTTCCTTTTGCTTCAAAGCCTCCAGCTTGCTTTTTTCACGTGTGAGTAAAGACTTGTTGGTGATGCTTGGAAAAGTCATCCATGGGATGTCCCCATAACCGCCTCCTCGTGAACTTTGACCTCTCCTAAACATGGTTCCTGCACAGCAAAGAAACAAGAAAACCACAAGCAAAATACCGAAAGTATTAAAAATGATAGAATATTGGGCAGCAACAGCATGGACTCGCCGAGTCCACGAACCGACCCGGCGAGTAGGACGAACTGCTGGAGTCTAGATCTGTTATGATGATATTAACTGGCCAAATCCACAAATTATTTTAGGGGTTTGCTTCGGTATGTTCCAGGGGCATATGATTGTAAAAATCTACGTCTAAAACGTCCTAATTTGTCAAAAATCAAAATCCTAAAATCTAAATCTTCCCAAAACCGAGATTTTCCAGAAATGAAGGGTGATATTTCACCAAATATCGAAACTTGTAAAAGATTGAGAGCTAAAGTTGTTACCTTGTTGGTTGAATTCGCAAAAGAATAGAAGATTCAAGATGAAGGCCTGAGAGAGTGCATGTCGAGTATGGGGTGGCGGCTCGTATGAATGGTTGAAAGTGTTTGCAATTTAGGGTAAAAACCCCTCTTTTATAGAATGTAATTTTTTTTCGGGTAAAATATGAACTCGTCGAGTAGGCGGACCTACTCGGCGAGTAGATGCCTGATTCAGCGATTTTTTGGGATTTCTGAAATGGACTCGCCGAGTATACTTAGGGACTCATCGAGTTTTTCATTCTGTGAAAAATTTGAGTTTGCAAAATAAAATGTATGCCACCCCACACGTGAGCATTGCTTGCCCTCAATCAATCATTTTAACACAAACGAAGATTGATAAAAACAAATCCTAAGCAAAATGAAAATAAAAAACGAAAAGAGAAAAAGAAAGCAAACTCAGGGAACGGAAAATTAAAACTAAAAACTAGAATTAACTAAAAAAAGGTAATAGAAAATAGGGGTTTCTCTATTTTTGCAAGACTAGAAACTTAACTAAAACTTAACTACTCGACTAAAAGCTGAAAACACATAAAAACAAAATAAATTCAATGATCAAAAAGGGTTTCTGTTTAGGTTCAACTTATTTACTCCCATGGTTAATTTTTATGGTAATTTAATAGATTAATTATTATTGGTTACAGACTCTGGTGATTAGATTCGCATTCACTATTACTAATCCTTAGAAAACATACCAATTCAAGCAATGGCCAGTTGATTAAACTAATAGATTTCCTAGGTTAATTATTCGGGTTAAATAAGACTTGTAGTTAGTTAATTAAATTTGGTGATTCAATTAACCTCTTGTTGATGGTGTATTACACAAGATCACACATTAATTTACCCATTCTCTAATTAATCCTAGTTTCATGTTCATTATTCCTAGGCATATAGTATTGTGTTCACATAAATTATATGAGATAAGCAATTAAGAGATGTTCATGCAGCTTAATCACTTAGAAATTAACAGAAAATGGTTATGGTTAATGCATAAGGGTCTCTAACATGCTTAATTTAACAATATCACCAACTAACAATTAATCAAAAGAATAAATTAAACCATAGGAGCAAAATTGTTTTCCCCAAACAGAAACTAACAAAATTAGTTCATGATTTTAGTGTATGAAAGCTTAAAAACGAATTCAAATAAACCTAACATAATTCTATTCAAAGCTAAAGTGGAAAATTAAACCTAAAGTGCCTTAATCTTTTAAGAATGAAGGATTAGGGTTCTTCAACGTTTTCCAAAGCTCCAAGGGTTTCCTTTATCGCCAAGTGTTCCACCAAAAAAATCCAGAGAAGTCCTCAATTCGGGTTTGTGAAGTCTATTATAGTTTTCTCAAAACAGGGGCTACTCGTCGAGTCCAGTGACCTACTCGGTGAGTTTGCCACTTAAAACCCGTGCATGGAAAGGATTCCACATATTGCTTCGCGAACCTTCACGTATACTTGTCGAGTAGACGACCCTACTCGCCGAGTAGCTTCAGAATTAAGCCTTTTTTCTTCTTTCTTTCGTTCCCGAGATTTCGTTCATATCTGCTGCTTCCTTTTGCTTCTGAGCTTCTTTTTTGGACTGAAAATATAATTTGAACAATATTAAGTATCTTTTGTCCATAATATGCAATTAATTAGCCAATAAATGATAAAAATCCAACATAAAAATATAGCTAAATATGCAAATATCAATGGGCCATACAAGATCAAGCAAATGGAATAGATTAATTAATGGGCTTTTGGGTAAGGCCCATATGAGGGGTCGTGCCCAATTTGGAAAGTTAGGCCATATATGGGCCATAGTTGGACCTAGATGATTATGAGACATTGGTCCATTGAAATGATAATTGTTTGGACTGGAATTAATGGTTGGGCCTTAGGGTAAGACCTTTTAAAGGTTGGGCCTGATTTGGAAAATTGGGCCATATATTGGGCCTTGATTTCTAGTTTGAATTTGGGCCTATGATTTGGGCCTTGGGTTTGAATAAAGCCAAGCAAGGGGTAATGTAGTAATTACCCAAAGTATGTACTTATGGTCATGTAGTGGAACCCAATTATTAATTGGGTCTTATTTTGGTGTTGACAGTTCGGGAATCTGTCATCCAGCAGCTGGGGTTGAGTCAGCGGGACTTCATCAGTGTGGGTTTGTATGTGCAGGACTTCAGCAGCGTAAGGTGAGTTGCCTTCCAGTAGGGGTGGGTCTAAGGCCACAATGCGGACCCACCGACAAGAGTAATTGGTAGATAATTGTATTTGTCATAATTATCTTGGTATGCTTATATGTGATATGTGATATATGTTTTACGTGATATGCCATGTTATGAGTTTGCGTGGTTCGGACCGGAAGGTCAACAGAGCAGGACCGGAAGGTCAACATAGTTGGGCCCGAAGGTCTACAGAGTCAGGACCGGAAGGTCTTATGTGCTTACATGAGTTATGTGATATTATGCAATTTGTTTATGTGATATTATGCATTTTGTCTATGTGATATTATGCATTTGTCTACGTGCTATTATGCATTTTGTTTATGTTATATATGCTCTTATCTATGTGATATGTATATGCTATGAGCTTGCAGGGTTTGGACCGGATGGTCATCAGAGTATGGACCGGAAGGTCATCAGAGTTTGGACCGGAAGGTCAACAGAGTAGGACCGGAAGGTCTACCGGAGTTGTGGGACCGGAAGGTCCCACTGAGACACATTGACCGGAAGGTCTTGTTAAGTTTTAGCCTCGAGTGGCTAATTATACGTGTGTGGTATTTTGGGAGAACTCACTAAGCATGCTTGCTTATCGTGTTATGTGTTATGTGTTTCAGGTACTTTGTTACAAAGGAGAGGAGTCAGCTTGGTCGCAACGCATCACACTATGTTTTCCGCACACAGGATCTTTGGGATTTCACTATGATATGGTTTTATGATACTATGTTTTGATTATTCACACTTTGGTTTTGACATGATATATTATTATGAAAGTTTTTATATTGATCAGTTTTATGCAATACTTAATTAAAAAAATGGCTTTGAATTTTGGGATGTTACAAGGAATTTTTACATTCATATTATTTGGGCAATTGTGTTCCTGTTCAAATATATCTACCATCAAAAGTGACATTCAATTCCAATATGGAAAGGTTGTTACAAGATCCCACCATTTACATTCAGTTAATTAGCAAATTGAATTTCTTAATTTATACGAGGCTTGGTATAGTTTTTTCAATACCTCAACAAGTTTAATCAAACTCCGTCACGATGTCGTTATGATGTTGTTTTACATATTCTATGATATCTCAAAGGAACATTCAACAAAGGATTATTTTTAGAGAAAATTACAAAAATAGACTAAACCTTTAATTACTTTGTAGAGAATAGCCAAAAAACCCAAATTACAAAAATAGTCATGAAAATCCCAGATTGATTAAGCCCATCTACGATTTTACCTTTCCATCTATGAACGGAGTAGTCGCTAAAGTAGGGGTACACTTTAGTGACTTGTATGTTCATAGGTGTTTTTTTTTTATCTTTTTAGTTTTTTCATTTTTTTCCTGAATAAATACTTGCAACCTCACACTAAAATCGCAAATGAACTAAGTTCATCTGCAATTCCCTTTGTTATCCACCGGCGATTTTGTGCAATTTATTTATTTATGTATTAATTTATTTATTTTGTTTTGAATGCAAAATTGATAGGGTTTGACTACGAAACAATCATATTATATATAAAGTTTTGCAACAAATTATCACTTTAGTTGTTATTTCTTTAGAAAATTTGTTTAAAACATCTCTAATAAAATGAATGAATATTTGGTTTGCATTACAACCAGTGGGAGGTGGAAAGTTGTGGAAACAAATCTTGAATACGTATGTCCACAAAGAGGTATTTATGAATTCACTTTGATATTTTCCGAGTATATTAGTTATAGTGATTTTACATCTTTGGTGAGAATGAAAATCGATTTTTTAGACATATATAAAATTAATCTTCGTTTTCATTATCCTGGATTAAATCATTATATAGTCATGGTTGAAGACATAGATGTTAGAATGTTGATTAACTTAATTAAATCGATTAGAGGAATAGTTGTGAAAGTCTTTGTGGTGGCTGATGAAGGTGATACAGTTACGGAGGGTGGAGAGAGTGGAAATGAGTCGGGTACTAACTTATGTAGCGATAAAGGTAGCAATAATCCAATAGGTACTTTCATGACTCCTAGTAGGGATATCAAAAACTTCCATGGGACCCCGTTCCCACAGGACTCTGATTTCGTATGGGATTAATTTTAAAAAAAATTCGCGAGCGGGGGTGGGATTAACCCCCATTTTAATTTCGGGATCGAGGTCAGGAGTGGGTATTTTCGTATCGTACTCCTGCGGGGGCCCCGTTTGTATTTAATATATATATATATATATATATATATATATATATATATATATATATATATATATATATATATATATATAGGATTTCTATTTTCTAAGTTCTAACTTCCAATTGACTTCCTTTAGCTTCACCGACTCATCAGCTTCGTCATTACCCGATCGCTTGTGCGTCTTCACCACCTCTGGTCATCTTCACCATCTCTGATTGTCTTCCACGTTTCCAGTTGCCTTCCGCCTGCCGAGTGTTGATGTTGACAACCGACATGGTTTCTCGGTACATTAAATCCTTGTTTTTCCTCCGTGAAGGTTAAATCATCTCGATCTTTCTTCCATTTTAGTGATTGTTGATTTTTGGTACCACTGGGACTACATTTTGTCTTTGTCATTTACATTTTGATTTATGATTTTGTCAATTACATTACATTCTAGCTTACTATTTTATTTTACTTCTTTTAACAATATATCATATGAATGTTTGGGTTTGATTCTTTCACGGTTCAGACTTCACCGAACTTGTATGGTTTGTTTTGATGCTGGAGAATGTTTTGTTATCTTTGATATTAATGTCATCCGAATTCGATGTGGTTCCATGTGTTCTTGAATCTGATTTTTGTTGAATGATTAACATATTTTTTTGTGTGATGTTGCTAATTTGTTTTTTCAAAAGAGATGTTGCTGATTTGTTGAATCTATGGTTTTGATTTGTTGAATCTAATGTTTGTTGTGTTATTTGATGTTGCTGATTTCTATTGAGCAATTTTTTTAGCAAAAAAATCGATTTTAAGCTTATGAAACGGGGGAACAGGGGCAGGATCGGGGGTAACACATGTATTCAGGGACGGGATTAGGGGCTATGTGAATGGGGGATCCAGGGGTGGGGGCAGCTATTTCCGTTCCCGTTTGGTTCTGCTAACATCCCTAGTGTACCTCAATTTCATAGTGTTGTTGAATATATTAATGTGAGGCATTAATCTATTCACTATGTGGATCCTGAAAATTACAAGTATGTTGGTGATGATGATGTTGGTACAAATCTTAATGACGTGGTTGGTTGTTATTTCGACATTCCCCAAACAAGAAGCTAAAGTTATTGTTGAGTTTGAATAGTTGTTGTGAGGTGTCGAAGTATGTTGTAGCTTGATAGGATTCAAAGTATGTAATGTAGTGTTCATTGTATGTATTTCATAAGGTCACTTTTGTAAGCGTATTAGATTTAGCCCTTATGTACTTTTTGCTTACTTCTGTCATTCCTATAAATAAGGATAGATGCTAGGGATAGAGTAACTTTAGTACTTCTTGTTCTTACTCTAAAGACTCACTTGTATCTTTCAGAAGTATAATTAAGCCATCCATATTATATTTACTTCTTGTGTTCTAGATTTAATTCAAACTCTACTTTCATTTCGTTTACTCGATCAATATGAACTATAATTGGTATCATAACAAGATTCTTACAGTTGATTTCAGATTTTCTCGAGTTCTCAAAAGTTTTTGAATCTCTTTTAGATTCAAAATATTTCGCACTTTTGATTCTGAAAATCTTTTCAGATCATATGTATTGATTCAATTGTGTTTTTAGTTTCTTAAATCAAGTGTTTTGTGTTTGATTTCTAAAATATTCACTCCCCAAATTCCAATTTTTGAAGCTTTTCATTTTTCAAGTCCGTACAACATTGGCGAACTTCAATATTAACATGATGACTGGATTTTCTCATATTTTTGGTTCTTCAACCAAAATTTCTATGTTGATTCCCGAGTACTATGATCAATGGACTAATATGATGGAAGATTATCTGACTGGGATTAATGAAGATCTATGGCGGTGTGTCAAGAGTGGAAACTTTCGTCCATCGATGCTTGCTAAAATCGGAAATGTTGGTTCTTCTGCAGATGTTATTGCTCAAACTAAAAAATACAAAGCAAATGATAAACATTGTTTGAGAGAACTATGCGGTGCTCTTCCACCGGTAGTATACAACTATGTTTGTGGTTGCAAATCTGCTAAAGAAATTAGGGATACTTTGAAAGATAAGTATCAATGGAGCGAGAAGATGAAGAAAAGTTTTGTTAATAAGTGTTTGCTTGAGTTAGGAGAACTCAAACAGAAAGAAGGTGAGAATATTGCACTCTACTATGATCGTTTGAATGAATTAATCTTCAAATGAAGTCGATACAGAGTCAATCTTACAACCCTTGAATTCAACTTGACTTTTCTGATGGGTCTTCGTAAAGCATGGCATAATATCAGTCTGATGATTAAGACACAACATAGTTTTGACAACTTTTCTCTTGGTGGTCTCTATAATGTTTTGAGGGATTATGAAAGCGAGATCAGTGAAATTGCTGAAGAAACAAAAATAAGTTTGGGTGGTCCTCTAGCATTAATGATGGATCAGAAGATGAAGGTTTGATTGTTAATTCTAATGACAAAGTGATGGCTTTTTACTCAAATAATAAAGTGAAGAAGTTTTTCAAGAAACCATTCAATTCAAAGTATAAAGGAAAATGAGATTTTAAGGGAAGCTCTTTTGTTGCTAAGGGAATGAGAGAGGAGACAAAGGTGGACAAGAAAGTAACAAGTCTGAGGTTGTGAAGCCAGAGAAAAAATTGAAAGGTGACTCTAGTTTCGATTGCCATTATCGTAATGGTGTGAATCATATGGCAAGTGACTGCATGTTGAGGAAGAGAGAAGAAAAAAGAAAGAAAGAGTAAATGATGAGCCTTATTATGCTGCAAATATGGAAGAAGTCAAAGCAAATATGAAAAAGATGTCTTTGGTTGCAAGAGGAAACAACGAAGGGGATGACATGTACCAAATCCGGTCATCTGGATCAGATGACGAGGAAATGTGAAACCCCGTGCATGGAGCTATGTTTTTCGAGTATGAGGAGGGAAGTGATGAGGAATAAGAGAAGGTGACTGGCAATTGCTTCATTACTACTGGTGTCAACAAGTCTCCAATGACTTCTAAGGTACATACTCTTCTTGAATCCTTTGAAAATCCTTTTAGTTCATATGATGCTATCTTGTCTGACTTCGATAATACTTTATATTACTTTAATGACATGCTTATTTATGTTAGTAGTTACACTGAGAAAACAAAATCCTTACTACTATATTGTTAGAAAAGATTGGAGTCTAAGAGAAGTAGAGTAGATCATTTAGAAATGGAGCTTAATAATGTTACTTGTGATATGGATATGTTGATAATAGGCAGTTGTATTTTGCTTATCCGGAGAAACATATATTGTAATTCAGCTAAGAGACTTTATGCTAAGTTGATTGATTTACATCATTCATCAGACATAAGCAAAGAACAATATAGGAAACTTTTACCTTTCTTGACTTTCCAAAGGGAAAAGATAGATTCGACTACCTATGACTGAGAAAAATATTTCTGAGTTTGACAAGGTTCCGATGATTCATATGCATATGGTATTTTTAAGATAGATGAATGTTTAGATGTAAATGATTTTGTTAATATTGTGAATAAGACCTTGACCAAAAACAAACAAGTGAAAATTTTGCAAAAGACAGAGCATTCGAGAGCTGACTCTCAAAACAATTTTGCTGATATCAAAGATGATTCTGACAATATTAGTGAAATTGAGGAGGAGGAAGTTGTTGATTTCTCTAATATATTTGTCACCAATGTCACTTTGATGGCTAAGGGTAAAGAAATTTGTGATGATTATTTGGTTAAAATTGACCCTGACCAACCCTCAATATCGAAAGTTCATGACTATAATCATGTGATTGTCGAAGATAGTCAAACGATAGTGATGATGACGAATATGTTCCGAGTGAAACAACTGTTCCAAGTGTTCTTTTGAAAGGTAATGAATGAAAAAGGTCATCATTATCTCGAATCAAACTCTGACATTTATCCAAACTTCAAATGCACAGATAATGTTGTCTTTCCAAATTAAGTGTTTGTTACCTCAATAAGTGGTGACAAAGTAAAACCGCAGATCAACATAATTGTTGTTGAGGACAACATTCCGAAAGAAGGATTTTTCTTAACTCAAAGTATCGTCAAAAACAATCTTAACAAAAACTCATCCACTTTTCAAAGGCAAAAACCAAAAAGTGTTTGGGAAGTAGAGAAAGAAAAAGTCAATGATGACAAACCTTCAAATGAATCAATTTCTCAATCTCAAAAAACAAAAGCTCAAATAATTATGAACAAATTCAGAAGATTTCAAAAGATTGAGGAATTTTGATGTCTAAAGCAAGGAAAAAGGTTTATTGGCAAAATGTTGAGTCTTGTAAAAAACAAAAAGTTTTGTTAACAAAATCATCTGAACAAAAAAAGGCTGAACAAGTTACACTTCTTCTCAAAATAAGTCTTCGGTTTGAAAAAAAAACCGCTAAAAAACAAAATGATGTAACAACCCATTATTTTCTAGTCAATAAAAGTCAACCTTCTTGAATAAATTGTCGAATTTTATTTATTCATTTAGTTCATAAGAGTTAGGAAACAAAAAAAATTATATACATGATGTTTATATAAGTTTTCGGAATGAAATACACACATTTTTCCTCGGAACCGAGAACCCTCAGACCGAAAACGGTCTCGGACATCAAAGGGATTTCAGCCAAGAACCCCTTTTTTCGGCCGAAAACCCAACTGATATACAGGTTTTTCCTTGAAAACTTAATCATTTCTCACTTTTTATTACTCGAAAACACTCTCATTTTTCTCCCAATGATCATTCAAGAACATTCAAACCTTCAATAGAAAACCTTCTAATCTTCATAGTTTCACCCAAGAACAGCAAAAACATCCTTCAAACCTTCAAGTGACCGAAAACCACCGAGAACCGAGAACATGTGTTCGGAAGAAAACCTGTTTCCGACCGAAAACTCAATAGGACCGAGAACCTGATTCTCGGTTGAGAAGTCAGAACCAAAATCAAGGATTTCGATGGAGATTTGAGGAAAAATCCTCCCATTCACTTCAAACAATTATTGGTAATTATTCCCAGCATAACACGTGTGTTTTTCCGACACTTTAATTAATGGTTTCGTTAATTTCAATACAGTTATGTGTTTAACTATTATTAGGACACTGTTAAGTATGCGTACATCAAACCGAGGGTCATCTTTCCAGTCTCGCTGTTCAGCTCGTACACACAAACAACTGTGAGTTCATACCCCTACATTTTCACTGTTTTTAATACTTTGGGGGGGGGGGGGATACTAATAAAACACAAGGACTTTTGTGCTTTTATACAAACAATTTCAAGCAGATTAAAAACTTCTGCGATTGATACAAACTAAGTAATCACTACATTTTATAAAAATATACATATATTTTTAACCCTTTTGTAACATGTCGAACATAAGGCTAGTTTCCAACATACAACCAAAATTGCAATGTTTTCAGTACAGTACATAACATACATTTAAACTATAGTTGATATAGTTTGGGAACATTACATTACTTTTAAAGAATTCAATACACGAAACGAGAACATACATTCAAACTATAATAGGTATAGTTTGGAATACATTACATTGTTTTACTATTTCAAGAGCATTATACAGAAATGAACATATAACCTATGGTAGATATAGTTTATGGTATACAATACTATTTCCCGAATACAGGAGTACGATACTAAATAATTATTTAAGTATAATTATTTTACACTACAAGGTTATACATACAGTTTCAAGTACAAGAAAACATTACGACACTACACGTTAACTAGTTAATACATGGTTGTGAGGCACTACTTCATATGTATCCACCAGTGTATGGAACTAAATCTTATACAGTATAACCAGAGTCTCCTGGAGAGAGAGCGTGAGATTTGTGTATAGATCTATACGGGACCGGCAATCCCACACCTGAACTGTTAGATAGAGTTATGCTGGCAGGCTTGGAGTGACAAATGTCATACCATTCTGATGCTTGAAGAACATCATAGAGGTCACTACGTCACATCAAGCATGGTTACATCAAACTCACAACAATATAAACTAAACATTTGTTTACGGGATTTCAACTCTTCAAATAGTTTTATTTTAATTAATAGAACTACTATACAATACAACTGGAGGATTCCAAGGAATTACAAACACATGGTTTTATTTTAATTAATAAAACTGCTATACACTACTACTGGTGGTATCCGGGGATTTCATACAAAGGTTTTCATACAGAACAGTACTATACACTACTACTGGTGGTATCCAGGTATTTCATACAAAGGTTTTCATACATAACAATACTATACACTACTATTGGTGGTATCCAAGGATTTCATACAAAGTTTTTCATAGAGAACAATACTATATACTACTATTGGTGGTAACCAAGGATTTCATACAAAGGTTTTCATATAAAACAATACTATACAATACAACTGGTGGTATCTAGGTATACATACAAAGATATTCATACAAGGGTTCCTATTAAACATTACTACAATACACAATTACAGAATACAATATCAAACGTACATTCTAGTCTTAAGGTCTAAGACTACTTTTTCACTACTAAGGAAAATATTGTATTTTCTTGAGAAACATACAAACATTTTTAAAGATTCAAAGACAAGTTTTCCATCACTGTAACATACTTATGAACTCACCAATTTAAATGTTGATAGACTTTCAAAACCACTTGTATTCTCAGGGAACCGGTAGACAGGTACACCCGCAGGTTTTGAGAAGACGGAACTTTTAGAGTCGCATCTTTTATACTTTTGTTATACATTTTGATGTCATAAAAACTATGTGTCGAATAGATGTAAATACTTTACTTCAACATTGTAATGGTTGTGTTGCTTTTATTACTATTATACAATTGTTATGATACTGTACATGACGTCCTCCGTCACTGAACATTTCTGTCATCTCGGTTTGGGGTGTGACAAATGATTTATCAAAAAGCCATTCCAAAGTTCAAAAACCATGTCAAAAATCATATGTTCAAAAACAAAGAAATGAAAATTTTGTTAAAAACCAACAACAAAGGACTTTTGTTCCTAATCAACAAAATGCAAGGTTTTCACAAAACAATTTTCATATAAATGGTTTTCCACAAAATAAACAAAGATTTTTTCCTCAAGTTCAAACTCAAAGATGTTTTTCAAATGAACAACAAGTTTTTAATCGAACAAATGTCGGTTATAATAAAAAATTTCAAAACCGTTACCAACCACATCCAAAATTGACGTTTCCTAAACGACACTACGACAAGCTGGAAGTTTATGGGAAGAGAAATGAACCATAAAAACCCACACTACCTCACTTTTCCCAGCCTGTTTCGAAGCAACAAGTTAGAGCTTCATTTGCCAAAGGGAAATCTGATGTGAAGAATATTAATCACTAGCTCGATGGAAAAGGAAAGCCTTATCAATCTAGGAAGTTTTTTCAAGAGGAAATTCGGTATGCTTATGAAAGCTAATTAAATGATTCTCAAACTGGTATTTCTTCTTCAAGGGAATCAAATCCTTCTGTTCAAAAGTGGAAAATTGTTCCTAAAATGAAAGTTGAATCAAAACGAATTGTCGATGGTAAAGGGTAAATTAGTATCGACTCTAAACCATTGAATGATTTCATTTCGACACTTAAGTATGTGGAAGTCGATTTAATCAAGAGTTTGAAATCTAAAGTTCATAATTGAGTTTTAGGATCTTTATTTCATAATGCATTTCAATCTAATTGCCAAGGACCCAAAAATCCTTGGGGATCTAAAATTTTCCATTGATTGCAGGTTTTATGTAATGAGCAATACGATGAACATTGGTACATAGATAGTGGTTACTCACATCACATGACTAGTAGGAAGGAAAAATTGCAAGATTATTGAACCCTGGAAAATGATGGTGTCGTGAATTTTGGGAATCACAATAAATGTAAAGTTAAAGGATATGGCAAAGTAACGAATGGAAAGTTCACAGTTAATCGAGTGACATATGTCGAAGGTATTCAGTACAACTTGATAAGTGTCTCGCAACTTATTGTTGGCACTGGAAATCAAGTAGTCTTTGATGAAGAAGAAAGTGTCATTTCAAATAAAGAATCCAAAGAAGTGTTGCTCAAGGTGAAAAGAAAACGAGATATGTTTGATGGGTTTTATACAAAATAACAATCCTATGTGCTCATGCAAAACCCTAAATGTTTGGATCTAGGTTTCTCTATTGTACATGCAATTCATCCAAGACTTGAAACCCTAATCTAGCATACTGTTAAAACGAGATCTACATCATAAAAAGTTTAGATGATGCCTTTTAATAGTTGTAAGAGTCTTTGATCTTCAAGAAGCTTAGTGTCACGAGTGTAACACCTCTAATGGATTACAAACACCACAAGCAAGAGGATGATGTTTAGGAGAGAGGATGAGGGGCAAAAATCGGCTCCAAGCTTCCAAGGGGTCAAGTGGCCAATTTTCTTAGCCCTAAGGGTCTTTATATACTTGAGCTTCTAGGGTTTCAGTCAAAACCCTAATTGGATGACTTAGGCCCTAAGCAACTTGAGAACCTTCTGGAATAAAGCTTCATTGGACGAATTTAAGATGGAATCCACCTTAATTTCGTCCATGCCCTAATCCAAAAGGATTCTCATCCCAAAATCAACTAGCACTCAATTGACAATTTTAGTCCCCTTTAATTAATTAATCTCTTTTAGCCACAAAATTAATTTTTAATTAATTATTGACTAATACTAATTAAACTATATGATTTATACTTTAATATATTATTCATATAATATATTAATAAACCATAATAACCCCTCTTACTCCATAAATCATCCTGTCAAGTTGCTTTGGTGAAGGCAACCCAAAAGGACCATACACAACCGGGTCAAGTACTTACCAAATATACTTACAGGCTTAGACACTAATCCAAGAGTCTCCTACTTGGATAAGTCTAGTAACTATAAATGCAAGTACTATCTGATTAGCAATCATATCTCTCAAAGATGTTGTCGAACTCTGATCTTATCAGTAACCTGTCCTTTAGATAAGGAATCGTATAGTCCTCCGTTCTAGATATCGTGTGCACAATTACATGGAACATAGTCATATTTATTGTCCAAAAGTTTGTTTCTCGATCTTTGATTTGTCTAACATAGAACTTTGTTGAAAATATTAACTCAGCTATGACCGGGCCCGACACATAAGTAAAACCAAATCATCAAGGGCCCCAGATATCGCTTTTACCCTTTTAGGATAAAAGGAACAAATAAACTTTGACTTATATGCATCTACCATTCACTCATCAAATCATGCACAACAATGTTTTTTATAACATCAAGTTACTGATGCGTTTAAGCATTATCAACGCACAACCAACATGCAAACAATAAACCATATATCTAGGTTTTAAGACCATATGATATTATCATCTTGTGATCACTCAAGGTAAATTCCATGAAGTGATGCCGGCAAGCGTGGGTCTAATCCAATGCTCAAATCTTATTCACAAGCACTCATAAACGTTGCAACAAACTTTTGCTATGTCTAATACACTTTAGACAATCTACAAACCAACTCAAGACAATCTTCTTTCATACATACTCCCAAAGTATGAGCGACTGTGGAACGTTCGAATAATCTTATTATTCATGAAGTCAAAACGTGCAAAGTGAAACAATAGGTAAACAATCAACATAAGACAACAACTTTACTTATAAATAATACTCCTTTATTTAATCATTGAAATGTCAAATACATTTATCTATTACACGTTTCGAAGCTATCTAATATAAACTAATATCGTCCTTCAGCCCGATGCTCCTAGCGTGCTGCAAGTTCTTAACAATACTTAGTCTATTCGTAAAGGGATCTGTTGGGTTATCTTCCGACGATACCCTCTTCACTATGAGGAGTCCCTCTTCCACTCGATATCGAATAAAATGATATTTCCTGTCGATATATCGAGATCTACCATGATCCCTTGGTTCCTTGGTCAAGGCAACCGCTCCTTCATTATCGTTGAAAATCTCCATAGGCTCATTTATGGCTGGCTCCAAGGTATTCGATGAAGTTCTTCAACCATATTGCTTCCTTTGACGCTTCGCTCGCTGCTATGTACTCTGATTCACACGTTAAATTAGCTACAGTCTCCAGCTTGGAACTTTTCCAAGTCAATGTTCCTCCATTCAGGGTAAAGACCCAACCTGACTAAGAATGTTAGTTGTCTCGGTCGGTCTGAAAACTGCCGTCACTATACCCTCACACCCTTAAGTCATCACTCCCACCGAGGACTAGAAATCATTCCTTGGTCATCCGAAGGTACTTAAGAATATTCTTGATTGCGGTCCAATGTGCTTTGCCAGGGTTCTCTTGATATCTGCTGACCATGCTCAAAGAAAAGGGCACATCAGGGTGAGTGCAAGTCATAGCATACATGATCGAAGCAACTGCAGAAGCGTAAGGTACTCGGCTCATCTCTGCTATCTCAACTTCAGTACTCGGACTTTGAGTCTTACTCAACTTGGCATTACTTTGGATTGGTAACTCCCCTTATTGGAATTCTTCATACTAAAACGCTTTAGTACCTTGTCCAAGTAAGTGTTCTAACTAAGTCCTATTAATCTTTTACTCCTGTTTCTCACTATCCTTATTCCCATAATACAGGCAGCCTCTCTGAGGTCCTTCATAGCGAAACACTTCCCAAGCCAGGACTTGACTTCCTACAGGGTCGGGATGTCATTTCCTAAGAGTAGTATGTCATCGACATACAATACGAGGAAGCTAACGATACTCCCACTGGCTTTGACATATACACATGATTCATCTTCGCTTTGCAGAAAACCAAACTCTTTGACTTTCTCATCAAAACAAAGATTCCATCTACGAGATGCTTGTTTCAGTCCATAAATGGACTTCTCAAGCTTACACACTCTATTGGGGTGCTTTGCATCGATAAAACCCTCTGGCTGACTCATGTAAACATCCTCAGCCAACTTTCCGTTAAGGAAAATGGTTTTGACATCCATCTGCCATATCTCATAGTCATGAAATGAAACAATGGCTAGCATCAACCCAATAGACTTTATCTTCACAACTGGTGAAAAGGTCTCGTCATAGTCAACTCCGAGAGTTTGAGTAAAGCCCTTCGCAACCAATCATGCCTTATAATTGTGTACCTTCCCATCCATGTCGGTCTTCTTCTTGAAGATCCACTTGCACCCGACCGTCTTACAACCCAACACATTGTCAACCAAATTCCAAACTTGGTTGTCATACATGGGTTGAATCTCGTTGTCTATAGCCTGTTTCCATTTTGCAGACTTCGGGTCTGCCATGGCTTCCTTGTAGCTATTAGGTTCATCCAAATTTATTAGTGTACTATCACTAATAAACGTATCACCCTCACTTGTTATTCTGAAAACCATATAACATGGGAGGAACACTAACTCTACTGGAACGTATAATAGGTAAGGATTCGTCAATCGGTTCAACCAGATTTTCCTTCTCGGGTTGAGCTTCAGCATTAGAGGTTCTTTCATCGCTCGACTCTTGAAGCTCTTCAAGATCGATTTGCCTCCCACTGTCTCCTTGGCTTGTGAGTTCTCATTCTCGAAAAACCCCTCTCCTCGCAACGAAGAAAAAATTGTCACTCGGTCTATAGAAGATATATCCAAAGGACTTCTGTGGGTAGCCGATGAATATACACTTCTCACTACGAGGTTCGAGTTTGTCGTGAGTCTCTCGTCTTATGAAAGTCTCGCAACCCCAAACCTTGATATGTGCCAACGAGGGAGATTTCCATGTCCCCATCTCGTGAGGTGTTTTGGCAACCTTCTTTGTAGGGACTAATTTAAGGATATGGGCGGCAATATTTAAGGCATACCCCCAAAATGAGATAAGCAGCGAAGCACGACTCATCATGGAATGAACCATGTCTAGCAAGGTTCGATTACGCCTCTCAGCCACACCATTCAACAGCGATGTCCTAGGTGGCATCAATTACGAAATTTTTTTGCATTCCTTGAGGTAGTCGTGGAATTCAAGACTTAGGTACTCTCCTCCTCGATCGGATCGAACCATCTTGATTTTCCTGCCCAACTGATTCTCCACTTCCTTCTTAAACTCTTTCAACTTTTCAAAGGTTTCCGACTTGTGCTTGATTAAGTAGATATATCCATATATGCTATGATCATCGGTGAAAGTCACATAGAAGCGATTCGCATCCTTTGTGGTGGATCTAAAGGGACCACACACACATAGGTGTGTACGAGATCCAATAAACCCTCACCCCTTTCACAAGTACCAGTGAAGGGTGACTTGGTCATCTTTCCAAGTAAACAAGACTCACACACATCATCATCCCTAAGGCCGAATGACTCAAACACTCCCTCCTTTTGGATTTGGGATATGCATTTCTTGTTGACATTTCTAATACAACAATGGCACAAGCATGCTTTATCCAAACTATTGGAAGAATCGATACACACCACATCATTTCCTAAGTTATCTACAACCATCACAGTTTCATATATTCCATTACAAGGAAATGCTTCAAAATAGAAAACACCATTAAGATAAGCATTATTAGAACCCTTTTCATTATCAAATGAATGTCTAAATCCTTGTCTATACAAACCATGAAAGGAAATAATGTTTCTTGCGATTTCAGGCGGATAGCAACAATTATTCAAATCTAGTCCTAATCCATTACTAAGCACTAAAGAGTAAACTCCAATCTTGATGACAGGCAACGCTCTTCTGTTCCCCATGATCAATTTTATCTTCCATGCTCCACATCCCTATTTCTTCTTAGGCCGTGCAAATTGGAACAAATGCGAAAACCACACCCTGTATCAAGAACCCAAGAAATAGCATGCGATGAATCATTAGATTGAATAGTGTAAATACCTACGAAGGACGGCTTGATCTTTCCATCCTTGATATCTTGCAGATACTTCGGGCAACTTCATTTCCAATGCCCTATTTTATGGTAGTGATGACACTTTGCATCCTTGGGGTTGGAAGTGGGTCCATTAGAACCAACCTTGGTTCCACTATAAGAGGTGCCATCACGTGACTTTCCATTATGGCGAATCTTTGAGGGAGCCTTCATCTTCTTACCCTTTCCTTTCCCAATAGCTAAGACGGGAGCATCAATAGGAGTATGAGTTTGTGCAATAAACTTGTCCTTGAGGTTGCTCTCGATAGTCCTCAGCAGACCTTGAAGTTTGATCAATGTGACATCCTCTTTGTTCATGTGGTAGGTCATGCGAAACTGGTTGAAGCAAGGTGGCAGCGAATGAAGGGTGATGTCAATCGCCAGCTCTTCATCAAAGTTAACATTTAACTTCAACAGGGGGTCAACATACCTTTGCATCTTATGCAGATAAGTAGTGGCAGACTCTCCGTATCTCATCTTGGTCGTGATCATCGAAGTGATGATCTCGTACTTATATTGCCTCACACTTTGGTGATACCTTTCAACCAAGTCTTGATGCATTTCGTAGGGATAGATATCCTCGTAGGACTTTTGGAGTTCAACAGTCATTATCGCTAGCCTGATGTAATGGACTTTTGTGGCATCATGCTCATGGGCCTCGAAGGCAGAGATCTCTTCAGGAGTAGCAGGGTTCAAGTCCACCTCTTTCAGCTCATTGTCAATGACGTATTCCTTGTCCTTGTAGCGGGTGACCATCCTTATGTTACGGATCCAATCATTAAAATTGTTTCCGTTAAAGATCACCATCCCACACAAATTCATGAGTGAGAATGAGTCGAATGCATTTGAGCTTGAAGCGTTGTGGTTTGAGTTCGACATCTGAAAAAGAAAAGAGACAAAGTTTGATTAGATAAGAATCCCTAATTAAACACCCAAATGAGAAATTAGGGCTAGGATCCAACAACATTGTTTGCAATTTAGAAGAGGGATGACGTAATCTAAATAACAAACAATTTAAAGGTAAGTGAATATGATTCACTAATTTCCACCATGAAAAACAAAAGAGAATTAAGTTTTAAATGTATTGAAAACTCCTAGATCTTTTGAGATTCATTGAACTTTTCAATGGAATGTTTAAATCTCGATAAGCCCCTCAGGTTTGTGAGTGGGATGTCGAGGATCACAAACTGGGTGTAAATAACCATGAAAATATAGATGGTGCCCACAATGTTATAGTTACCTAATCGACGTGTTGGTTAACCACACATGCTCCATCGATCTATGGAGAAAATCGAGTCACCCTTTTCCGCCTTTGCTTGGAGCCAAATTAGTGTGTCGGTTAACCACACACGCTCCACCACCGTCTTAGCAATGGTACAAAGTGTAATTTCATGGAATAACATCAAATTCACATTTTGCCTAAAGTAACTAAGATTGGGAATTTTGTAAAATCATTTGGTTAGTTTATAATTCATTATATTTTTAATGAGGAAAGGGTTTCCCTATCGTACCCGTACGGCTAACAACCCTCCACCAATCAAGGAAGCTGTGGGTGAGAGTGGACACCCATTAAACGACCATTTTATAGGCCATAACCTTATACCCCCTTATAGAACGGCTTCGTGAATGAGGCCTACTAACGGTAAGACTAGCATTTTAAGTTATACATATATGATAATTATTCTTATAATATTATAATAATATAGGGTGAACTTTAAAATTGTAAAATTCTAGGGTTTGGAATTTAATAATTTTAAAATTAAACTTTTAATCCAAAATATTAAATTCCAAAACTTTACGACGAGTTTTGAAAGACTTCAATAATATCTAGATCAAAATTCAAATAAATAATTAAACAATTAATTATGGTGATTATCTAATTTTGACGAATTCCAATTTCATGCAAGATAACGATGATAATAATCCAAATAATTAACATTTATCACATAAGGAAGTAATTATTCAATTAATTTGAAATTATCTTTTATTTTGGCAAGGATAATCATACAATATCAATAGAATTCATATTTTATTAATCCAAAACGATTTGGTAATTATCCCACATTGAATATAGGCATGAAATCATGAAATACTCTCTGTCTGGCAGCCCGACTCCCCGAGTCCCCATATGGAATCATCGAGTTCATCCTACTCGTCGAGCCCGCATTGGGACTCAACGAGTCTGTCAGGCAGATGACCAAAAAACAAAATTTTTCAAGCATGAATGAAACATAAAGCATCAAAACAATAGAAACCAATCAAGGCTCTGATACCACTGATGAGTTTTATACAAAAGAACAATCATATGTGCTCATGCAAAACCTTAAATGCTTGGATATAGGTTTCTCTATTATACATACATAACAAATTTAGATGATACCTTTCAATAGTTATAAGAGTCTTTGATCTTCAACAAGATTAGTGTCATAAGTGTAACACCTCTAATTGCTTACAAACACCACAAGCAAGAGAATGATCTTTAGGAGAGAGGATGAGGGGAAAAAATCGGCTCCAAGCTTCCAAGGGATCAAGTGGCCGATATTCTTAGCCCTAGGGGTCTTTATATACCTGAGCTTCTAGGGTTTCAGTCAAAACCCTAATTGGATGTCTTAGGCCCTAAGCAACTTGAGAACCTTATGGAATAAGGCCTCCTTGGACGAATTTAAGATGGACTCCACCTTATTTTCGTCCATGCCCTAATACCAAAGGATTCTCAACCAAAAATCAACTTGAACTTGATACCTAATGTTGAGGGAAAGCATACATTCAGGAGGGGCATGGCCATATGAATACAAATGTCGAAGGGGAGCATAATAATATTGATCCTATTTTCGAGGGGGAGCAAAATGGATCTATATCAACTACTTCTACTACTCAAACTGATGTTTTTCACAATATGTCTAATAATGTGTCGAATGTAGGTGAAGGTTTTGAAACGGATGAACTGTTCGAAGATGCACCTTTGGATTTCGATCCTACATATCCACCACTAGACACACAGACACGAAATCATCCTAAAGAATAAGTTCTTGGTGATCCTCATGCTAGCGTTCTAACGAGGGCTCAACTTCTTGCTACAAATGAGGTACTTAATGTACATCAAGAAAAGGTACAAACACTAATATTATATAATTGACTTTGCTAATGTTAATAAGAAACTACAATAGTTAGATTCACAAATTTCTTTTCACTTTCACATTAACTTGACACATAAACCACACACGATGGACTATATTATCATTCACGACAATCAAGTTAAAGTTCAGCTCAATTGAAAAACAAACATACAAACTGAATATATAGGGTGTTTTGGATTGTTTTTTTTTTGGTCTAAAAAGTCCCTTTTGATAAAACGGACATTTATACTTATAGATTTTTCCAAAAGGGGGTTTTAAAATGTGTTTTGATTAACTTTTGAGGAAATAAGAGCCAAAAGCCACCAAAAGTAAAAAAATTCATGACTCTTAAAACAACTATTTTTTCTTGTTTCCAAAAAGTCATTCTAAAAGAAGTTTTAGGTACTGTTTGTTTTTTCGAAGCGAAAATTCATGAAGGCTGCAGACCACCTCTGCAATCCTCTGTAGCAGAAGAGGTGGAACAAACAGTTTGAACCTATAATAAGAAGCATGTTTGTTTTTTAACACTTGCAGACTACTGCTGTAAACTAAAATTTAAATAAACCAATTTTATAAACTGAAAATAGTTCTCAACACTGAAACTTAATAATTCTAGTCTTAAACATTGGAATAATAATAACAAAAACATGTAAAAAAAACAAAAATATAAAACTTTAAAAAAAAAACTTAAAAAAATGTAAAAGAAGGTAATAGTTTTATTCTAGGAAAAAAACTAATTTTACAAAACATTAAAAAAGAAAATATTAAGAAAATTAAGAAAGTATTGCAAACGTTGTCTACAAAGTTCGTAAAAAATTACACACGTTAAAAAAGATGTAACTGAAATTGAAAATATTATTAATAAAACGGTAAAAAAAATTAAAAAAAGCAATTTAAAAAAAATCTTGGAAATTATAAAAATAAATTGTATCACATCCGTAAATAAAAATTTAAGAAAATCAAAGTTTTAAAAAAAATATAATTAAAAAAAAAAAGTTATACAAAAATTCTTAAAAAAACACTTAGAAAAAATAAAAGCTGAAGAGGTTAAAAGAGGCAAGTCAAGTGCTGCGCCACGCAGCACACGCGCAGAGGTTTTGTAGTCTGAAGTCTTCCAAAAAACAAACTGCTGCGAGAGGGAAAGTGATGCGCTTGCGCTGCGCCGCGCAACAATAAGTGGTTTGAAGAGGTTTTTATAGAAAAACAAACAACACCTTAGATTTGCCAAACACCTTTTCAAACTTTTGGTTTTTTG
The DNA here is from genome assembly GCF_052625555.1 of Lactuca saligna. Taxonomy (NCBI): domain Eukaryota; kingdom Viridiplantae; phylum Streptophyta; class Magnoliopsida; order Asterales; family Asteraceae; genus Lactuca; species Lactuca saligna. The sequence continues at coordinate 69,014,120 of NC_136422.1, forward strand.
AAAAAGCCAAAAGTCCAAAAAATCAATTTGATAAGTAATCCCAAACACCCTCTTAGAAAGTGATACCTTAGGGCGGGGAGTCGAGATCATCTTCAGTGGATGAAAAATCTACAATTTCAAATTTTGAAGTCTTCAACAGTTTAACAGAGCTCTGAAGTCATACTACATTGATCATGTAGGTTTATAGGGAGTCGGTAGTGATGTGTCGTTTTAAGGGAAGTCCGGTAAAAAAAATATATGAATATTAAATTGTAACAACCCAATTTTCAAAAGAAAATTTTCAATTTTTAATTAATAAAATACGTTTCCATAAACCATGAAATCCCAAAACAATTGTTTTCAAATCCACATTCTTTACAAATTTATTTAGAAATATCACAGTGTCCTGTAAAATGTCTGTCTGAGAGTGCACACCGCACCATCACGCCTTGTCATTGCCCTTGGGATCCGATGTACCTGAAACAAATCCATAACCTATAAGCTAATGCTTAGTGAGTCCCCCAGAACATACCATACACACAAACCACACAACACATATCATATTAGCCATAAAAGCTATCTCTACCACATAACATATCATATTAGCCATAAAAGGTATCTCTACCAGATAACATATCATATTAGCCATAAAAGTTATCTCTACCACATAACATACCATATTAGCCATAAAAGCTATCTCTACCACATAAAATATTATATGAGCCATAAAAGATATCTCTACCACATAACATATCATATTAGCCATAAAAGTTATCTCTACCACATAACATATCATATTAGCCATAAAGCTATCTCTACCATATATCCCTGCATAAGGATGTCATGGGCTCCCCCAAATGGTCGTACACCTAAGTTCCATGGGCTCCCCCATGGTCTTTCCCTACCAGAGAGCCATCGGCTCCCCCCACATGGTCTTACATCCAAGTGTCATGGGCTCCCCCATGGTCTTTCATGCAAATATTACATAATCACTAGCATACAACTTAGCATAAAGCTAACTATCATACCACTAGTGTACCACACATCTTAAAATGGGTCGGCCTAGGTGCCTTAGATCCATTGTTATGGTGAGAAGACTCATCTCTGTCTATAGAATCTGAAGGCTGCTCTCATACCAATCCGTAGACACTCTTGCTGAACAATAATAATATCACTCAATGTTAGGGCTAAGCACAACCTAATTGAAAAACCCAACTTCAAGTCCTTTCACAAAGGACGAAAAGGTATTCTTTAGTTAATAGGCCTAAAGTCCATATCCAAAATCATTAATGGGCCTCATGGCCCAATAAGGCCCAAAGATAACATCCATGCCCCAAAACATATAAATTGGTCCACTAATCCCAGAACATGACCATGCCCAATGACTAATTGAAGCCCAAAAGCTCAAAGGCCCAAAACAAATCCAAGTCCATCTACTGTGCGTACGCCTAGCGCACCACCCTATTACGCGCAACCTACTGAGTCCCTAGGCCTTAAGCTCTACGTACACTATGTTACGCCCAACGTACTAACAGATTAAGCACGTTCTCCATTAATTGCTTAATACTTGATTTTCTCATGTCCAATAGTCAAATCTAAGCTTATTAGGATGGCCTAGGGCATAAAGTTTGCAACTTTATGCCTTTTCATGCCTCATATGTTCCCAACAACCCCATTAAGACCTTTATAAGGTTCTTAATCCATGCATAAGGTCAAAACACCCATCAAGACTTCATTTTTATGTTATGAATAGACCAAAGGACCTCAGATCTAACCTTTCTAGCCTCTGGAGTTGCTCAAGTCACAATAGGAGGTCCAAAACCAACAAAAGGGACAAAACTATAAAACCCTAACTAGATCTAATGAATAAGATGGAAATATCAAAGCTTTGTACCTCCAAAAGCTCCTCAAGGTGATCTAGATGCAGATTATTGAAGCCCAATGTCACTCCAAGCTTGCTTGACAACTTCTCCTTATTGAATGGACACTAAAATGACCACGAATGCATTCTTTAAGCTTAAAAAATGATCTCAAAAACTCTCTTTGGTGTAGAAGGGAGAAACAAGGTTGTGGAGGCTATCTAGGGTTAGGTCTAAGAGGCTTAAGGACGTTTAAATAGACCTCAAGTCCAGAAATTGTTTTAGACCTCTATCACGTATGCCCAATATACATGTTTCCCCTCCGCAATTAATCATACATAGTACGCTAAGCGTACCCATGGGTATGTCCAGCATACTTAAGGGACTTATTATGAAAATTTTAAAATTCTCAACGGCTTCAAGGTAGTACCTGATTTGGAGTGTTACATAAATTCGTCACCAGGCTAATCGATGACAACCACGCTATTGTGATATACTCCAGTAATCAATTCCAAACTTAGAACCGACTAATATTTCATGGAGATATGTGAGAGAGTCTCAGTGAAGAAGGCGACAGGTTCACTACGACATCCGACAACAAAACCCTCATGTTTAAGTGATCGTTCTTAAACAAGCTCTCAATCCTCGATAAAATCTTCCTCCAGAAAGTCGTTTCCGGACTGGTGCATCATTGATAAGCGCAACCAAGAACAAAGCCTCGTCGATCTGGTTCACTGCGTTAAATTGTATATTGGTTGATTCTTAGATTCATATGAAATCCTTGCCAAATCGAAGTGATCCTTTGTAACGCCCGTAGATCCGGGCTAGTCAATTTAGAGATGATAAGAATCAAAAATGACTTTTTGATGGAATATTATTTAGAAGTATTAATCTTAACCAAGTTGTAGTATATGTCACAAGGTTTCTGTGCATATAAAGAACGCCAAAATCCGAGTTATAACGAAGAAGTTATAACCTGTCGAAGTTTCGCGACAGTTGCGGCACGACACAACGTGACGTAAATAGTGAATTTACGTTAGAGTGATATTTATCCAAAATAATCTAAATGATAATTGAAGATCTCGTCGATAGTAGTCCAACGATAAAAAGACAGACGAAAACGGAGTTCAGATGAAGGAGTTATGCGTTTATAACGGAGTTTTCCTGTCCCGGCCTACTAAAAATAGTATATAAGTAATATAATTATAATATATTAAAAATAAAGTCAAAATTAGCCAATGGAGTCTAAACGATAGTTGTAGAGCATAATCTCACATTCGCGTCGATATAAAGAACGTCGAAAACGGAGTTCGTATGCGAAAGTTATGAATTTTTGAAGTTCGGGGCGCGAAACCCCAAAACTGTCAGAGACCACGACGTGGCAAGTCTCTTGACACCTTCGGGAGTCCCCCATATGCAACTTGCGATGACGCATGCAGTGACGATCAAGCCCACGACGTGGCAAAAGGTTCCACGACGTGGCAAGGGCCAAATTTACCCTATAAATAGATTTGAAGGGCCAACCGAGTTTGGTTGCTCATTCTCTCATCTCTCACCCATATTACCTTGATTTACGTGCAAAGAAGTACCCCCGAATCCCCGGTATCAACCCCGAGACCCAAAGCAAGTTTCGAAACCCGAAGATCCCGAGAAGAAAAGAGTTTCCGAGCCGAAGCTCTGCCCGTGAGAAACCCGGTGTGTGAAGTGATCCCGGTTTCACCGAAGAATATCTACTTGAAGAGCCGTAGTGTTGTCCGATCATTTTCTGATCAAGTGAGTGTATAGTCACTTTCATCTTACACATAGATATGAAGTATTTTATAAAATACGTGTTATGTGTATATATATTGCTGTTTATACGTATGAGTGTGTGGTCACTTTCATCTTACACATAAATATTAAGTACTTGCTATGAAATACGTGCTATGTGTATAATATAAAGTTGTTTATATGTTTGAGTGTATAGTCCCTTTCATAAACACGATTATAATACAAGTATTGTTTGAATGTATTAAGTATATGTTTTGGGTGAGTGTGTGGTCACTTTCTTCTAACACATAAATATTAAGTATTTGTTATGAAATACGTGCTATGTGTTTATATATTGTTTGTTTATTTGAGATGAGTATGGAATGGATGAACTATATAGGTTTTAATGAGTTAAATTGTATGTATATTTTGTATCTACGAATATGCTGGGTAGGACATGGGTAGATGAGATCCGTGAGTATGGATCAAATCAAGAGGTTAGTTTTAGATCCGTGAGTATATATTAGATCAAGAGATTGGATTTAGATACGAGAATATGGAATAGGAAAAGAGATAAACTTGTTATTAATCTGGTAGTATGGATTAAGACATAGTAAATTGTCCATAGTCCGGGAGTATGGATTGGGCACAGTTTAGATCCGGGAGTATGGATCTGAACAAGATTTAGGTATAGTACATTGTCCCTAGTCCGGGAGTATGGATTGGGCATAGTTTTAGATCTGGGAGTATGGATCAGACCAATAGGTAAACTTGTTATTAATCCGGGAGTATGAATTAAGACATAGTTAATTGTCCCTAGTTCGGGAGTATGGATTGGGCACAGTTTTAGATCCGTGAGTATGGATCAGACCAAGAGATTAGTTGAGATCCGGGAGTATGGATTAGACCAAGAGGTTAGTTTTAGGTCCGAGAGTATGGATCGGGTGGAGAGATTAGTTTAGATCCATGAGTAGGGATCAGATAAAGAGGAAAAGTTTAGATTGTGGCGTTGTGAGGATCGATGGGGTGGGATAAGAGTTGCTTTTATATGGTGAAATTATATAATTTTGGATGTTCTATATATATTTATATGATATAACATTGTGGGATGAAAACCCTATATGCTCACCAGGCTCCCAAGCCTGACCCACTCAGTTTAATTGTATCACAGGTATCGATACGAAGCTGCTTTGCACTGAGAGATTAAAGGAGATGTAAATCACTAGAGTAAATGAATGTATGTTCTGTTTATGCTTATGTGTTTGTATCGGAACATGACATCCCGATGTTTTATTATTTAATGAAAATACATTCTCTTTGAGATATGTTTTGATAAGTTTTTATCATATCTAGTTTTGGGAACAAATTTCGCAACCGTTTTCTTTAAACGATTACTCTGATTTATAAAACAAAACATAAACAAATCGGTCTTTTCTGGCCGAGAAATTGAGGATGTCACATCCTTACTCTCTGCATCGATTCGATGCTCAATGTGGTAGTATTTGTGGTGGAAATCGGAGTCAAAAAGATCGCACGGGGATAGATTCGTTGGAAGGAAGCGGACGATAGAGCTGGGAGGCCATCGTGAAGAACTTTAGAGATGGGAGAGAAAGGGAGAAAGAAGACGTGTTTTTGAATGTGTGTGTGTGAGTGTTGGTTTTTTAATTTCTTAAATTGATTATTTGAATGATATTTTTAATTCCTAATATGCCCTTGTGATTATTTATAAAATGTCTAAAGTATCATTGAAACAAGTGATAATTACAATTACGTCACGATCAATCCAAGCCATTACAGTTTTTGATCTAATGTTCCTCTTTTAGTTCTCAAGTTATCGGGAAACTATAGGTTCTCAAATGATCATATATATATATATATATATATATATATATATATATATATATATATATATATATATATATATATATAGACACATACACACACTACTTTATAAATACATAATAGGAAGCCTAAAGGTTTTAAGACTAAAATCTTAAACAAGAAGCTTAAATCTTAGCCTTTTAATTTTATATGTAATACATCTAATGGTATACAATCATCATCCTTGTAAACTAAAATTAACCAATCAAAAACAAGTTTTAAAATTAAATAACAAATTTCACTCAATATAAAAGATGACCGGTTACCTAAATTTACAAATCCTTTTAAAACCCTCTTCATGCAGCCGATTCATCCCCTTGGTGTACGCCACATGCAACCGATTCATCCCCTGGTCTACGTTAACTCCGATGAACACTACCAACAATTAACGCCATCATTGATCACCATTCCTTATCATAACAAACACCACAACCACCTTTCCTCCTGGACTTCACCCACCGACTTACACATTCAATGTCAAACCGCATCGACTAATCTAGAAGCCACTCAACGCCTCCTTATATTTGTTGTGTGTGTACCGATTTGGTTGCTGCAACTCATCACTAGGGATGAGCAACGGAAGCGGGTACCCGCTTTCGGAATCGAAACCGTCGGTTTTGGAACCGGAACTACCTTAGGCGGTTCCAATTCTGGTTCCTAATGTTTTGGAACCGCCTTAAGCGGTTCTGGTTCCGGGTCTCATTTAATCAGAACCGCTACCCGCCGAAACCGTATATATATATATATATATATATATATATATATATATATATATATATATATATATATATATATATATATATATATATATATATATATATATATATATATATATATTCAATTTAGAGACAAGTAGTTTCTTTTCTGTTTAATTGAATAATAGTCAATTACGTTTGATTATATACTAAGTTTGAAAATTTGGTTTGTTGGTAAATAATTAGAAAAAGCTATATGATCTATTATGTAAACACATATAAAAGAGTAATGATATAAATATAAAATAGCAATGATATACAAGTACTCTTTTATATGCAAATGATTAGTGAACTTCATTTGTTTATATTGGTCGCCCACATTGCTTGATATACAATAAGTTGACGTTTCTATCATCTATAAAGAGGATATATGTCCCACATCGCCTAGTGGTAAGCAAGTAATGGATTGCTTCTTCTATAAAAGAAGAGGAGTTCAAGAAAATGCGCTGCTTCGAAAAAGGCTTGCTCGAGTTATAGAGGTTATGTTAAAACATTATTTTTAAGCAATCTCAACTAAACCTGTTTACCATTAAATTTAATGGTTTTCAACTTGAACTGTTTGGGCGAATTGTAAACAAAGTAGAATTAGTTAAAAGATTTTTTAAATCGGGTACTGGTATTGGAACCAGTACCGGTCCTTGAGCGGTTCCAAAATTCAAAGAATCGGTGTAACCGGTTCCAATATTTTAAGAACCATTGGTTTCGGTTCCATTCAATTAGGGCGGGTACCCGCTTTTGCTTATCCCTATTCATCACCTCCTTCCCTCTGGCGGTGTGTATGTGTTTTGATTTTGTATGCTCCGACCACTACCAACATCGATTTCTGGATTTTCACTCCGATTATGTGTGTGTTTATGTCGATCCAGATCTGCAATTTATCGACAACATCCCGTCTCATCCCCTTCCTAGCTAAACACCACCATTAAACCACAACTATTGCTTCCATCTAGGATTGACACTTGTGAAAGCTACATTTTGTTTTGGTTTCATTATTTAGATCTGGGTTTGAGGTGCAACACTCATCTTTCTTATTTGAGGTAAACTAAGCATGTCTACTTTACTTTTTTTTTATTGATTTAAGATCATATGTTTGTAAGTATGTGTGTATGGTTATGCTTCAACCTAGATCTGATCTCTTTTGATGTGCATGTTTTTAGATCCACCGACTTTACAAGAGATTGACACAACGTGTTTCTTAGATCTCTGGTGTTTACTTGGTTTGTAAGAAAATTAGTTAGATTTGGATGATTTTTCTTATAACCCACTCGATATTTGTATAATCTTTTAAAATGTTACCCTCTCTCCACCTTTGTAACACATATGATACTTCAATGATTTCTGGACAAGTTTTACATTTGTATTTGATTAAGAAAACTTTCTATTTGTATGCGTATTTGTTTGTTCAGTTAAATTTAAAGGTTTGGTTCGTGTTTTTAAAGATTGGTTGAGGGTTGTTTGGTAAAGTGTAGTTTTTGTTTTAGTTTTAGTTTTTTTTTTTTTAATTATATCTCTTAAAATGGAAACGAGCAAAACTTTATGGTGTAAAAACTAAATTAGTTCAAAATTGATTTAAATGATTTAACTACGATTAAAATTCACCCATAGATTTCATTTATTATGAGAATGTTCGTTGATACTTTCGGGCGATAATGTGCAATATTAAATTTAATTATGCTAATTAAACAACTAAGATATTAATAAACTTTCAAAAGGGTATCTTCGAAAAAAAATCACGTTTTGACCCGTGGGTGGTATTGGAACGATTTGGTGGGGATGTATTTTGAAAAAAAAAATGATGTTATGTGTACGTCGAACACATTTAAATAAAATTCCATAACTATAATTAAAACTAGAAAGGTTACCCCCGCTACGCGGGGGCCAGAAGATTTCAATATTGTTTCCGAATCGATAAATATGACAGACGTAGAAAGTGCAAGGATGAAAAGCCCGGACTTTGCCCCATACCGTTTTTTCATGTTTTTATGAAAAAATGTAAAAGTTTTGATTGCAAGGATCAAAAGCTTCAAAACGGTTAAAGAATTAAAGAGGTAGAAATTAGCAAATTTTTAGAATAGGAATCAAAGATGTCAAACAGTTAAAGTTTTGTGGCCTAACTTTAAATATTAAAAAGTTCCTAAAAAGTGTAAAAGTATTGATTGCAAGGACCAAAAATATCAAAATAGGTAAAGAATGAGGAGCAAAATGCAGGGACCAGTTCTACCGAAAAAATACCCAGTTTACTATTCCTAAGCTTCATATATATATATATATATATATATATATATATATATATATATATATATATATATATATATATATATATATATATATATATTTATATATATATATATATATATATATATATATATATATATATATATACACACACACACACACACACATATTTTTTAATTTTTTATTTTTTATTTATTATTTTTTTTAATTAATTCAAGTTCCGAAAGTAATATTTAAAAAAAAGAACTTTTGGATTTTTCCATTTATTTTGTATTTTAAAATTATTTTTTAGAATATATCAGTGTAATATTCTATTAGAATATTTCACGTATTTTTAAAAAAAAATGGAATTTATTTATTTATTTTTTTTTTTATTTATTTTTAGTTAATTCAAGTTCCGAAAATAATATTTAAAAAAAAGAATTTTTAGATTTTTCCATTTATTCTGCATTTTAAAATTATTTATTAGAATATATCAGTGTAATATTCTATTATAATATTTCACTTATTTAAAATTTTTTTTTTTTTAGTTAATTCAAGTTCCGAAAATAATATTTAAAAAAAGAATTTTTGGATTTTTCCATTTATTTTGCATTTTAAAATTATTTTTAAATTTGGTCTCACGGTCTAAGAAAATTAGAATGGTTTCAAATAAACCTGAATATATATATATATAAGTCATAAACTAGACTTAGAGACTTAGAGTTATACATTATAAATAAATGAAATTTTGATGATGATTTATTTGAATATAGAGAGTTAGAAATATAAAGTTTATCGTGTGAGGATTTTAATTTGTGTGGTAAGTGGTTGATGAGTGTGGTTTCAAGCCTTCAAGGTACACAGAACAAGATATTAAAATTCTATTCATACCGAAAATAGGTAAAAAATGATTAATTTCTTAAATAAACCTACAAGGGTAATAATTAGGGGTGCAAACGAGCCAAGCTACTCGCGAGCTACTCAGGATCGGATTGATAAAAGTTCGATTCGAAATCAATTTTAAACGAGCCCGAGCCGAGCTCGAGCTTAATATTAAGCTCGTTTATTAAACGAGCTCGAGCTCGAGCCTATGTCATTAAGCTCGCGAGCCTAAACGAGCCTTTACATAATATAATCTATTATTATATATATATTAAAATAAAAATATATTAGAGGAATTACGGATTTAAGGTATTAGTAAACGAGCTTCTTAACGAGTTCGAGCCGAGCTTAAGCTTATTTAAGCACGTCAGATAAAAAACGAGTCGATCCCAAGCCCGAGCCGAGCTTGGATAATTCTTTACGAGCTCGAGCCGAGCTCAGTACAAGAAAGCTCGAATCGAGCCGAGCCTCATATAACTTAAACGAGCCCGAGCCGAGCATGACCAGACTCGGGCTCGGCTCGGCTCGTTTGCACCCCTAGTAATAATCACTTTATATTTCCCAAGAAAATATCATATCCACTAAACACAAAAAAAAAAAAAAGTATATAATGTGACATAAAACTAAAATTTCGAGTTCTAATATTTATATATACAATATGTATAAACAAAAATAAGCATATTAACTAATATTTAAAACTTTTCAAAAGAAAAAGATTTAAATAGATAAAATTTAATTTAATATAAGTTTTAACTTTGAAGCTTCCAAAACAAACGTTTTTTTTTTTTAATTATAAAAATTTCATATACTACAAATTGGAAAGACTTTTTTAGTGGTTGTTGGAATATGAAAAGATAAATAAAACTTCACGTGGCCTCACGTCCACCGTTCCTACATATTATTTGCATTTTACCCATTTGAATGTATATTAAAATTTAAAAACATAAGATTTAGTGTTTGGGGCATGTCACTTGGTCTAAAATGACAAAATTAGCCACATACACTAATTATCTTATAAATTTAACCAAAAAAATAGAAATTACAAAAAATAACCATTAAATTCGCAGATGGAAAAACCCCATCTGCGATTTTGGCTTTCCATCTTCGATTTTCGAGGCGAAAATCTATAAAATGTTTTTTTTTCTTCATTTTTCACTCTTCAATATAGAAAAACTCTCTCTCTTGGGGATTCATTTTGACGACTTCTTGAAAAAAATGGACGATTATTTCAACAATCCCGAAAATATAGTTAGATTTTAACTCTTTTTATGTGTTAATTAACATTTATTTAGTATATGTCTTTATTATTCTATTATTTAATGTATTAGTTAGTGTAAAAAAATAAAATTATATTGTTTGTGATAGGGTAATTTTGTTGTATTTGATAATTTTAATATTTATTATTAGTAAACTTGAAGTTTAAATGCTATTTTGTTAGTGGTTGTATGAATGTACAAGTAGAGACTGTGTAGAGTGTGCATCGGGTAGTTGTACATTTAGTAAAATGGTTAGAATATGCTAAATTTTTTTGAGTTATTTGTTAAATAAATTGTTAGAATAATGTTACAATATGTTTTGGTTAGTGGTTTAAGTTGATAAATTGATATAGCATGGTTAGAATATGTTATTTATCATTTGTATAGTTGTTGTATAACTTGAAAAATTGTATATTCTTATCGTATAATTGTTTTTATAAATTGAAAAATGGTTAAAATAATGTTTACAGTATGTGTAGAATAGTCATTTATATATTTGTCGTATAAGTTGAAAATTTGTATATATTTGTTGGTGAAGTATAAATTTTTTTATAGTATGGTTAGAAAATTTTATAATATGTATACAATAGTCGTTTGTATATTTATCGTATAACTTGAAAATTTATATATATTTGTTGTTTTAGTAGAAAATTTTGTATAGTATGGTTGGAAAATATTATTTTATATAATTTGAAAGTTAATTTTTTTTTTTTGTATATTTATCGTATAACTTGGAAAATTGTTAATTTAGTTGTCGTTTTAGTTGAAAATTTGTTTGTTTATATGGTTAGAAAATGCTATTTTATATAATTAAAAAGATAAAAATTGTTTGTATATTTATCGTATAACTTGGAAAATTGTTTATATAGTTGTCGTTTAAGTTGAAACATTGTTATAGTATGTTATTGTTTTTTAGCGTAAATATATAAATTATTTATTAAATATTTGTATTTGCATTGTTATTATTGTTTATCTTATTATTGCATTTAATAATCATATATTTTAAAATGAAATAGCTGTTTAGCTTTCTAATATGTTATTGTGTTTTGTGCAACATGATTATAATAATTTCAATGTGAAAGCTATTGTAAACTTAAAAGGATCGCGATGTAATATATGAGAAGTATTTGAAGTGTTAGATGGTGTCAGACGTGCTATATTTAGAGATACGATATTTGGTTACTTGTTGGATGTCCCTCGTTTACAAGGGGATGGATTGTTGTTCCACAAAATGTTCCTTCATCATATACGTCCGGACGCTGTTTTATCTCCAGATGGAATAAAACGGTTATATTTTAGAGTAGACGATATGAAAATGGTATATTGGCCAGAAGAGTTTTGTTTGATAACCGGGTTGAAATTTGGGGAGTATCCAAAAAACATCGGGAAAAAAGTGTCAGAAAAAATAGTTAGTAGTAAAAAAAGATATTTATTGCATCAGCGGCTATTTCCGAACTATACAAATAGTTCGATGAAAATTGGTGACCTGAAAAGTTTTATTTTAAATCAGCCATTCTTAGAAGTTGACGACGTCGATGCAGTTAGAGTATGTTTGATATACATTTTGTGTGAATGTTTTTTTGAGAAAAGAAATAAATGATCGGGTGCCACAAGATTGAGTTTTTTTTTTTGCTGAGAATTTGGATGTCTAGAATATTTATATTATAACTATTTTTTTTGTTTTGTTAGTTTCGCTTGGGGTAACTATTTATGGGATTTTACGTATGATGACCTTGAGGATACATGAAACAGGATAAATAAATATTTATCACTTCCTGAGCATCGTTAAACTTTAAAATACACCGTCTCAGGATTTACGGCTCCAATTAACATATAAAAATTTACCGTCTCAGGATTTACGGCTCCAATTAGGGTATAAAAATTTACTTATATTTAAATGGTTTTATTGTTATGTTAGTTATTTTAATTTTAACTTTTATTACTATAATTGTAAAAGTTGTAGATATGAATATATGAGATGCTTACAACTGTTCGTGCTTGTGGATTTGTATTGAGAAAAAATAAAGACATGCTTCGGATGAAACGATGGAGTGAGACAAAAAAAATTGAAAGGGTTGATGTGAACAAGATTTTTTCAAAGATACATGTTTATAAATATTTTTTTTATTATTAATAAAATTCATTATTATACTTTTATATGCATTTTTAATATGTTCAATATTTTAGGAGGGACAACCACAAAAAAAATATATATCACCGAGTGATGATGAGATGACATCTTGTTATTATATGTCATTTCAAGAGTATGTATATGGTGAACGAAAATTAGTTCCATCCCCAGTATGAGACCATTTTAGAAGACAAGATGAATCTTCGTCTAGTGGTCGCTCTCATGGTAGAGGTAGGTGTAGTGGGAAACCTAACCCAAAGGAGGCGTTGAAAGGCTACATGCACTGGAACAACATGTGTTTACGAACCGAGAACCTAAAGATGTGTTTGTTGAAGAAGTGAATAATGAAGATCTATGGAATATCATCAGTTTTAAGGAACATGCAATATTGTAAACAAAATATGATGAATAGGTTAGTTACATGCCACATTTTTTTTTAATTTATTAACATATATGAATATTTGTGTTAATATTTTATATTTGAAAATGTACGTTGTAGAAGATGAAGTGATGAATAAAAATAATACAAATGAAAATATATTTGATGATATTGAAGACGATAAGGTTATTATAGATATTACATTTACGATTATAATAACTAATTTTTAATGTGTCTTTCGTTAATAAGTATAACGTGTTAATTTTAATATAAGAGTTGGAGGAGAGAAATGAGAATGCGGGTTGTAGTAGGAACAAATTTGATGATGATGTATTTGATGTAAATGATTATAATGAAGCTAAAGAGGTTGTTATACTTACATTTATTTTAATTTTTATTTAGTAGTTTGAAACATGTTTTAATTAGAGATTTTTGCTTATTAATTTAGGTGTCGGAGGAAGATGAAATACAAATTACGAGAAATCTAAATTATTATGATGCTTATGGTCTTGATGGCAAAGAAGTTACACCCGATAGGCCGATGGCTCAAAATCCATCAAAGTATTTGTGCCCTCCTTACACCGAGGTATTCGTTTAATTTAAAAACTTATATTGTAATAATATAAATTTTTTATGTGAATTATTTGAAAGATAGAGATCTAAATATTTCAATATTGTTTAGCTGCACACGACATCGGATCAAAAAAGAAAACCAAAAAGGAAGGTTGATATGAAATCAACAAGCCCTGTTCCTCCTTCAGCATTTGCTGTTGCTCACGACTTCTCCGTGTTGCGCCTGCAACCTTATGTAGCAGGCAGTGAGGTTGTGATCCAGAATTATTTATTTCATTCATATGACGTGCAACATCGTTTGTTTAATTTGGTGTTAGATAGAGAATCTTGGAACCCCTTGTTTAGGCATACACACAACAGATGGTTGGAGGGAGCGGTAAAATAATAGTTAATATATATTTTTAAAAGTATTTTCTTTTTTTAGTTAATAACAAAAGTCTCATAATTTGTGCAACATATCACTCTTTGGTATAGACTACTTATGGAGAGACGTTTTGATAGCGACCGACATACAATAATGCCTACAATTTTTTTTGTTTGCCATTCTCTGGATGAAAGGCATGATTGGAGGGCGTTTATAGCTGGTATTTCTAACTACACCAACTTCATGGTTGCTTGGTGGGATGTCGATATGGTAAACTAATTTTTTTTTTGAAAATATTATCGTTAATGTCGTTATGTTTTTGTATTTTTATTTGTAAACAAAATTTATTTATTTTTTTATCCTTATACATGTCCTATTTCCGATTCATTCAACTCATAATCACTGGTTATTTGGGGAACTACGATTGGCGAATATGGAAGTCCATATTTTATGAAAGTTGCGGTAGAGGGGCTTATGAAAAATTCAAATTTGATGGAACCTTTACCAAATTTGAAGCTCGGGTGGCAGATAATTTAGACAAGATTAACTATTGGGCCCGGAGGAACATCCTAAGGAATCTAATGAATATGCAATTCATATTCGAAACAAATGTTCCCCAACAAAGTAGTCATTTGGGAGATTGCGGTGTTTTTGTTTGTATGTTTATGGAACAATTAGTTTCAGGCCAACCAATACGTGAACTTATTGACCTAAGGAACGCGGCTTTAGAGTTTCGCTAACGGATGACAATTTTTTTTGGGGTCGAGTCTTGGTCCTATGTAGTTGGATTATATATTCGTATATGTCATTGTATGTTGGATTTAATGAACTATTAATAACTTCAATACTTACAACATAAGAACGACACCACCATTTGTTATAAAGTAACAAGTACACTGCTCTAAACATAACAACAAATACAACAATTTATTGATGTAACAACCTGAAAACTATGAAAACAATACTAAAAAGCTTACAACTTGTAAACAATAATTACCAAAAACAACACCTAACTACAAACCAAGGCTATCTTTAACTTCTTATTTTCTGATTGAAAGAGCTTGTTACTGTTAGCTATTTTAGCTATTACGATAGATGATTGGTCCTTCTGTTCATCAACCCAACTGATAAACCCGCAATTTGGTCCCTGTAAATTCAAACATTGACAATAAGAATTGTTGCCATATAATAATTAGGGTGTAAATATGAATGAAGTTAAGAACATGATACCATATATGGGAAAGCGTAAAATAATCTTCCTGGGTTTTTAGTTGTACACGAAATCCTAATGACATGTTCACCTCCGCAATTACAGTATGCCATTCGCCTTTTTTATGCAACGATATTTATACCAAAATTGACGACGCCTGTTTAAATGTTACTGAGGATGTCATCTTGGAAGCTGCTAAGGAGGAGTACAAGTCATTAAGTGACGGATCCGAATTCCAGTTTGAAGCCCCTTGGAATATTTTGAAATATGTCCCATTTATTTAATATCTATTTCTATTTAATAGGTGTGTACTAGGTTATTTTCGTGTATTAAGTTTGTATTTGATGCACCTCCTCTGTTTAATTTTAATAAATAAATGTTGGTTGCATTAGTGTTAACGACACTATAGAATACATTACTAACAACATTTCCATGAACCATTAAACTTACAACACTACAAATATTCCAACTCCGTGCCTTAAACTTAAACATTAAACTAACAACCATTAGATGAAACATTAAACTTAAAACATTACTACAAACAAAGCATTTAAATAAAAAATAGGTCCATGGGTTATTTATAACGGAAAATAGAGCGGACTACATGAAATACTGATTATTTTTAACAACCTTCCAAACGTCTTCTGTCACACCCCCAAACCAGAACGGCGGAATTGTTCGGGGGCGGATGACTTCATGTAGTATCGAAATAATTGAGTACATGGTAAAGAAAGTAAACACAAACATCATATATATAATTTGAAAGTTAGATTGTTATAAGATACTTGTTTCAAAAACAAATTACAATATCATGACAAAATGAGTTTAAAACTGACGCCTTAGCATCACTTCTCCAAAAGTTGGGGTTTACCTGTATTACTGAATCCCTGAGAAATACAAGTAGATTTTGAAAGAGTAGGTCAGCATTTAAGCTGGTGAGTTCATAAGTATTTGATGTCAATGTTTGTATGAATTTGAATAAATTTGTTTATAGATGTTTGAAAAATCCTAGAAAATCTCATATTTTCTACTAGTATAAATGTAGTGTTGTACTAAGACCCGACCGTTTTGAATATTTCCTTCTAGAAATCTGATGTTTTTCCGTAAGTGGGTGGCAGTTTAAAAGTTCCAAAACTATAATGCAATAGTATTTTTCATGCCTAGAATAGTAGATTTATGTGTGTATAAAATCGCTAATACATTTGATATCCTCGTAAATCAACATGTTTTTAATACTCCATGTGAGTTTTACAACCATGCTATTGACCCAGACTGCATGTAACAACGTTCTTTAGGCGTTGGAGTGTTATGACGTTTGTCACCCCAGGTCTACCGGTCTAACTGTAGCTAGCAATTTAGGTGCGGGATTGTCAATCCCATATAGATCTATACACAAGTATCACGCTCTCCCTACAAGAGATTTTGGTATATAATACAGGACTTTAACCGCATACTCAAAAGTACGTGAAGCCGAACATCTCACAAAACTTAGTATGAAATAGATTTACGTATGAAAATCTCGTTTGTTCTTGTATATGAAGGTATTTCTTTGATATAATACTTATAGTATGTAAAATCTCATGAATATCTAGTAAACTATACCTATTATAGTTTTTCCAAAAGTGTGTTTTGTATGTATGGTAAAACCTAGTGTAGTGTTGACTTTTTATGTAAAGTATAACGTTATTGGACATTTATACTCAATATATAAATGAAGTGTTTGACATTCGTGTAACATGTATATATTCTCAAAGGACAAGATGTTATTGAATAGGTGTTGCATGCGAACATTTTCATATGATAGTTAAGAATCACATATGATTTGTTATATAAGTGTAGTAAAAGTTTATTGTTTTCCACACGAGAGTAACTGTGTGTTTTACTTGTATTTCCCCCTTTTGAAAGCATATAAAAGCATTTATAAAGTAGTTGAAAACGTAGTTATAGGGGTATGAACTCACTTGATAGATTGAAGAAGGTGAGACGAAAACCGAGCAGAACTTTGACTCGCGAAAGCGGATTTCTCAAGATTCTCGGAAACTCGGGAGTGTAAAACTTTCCTTCGGAACTTGGATGTGAAGACCGGGGCTTCAGGATATTTCTTGCACGCAAAACGGAGTCAAAATGCCAGAGAAAGAGAGGAATTGAACAATTTTACCTGGAACCCTCGCATTCCTTTTATAGGGGGCTGAAGACCCTCGGTACGTTGGGCGTACCGAACATCATGCATGACCGCATCCTCGTCTGCCGGATCTCGGATGGGATGGGGCGTAGAGGCGTAGACCCTCGGTACTCTTTTGTCTGTCTCTTGAAGCTTTTAGTCGTTCCCGAATTTGTACAATCTTTTCAGTTGTTTCTCTTATAATTTTTGGTCCTGTGAGAGTACTGTTGGGTACTTGTTCCTTGGCTAGTTGTGTGTCACCCACTTCAACCCAACACAGTGGCGATCAGCACTTGCGGCCATATCGGGCTTCGAATGGAGCAACTTTAATGCTGGAGTGATAGCTATTGTTGTATGAGAATTCAACTAGTGGTAAATGAGTATCCCATGCTTTACCAAAATCGATTACACAAGCTCTTAGCATATCTTCCAAGGTTTGTATGGTCCTCTCACTTTGACCGTCGGTTTGTGGGTGGTAAGCGGTACTCTTGTCTAGTTTCGTTCCAAGAAATTTTTGTAGCGACTGCCAAAATCGCGAGGTAAACCTACTATCTCTGTCGTAGATAATGGATATTGGTACACCATGTAGTCGTACAGTCTCTCGGATGTATGTTCGAGCTAGATTCTCCATCTTGTCGGTTTCCTTTATGGGTAGGAAGAGTGCAGATTTTGTTAATCTATCGACGATTACCCAGATGGTGTCTAGCCCACCTGCGGACTTGGGTAATTTTGTTATGAAATCCATGGTTATCCGCTCTCACTTCCATTCGGGTATTTTAGGTTGTTGTAGTAATCCTGAAGGTTTTTGGTACTTTATCTTGACTTTGCCGCAAGTCAGACACTTGCCCACATAGGTAGCGATCTCTACTTTCATGTTCGGCCACCAATACAGTTTCTTGAGGTCCAAATACATCTTTTCCGAACCTGGATACACGGAGTATCGAGTCTTATGAGCCTCATTCATGACCATGTCTCTGAATCCACCTAACTTTAGTGTCAAGATCTGATCCATGAATTAACGAACTCCGTCGACCTTGACTTTAAGATTCTTATCCACCCCCCTTAAGCCTTCACCTGTCACATTCTCTGATTTCAAGGCTTCCCTCTGAGCTTCCTTGATTTGCGTGGATAGGTGTGAATGGATTGTCATGGTTAAGGATTTCACTCAGTGGCCCGAGTATTCCTTTCGACTAAGAGCGTCAGCTACTACATTCGCTTTTCCTGGATGATAACGAATTTCACATTCGTAGTCATTCAATAGTTCAACCCATCGTCTTTGTCTCATGTTGAGTTCCTTTTGATTAAGGATGTGTTGAAGGCTCTTGTGATCGGTAAAGATTGTGCATTTTGTGCCATACAGGTAGTGTCTCCAAATCTTTAAGGTGAAAACGACTACTCCCAATTCGAGGTCGTGTGTAGTGTAGTTGACCTCGTGCGTCTTGAGTTGTCTCGAGGCGTATGCGATGACCTTTCCTCGTTGCATTAGAGCACATCCAAGACCTTGATTAGATGCATCACAGTAGACCACGAAGTCTTCTGTTCCTTCTGGCAAGGACAATATAGGTGCGCTGCATAATGCTTGCTTCAGGGATTGGAAAGCAGCGTCTTGTTTTTCTTCCCAATTGAAAGTTACACCTTTCTGGGTCAAGGTGGTAAGTGGTTTAGCAATCTTCGAGAAGTTTTGTATAAACCTTCGGTAATAGCCAGCAAGGACCAAGAATTGTCGGATTTCTGTTGGGGTTCTGGGAGCTGACCAGTTCTCGATCACCTTGATTTTGGAAGGGTCCACGTGTATCCCGTCTTCGCTAACCACATGACCCAGGAAATCTACTTTCCAAATCCCAAATTTGCACTTTGAGAATTTTGCATATAACTTCTCTTTTCTTAGAGTTTCCAAGATTTGTCGGAGGTGTTGACCATGTTCTTCTTTATTCTTTGAATAAATTAGTATATCATCTATGAACACGATCAAAAATCTGTCCAGGAATGAATGACACACTCGGTTCATTAAGTCCATGAACATCGCCGGTTCATTTGTTAATCCAAAGGGCATCACTACAAACTCGTAGTGACCATAACGAGTTCGAAAGGCTGTTTTGGGGACATATCCTTCCAAGACTCGTAGCTGATGATACCCGGATCTCAAATCGATCTTTGAGAAATAACTCTCTCCTCGGAGTTGGTCGAACAAATCGTCGATGCGTGGTAAGGGATATCGATTCTTGATAGTGAGCTTGTTGAGTTCCCGGTAGTCGATGCACATGCGGAAAGACCCATCCTTCTTCGTTACGAACAAGAATGATGCTCCCCAAGGTCAGAAGCTTAGTCTGATGAACCCTTTGTTGAGTAGTTCGTTTAATTGGCTGGAGAATTCTTTCATCTCAGCTGGCGCTAGACGGTACGGCGATTTAGCTACTGGGGTAGCTCCTGGAATTAAATCGATCCTGAACTCGACTTGTCGTTCTGGTGGGACACCAGGATGATCTTCACGGAAGACATCAGGAAAATCGCAGACTTCTAGAATGTCTTTAAGGTCTTTCCCTTCTTTTTCCTTATCTACTACGTGGGCTAAGAAGGCATAGTACTCCTTACGCAAGTATTTTTGGGCTTTGATGCAAGAGATGATTTGTAAATTGGTACCGGGGTTGTCACCATAAATTACAAGAGTTTCGCCGTTTGGCAGGTTTAGGTGAACGGCCCTTTCATGACAAAGTATATCGGCATGGTGTAGGCTTAACCAATCCATACCGATGATGACATTAAAGCTCTTTATAGTGATCGACATTAGATCAATTCAAAATGAATGTTCGTTTAGAGTTAGTGTGCAGCCTATGTACATATCCTTTGTGCTTTCTGTTCTACCGTTTGCCATTTCTACTGTGAATATTTTATTGAGTGATTGAGGGTTCTTTTTTAGTATGTGCTTGAATTTAAGACTCACGAAACTCCTCTCCGCACCACAATCAAAGAGTATGCATGCATAAACATTATTGAAGAGAAACGTACCCGTAACCACCGTGGGGTCAACTATTGCTTCGTTCTGCCCTATTGCCAACACTCTTCTTATGCCGCCAGCATTCCTTGCCTTAGGGCAGTCCCTCTTGTAGTGTCCAGCCTCCCCACACCATAACACGCCTGGCCCACACCGACTCCAGGGACTTGAGTGATTGGTTGTGTCGGTGCCTTACAGAAACGAGCAGTGTGCCCCTTCTTGTTGCAGTTGTTGCAGTGCATCTACCGATAATTTCCGTTGTGATGGAAATAGCCTTTGTTGCATTTCGGTAGGTTCCAAGCGTATTGCTTCGCTAGTGCAGAGGTAACTGGAGCAGCAGTGTGGACTGCCACTAGTTGTTGTTTCTTGATAGGTTCCTGTGAAGACTGACCCTTCCTCTTGTTCCAAAACTTCTTCTTGCTATTGTTGTTGTTGGTACTGATGTTGTTGTTGTTGTTTCCTATGGTTTGCTCTGAGACAGCAGTTGCGAAGCCTTGACAGATTCCATGGTCAATGAGAGCTTGTGCCAACTGTTTGGCGCTATCAAAAGTGACTGGTTTGGAAGCTAGTACACTTCCTCGAATCTAGGGTGATAGTCCCCAGATGTATCTTTCGATCTTCTTGCTCTCTAGAGCAACCATCCCTAGGAAAAGGACTGCCAAATCACTAAACCTATTGGTATAGGTTGTGATGTCCGAGCCTATCATAGTAAGGCCCCAAAATTCCTGCTCTAGCTTTTGTACTTCGCCCCTTAGACAGTATTCTTGCATTAACAGTTGTTTTAGATTCTCCCAGCCCATAGAATTTTCCATTACCGCGGTTAGTGACTTGACGTGTCCATTCCACCACGTCAGGGCTCTCTCGGAGAATGTACAAGCAGCAAATTTTACCTTGCTCACTTCCAGACATGCACGGATCTCGAAAACCACTTTTGTTTTCTCTATCCATTGTGATAGAGTGTAACATCCCCCTCTGGCACGTATCACAATATCGCACCCCCAAACCAAGGATGGCGGAAACGTTCGGGGGTGGAGGACTTCATGTACAGTATCACAACAACGAATATAATAGTGCTCAAAGTAAATACAACCACCATAAATATAATTGAAAAAGTTACACCAAAGTATATGTTTACATGTTTCAAAAACAATTACATTATGATGACAAAAATAAATTGTTGGCGGTTTAACATCCCATCCTCAAAGCGATGAAGTTTTCCTGTTTCACTGATTTCCTGAGAATACAAGTAGTTTTGAAAAGTGTCAACAATTAAGTTGGTGAGTTCATAAGAGTTTTGTTTGAAGTAGAAACCATTTTCCTTGTAAAATCGATATAGTTTGATTTGCAGAAAATCCAATATTTTCTTAGTTAAGTGTGAATAGAAATATTCCTTTATGATGCATTAATGAACCCTAGGATGACCCGTAGAGTTCCTCTATAATCGTCCAGCGTATATAAGTTATATAAGATTTAAATTAGATAAAACGTTGAATATAGTGGGTCTGCCCTAGGTCCACAACCCAACGAGGAACATGAGATGAGGCGGGCACCACCAATTCTAGGCCAATCAAGACTAAATTCTTATAGGACTCAAACATATACGCTCAGCGATTATAGTTGAAGTCTAACAATTCTAGATGAAATATAGTTTGATTTCTAGAAAATCCAATATTTTCTTAGTTAAGTGTGAATAGAAATATTCCTTTATGATGCATTAATGAACCCTAGAATGACCCGTAGAGTTCCTCTATAATCGTCCAGCGTATATAAGTTATATAAGATTTAAATTAGATAAAACATTGAATATAGTGGGTCTGCCCTAGGTCCACAACCCAACGAGGAACAGGAGATGAGGCGGGCACCACCAATTCTAGGCCAATCAAGACTAAATTCTTATACGACTCAAACATATACGCTCAGCGATTATAGTTGAAGTCTAACAATTCTAGATGAAATATAGTTTCAATATCATAATAACTATCTTAAGTGAACCTGGTACTTTGTATCGGTACTCCCTTTTTGTATAGAGACCCGGCACTTTGTATTTGTACCCCTTTTTGTATAGAGACCCGACACTTTGTATTTGTACCCCTTTTTGTATAGAGACCCGACACTTTGTATTTGTACCCTTTTTGTATAGAGACCCGGCACTTTGTATTTGTACCCCTTTTTGTATATAAACCCGACACTTTGTATTTGTACCCCTTTTTGTACGAGTATGTTATGTAAATGATCATAAACTATACCTATTATAGTTTATTTAAAATGTTTGAAATGTATATGTACCCTAACTATACCTATTATAGTTTGGTATATTTCTTTGTGGTGTTTAAGAATCCCATTCTATGGAACTCAAATGTATAGTACATTATAGCTATGTTTAACTTGTTTTGTCTTGTACTAATGATTATGATGGAGGATTCTTATAAATTCAGCAAGTAATTTCCTATTATATAAATATATCATAACAAGAAATACATGTAATGTATGAAGTTATCAAAGTTTTAACACTTTGCTCAACATGTTACAAAATGTTTTGATAGTTAGAAGCTATTAATTAATTCTTAGTCTTTCAGCACTGTTTTAGAAAAATCATAGAAAACTCATACGAAGTCGAAAACTAGATCCGTAAATTCTGAGAGTTCACAAAATGTGTCTAGTTTACTCATAGTTTTTATCAAGATTTTTAATGACCTCAAATTTGGGTGAAAAAGTCCATAATCACAGACTGGTCCGGATTGGTGTTTGAAATGATAGGCAGTTTTGTAAAATTCACCATAAATTGTAGAAAAATCGTATGGAGATGTGCAAGTAGTCATTTTAAAGCTAAGAACTTGAACTATTTGCACCTTGTACAGTTTTGAAAAATAAAATGTTTAAGTTGTCCAAAACAGTCCGTGAATGGAGTTGAACTTTTCTGATGAAGGCTGTTAGAAAATTTTAGTTATGTTCTTAGTGTTTTAACTTGTATTCCCCCCCTGAAAACTTGAGAAAACATGAAAATGTAGGGGTATGAACTCACCTTGAGTGATTTCAGTAGATAAGTATTGAAGAAGAGAAGTGTTCAACCCAAGAACACTTGAAGAATCACTTGAAGATTTGAAGCTCTAATGCTAATATGATGGAGTTTGTGTAAGATATTCATGATTTGAGTAGAATGAAGTGAAATAATCATAAGGAGGATGAATTATACTTACTAAGAGTGGAAGAACACTTGAAAATCAGCCTTGAATCTCGAAATTGGAGTGGGAAAAGTTTGAGACAAAAGTGGTGTTTGATACTTAGTGAAATGAGGGCAAATGAGAGAAAATGAGGAGAGAGGATGTTTGTTCCAGCTCTAAAAACGTGAGAATGAGTGTAAATTGAGTGTGAGGGACATTGAAGTGACCTAGGTAAGGTGGGGAGGTGTGGTTAGTCAAAGAGTGGGTGTGGGGTGGTTGCTTGTGACATTGGATAAGACAAAGTCAACACTCCACCTTTAATAATTCACCCATTTGATTTTTATTATTTAGATAATGATTTTCATCAAAATATGTTTAAATTATGAATATTTAGAGTTTATTATGTTAAAATATAATTTCAGGAGAAAATCCCGCTTTAAAATCACGAAAAACGGGCTTAAAATGTTAAAAATATCAAAAATGGGCTAAAAGTGACAAATTTCCGAATTCTGGCCGAGGTTCGGCCTTCTGATGTTGAAACCGATAGGAGGGAGGGTAGAAACCGAGAGGGAAGAAGAGGGAGAGTAGGAACCGAGATGGGAGAAAGGAGAGAGAGGGAACCGAGAGAGGAGAAGAGAGACCGAGAGAAGAGAAGAGACAGAGAGGCGGAGTAGAGACCGAGAGTGAAGAAGCAACAGAGAGGAGAGGATGCAACAGAGAGGCGGAAGGCGAACAGAGAGTGAGAAGCGACAGAGACCGAGGCTCGGTCTCACCTACAGTGATTCGGTCCTCCGTTTTCGGCCAACAGAGGCTCGGTTCGTCCAGGAGAGAAGGCGACAGAGACCGAAAGCAGAGAAGAGAACAGAGAGGAGAGAAAGAAGCAGAGACCGAGAGGAGCAGAGACCGAGGCTCGGTCTCGCATGCCTCAGTCAACAGAGGCTCGACTCTGGTCCTAAGAGGCCTCTCTTCTTGGTTTCGGTTCCTAAAGCCTATTTTTCTCGTTTTCGCCCCGTTTTAAGCCGTTTTTGACCCGGTTAAGGGCCGGAATGACCCGAATGATTCTAAAAAGTTACGGGAACTATTTGAGGGAGATTTGGGAGAGATTTATCATACTTGGAGAGATTTGGGAGAGATTTGACATTCTTGGAGAGATTTCTCATACAAAGAGATATTTGAGAGAGGTTTCACATACTTGGAGAGATTTGACATTCTTGGAGAGATTTCTCATACAGAGAGATATTTGAGAGAGATTTGGGAGAGATTTCTCATACTTGGAGAGATTTGGGAGAGATTTGACATTCTTGGAGAGATTTCTCATACAAAGAGATATTTGCGAGAGTTTTCACATACTTGGAGAGATTTGGGAGAAATTTGACATTCTTGGAGAGATTTCTCATACAAAGAGATATTTGAGAGAGATTTCACATACTTAGAGGGATTTGGGAGAGATTTGACATTCTTGGAGAGATTTTTCATACAAAGAGATATTTGAGAGAGATTTCACATACTTAGAAGGATTTGGGAGAGAATTGACATAGAGAGAGATAGAGTGAAAACGATTGAGAGAGGTTCCATGTGGGACAGTTGTGAGTGTCCGGCATCGCAATGCATGGTTCGTAAACCCTGTTAAGCCTTGTTTAAGGATCCTACACACTCCCGATGAGTAAGCATCATTGTTTTATCGGTTTGGCTTGCCACTTACCGCAACTTTTAGGTTAAAGAGATCTAGTTGTACGTACTTTTCGATTTATGTTTTCTTATCAGAATAGCAAGTTGTTTAGTAAATGTTGAACGTAAGTCCTAGTACACAAGGGTTAGTTGAGCTGACTTGCTGACTTTATTTGACTTTGAATTGACCAGAATTTGACGGTTGTCACACACAATATTGTCCGCTTTGGGCCACTCGGCACGAGGACTTCCCAGAGGGTCACCCATCTTGGTACTACTCCCTCCCGAGCACGCATAACTACAGAGTTCTTATGGGATCTGCTGCCCTCACGGCTTTAAAACATGTTGTGATAGGGAAGGTATCCACACCCCTTATAAGGAATGCTTAGTTCTCCTTCCCAGCCGATGTGGGATCAGATCTAACCCACTTTCACCCCCCATTATAGGGTTCGACGTCCCCATCGAACACATCGACCCGTGCCCTGGCTTTGATACCATTTGTAACATCCTCCTCTGGCACGTATCACAATATTGTCCGCTTTGGGCCACTCGGCACGAGGACTTCCCAGGGGGTCACCCATCCTGGTACTACTCCCGCCCGAGCATGCTTAACTGCAAAGTTCTTATGGGATTTGCTGCCCTCACGGCTTTAAAACGCGTTGTGATAGGGAAGGTATCCACACCCCTTATAAGGAATGCTTAGTTCTCCTTCCCAGCCGATGTGGGATCAGATCTAACCCACTTTTTTGTAACATCCCGAAATAGCAAGAGTTGAGTGGAAGGGCTAAAAGTGTAATTTGGGAAAGAGTGACTCGGCGAGTCAATGAGATGGACTCGGCGAGTAGAGTCGCGACTTGGTCGCGTGTTAAATAGCCGACTCGGCGAGTCAATGAGATGGACTCGGCGAGTAGGCGCTGAGTGGAGAAAACCCTAATTCTCGGGGTTGAGCCCTATATAAAGAGCATTATGTTTCCTCCCCAACCTCTTTATCACCCTTTGAGTCCCTGAAACCCTAAAATCGTGGAGAAGCACCATTGATGAGTGGATTGGGGCTTGGAGAAGTATTTGTTGAAGAAGGTTTGGAAGTTTGAAGGTGTGGAGCAAGGGGCTTTGCTTGGATTCGAGTTCCTTGCAGATTGGGGCGTTCTTTCGAGGTAATATTTCGTTCTTAGGCTGCTGTTATCTTGTTTATTCATTTTGGGGTTTGAGGGAGGCTTATCTTGGGTGGTATTGGAATCTAGAGGTTAGATCTGAGGTTGCTACCTAAGATCTGGAATGGAGGAGAGTTGGAATGCAGGAAAGTCCCTGTGTTGAGTGGTGGATGAAGCTATCTTGTCCCAAACCTTAGCCCTAATGTGGAAAATGCTTAGATCTCTTTGGATTCACGTAAAGATTGCCACTTTACGTGATGGATGAGTTGTAGGAGGCTAGATCTATGTTTTGGATCAATTGCATGGTCTGGAACGCTTCTGTTTGGATGCAGACCGATGGTACTCGGCGAGTCACATAGGTGGACTCGACGAGTTGCTTGAAGATGAGCTGGAACTCGACGAGTTGGATGAACAACTCGGTGAGTAGGTTGAAGATAGCCTTAGACTCGGCGAGTCTGTTCTCGGACTCGGCGAGTCTTGTCGAAGAGTCCCAACATTTTCTGGTTGAGTCGAAGAATCGGCGAGTCAAGGGATGACTCGGTGAGTTAGGTGCGAGTGGACTCAGAGTTGTTGGACTCGGCGAGTCTCGGGGTGACTCGCGAGTTAGGTCGCAAATTGAGTGAAGTTTTGAGTTGGGAACTCGGCGAGTCATAGGGTTGACTCGGTGAGTAGGGTCAGTCAGGGGTTGACTTTGACCCAGTCTTTGACCAAGGGTTGACCAGTGGTTTCCAGGGGTATTTTGGTAATTGTTGATTATGGTTTTGAGTTCAGTGCATTGGTGGCTGTCCAGTGGTGGTGATCATATCAATGATCGAAGCAGCTTGGGTTATCTGTTCAGTCGGCAGTTTCGAGGTGAGTTATCCTCACTATATCTATCGGGTTTAAGGCACCAAGGCTGACCCTTTTATCGGATGGAAATTCGGGTAATTGTCTGTTGTATGATATTGCGGGATATGGGCCGGAAGGCATTACGTTATGGGTCAGAAGGCATTACATGTTGCGGGCCGAAAGGCAATGCGATGTGGACCGGAAGTTCATGGCCTGGAAAGGCGTATGTGCATAATTATTATGTTGGCTTAGTCGTAGGGTGATGTTCTGCTAGTGATCGGCTAGGCTGGTATCTTGGTTAGGGTAATGATATGTTATGTGATCTGTTGATCGATTTGCTAACTGTGAACTGTTATATGATTACATGTTATGTGTATGATTGTCTGGTCTGGAGTGTAACTCGGTATGCATGGTTGTTCTATGTTCTGTCATGATATATATATGCTTTTACGTTGTGGGCCGGAAGGCGATATGTTATGGGACGGAAGGTAATATGTTATGGGCTGGAAGGCAAGGTGTTATGGGCCGGAAGGCGATATGTTTTGGACCGGAAGGTTGTGGCCTGGAAGGGCGTATATATGGTTGGTATTTTGGGGGTATCTGACTAAGCTTTCGGGCTTACAGTTCTGGTTTTTATGTTTTCAGGTTTTCAAGAGTCTGTGGCAAGGCAAAGGCGTGATCGTACCTCTCCTCGTGTTGGTGTTTTATGAAATGGACTTGGGAAAATACTCTGTTAAATAATGTATTGAAAACCTTTTTGTAACAATGTTATTAAAATGGATTGTTTTGAAAAGTTTTAATTGTTTCGAAATTTTGGTCATTACAAGTTGGTATCAGAGCCTTGGTTTGAGTGAATTGGAGGAACACTTGTGTGACTCCAGTCTCAAATCGAGGAAGGTTTTAAAAGAGAAATTAAAATGGTTTTAAAATTAAGTAAAAGGAGGACGTGGAGGTACGATCAGCCGGAGCCAGTAAGTAACCCCAAATTACCATTCACGACATTTGTTTATTTGAGTTTTGATAGAACAGCATGCTAGTGTTAGGCTAGGGATCTTCAGGATTTCATGATAATGTTGCCTGTTTTATGATGCCTGCTAGCCTATTGTTTTCCTCTGTCGAGATTTCCAATTTTCCTCTAGGAGTGAGGATCGAGCGCTTGCTATGAACATTTGTCGCTAGGGTGTTGTGGTAGTACTTCATACAAATATGGGTAGGTGTGGAAGGTAGTATGGTCCCGTACTACTGAAAGCACAGGACCCATACGCATATCAGGGAAACCATGACCTCTAGGGTTGGGTTGAGAGTGGGTTCCCGGGATAGTGGGAAGAGTCTGAGGTTTTCTAGTATATTTTCAGTATGGAGATTTCGAGGCATGCTGGAAGTGGATCCGGGTCAGGATCGGGTACAGGAGGAGGAGTTGCGGACGGGTCAGTACCGCCCGAGATTATTGGTCAGATGAGCTCGTGCGAGTTGGGTGCGAGGATTCGTGAGAGCCTGCATGATGAGGTTGCCACATTGTTCCGGGCCGAACTGCCAGAACTGTTTGGGTCGATCAAGACCGCCATGGTTGAGTATTTTGATGAGTGCTATGCGGCTCTCGCAGAGACGGCTTCCGCGGCGGCTCTAGTGGCTGTAGCAGCGGTAAGGGGAGGAGCTGATAGGGATTTTCAGTATCGGGACTTCAATAATACGGAGCCTCCCACCTTCGATGGGGTTCAGAACCCGATTGTTGCTATGAGATGGTTATCGGACGTGGAGGGGTGTTTCTTCATGTGTTCATGCCCTACTGATCTGAGGGTGAGGTGTGCTCTGAACCTGTTGAGGCTCGGGGCGAAGGATTGGTGGAGATTGATCACGGGGTCATACTCGGATGCGCAGAGGGTTGCGGTTTCATGGGATCAGTTCAGAGAGATGTTCATTATCCGTTATGTTCCGCAGGTAGAGAGGGACAGGTTGGCTCAGGAGTTCCTTGAGCTGAAGCAGGATTCAGAGTTGGTGACTGAGATCACTAGGATGTTCACTGAGAGGGCGATGTTTTGCCCTGAGTTCGCTTCGGAGCAGGCTCAAATGTTCCGATATCTGAGTATGCTAAAGAGAGACATCACACAGTTTGTGTCCGCACAGAGGTGCGGGACATTGTTGGAGTTGCAGTAGGCCGCCAGGCGGCGTGAGTTAGAGATTGAGTTGCAGTTGCGTGAGCCGAGGCAAGCTTCGGTTCAGTCGGAGCCGGCAACGAAACGGTCTAAGACCGTTGATTCCAGGATGGGGGATCTGAGCAGTCACACTTGTGGGAAGTGTGGGAGGAGTCACACCGGAGTTTGCAGGTCCGGTGGTGCATGCCGCAAGTATGGAAAGGAGGGGCACTATGCGAGGGATTGTCGACGGTCAGCGTCGGTTCGGGATTTGAGGATTTGCTATCATTGTCGTCAGGTTGGACATATGAGGGTCAACTGTCCACAGTTTTCCGCGGGACCGGTGCAGGCTCCAGCACCGACCACTTTGAGGATTTTAGGAGAAGGTCAGGGTGGAGCGGAGCCCCCAAGGGCTCAGGGTCGTGCTTATCAGCTTGCGGCAGAAGAGGTCAGAGCAGTGCCGGATGCAGCTGCGGGTATGTTTCTTTCTTGATGTCATGTTATCTTGTGATTATTATGGTGTATTGTTGTGCGGGTATCTTGGTGTGGTTTTCGATGCGGTATTCGTCGTTTTGCGGGTTGAGGTTATGGTTATGGATTCGTGTTTCGGGTTTTCGTCTTGGTATCCATTATTCCTTGAGGGTTTGGCATGGTTATGGATCTGTGTTTCGGGTTTTCATCCTGGTATCCGTTGTTCCTTGAGGGTTTGGCATGGTTATGGATTCGTGTTTCGGGTTTTCGTCTTGGTATCCATTGTTCCCTGAAGGTTTGGTATGGTTATAGTTTGGTGTTTTGTGCTTTCGTTGGTTATCATTCGTGAGGGTTATTAGTGGAGATGCGACATTGGGTTGAAGGTCGGGAAGCATCGGCTTCCCGAAGAGTGGTTAGATACAGTTTGAGTTTCTTTCGAGCGGGCTAATCAGTGTTGATGTGAGATCTCGTTAAGGTTGTTTATGCTTGTGGGAATCAGTCAGCGTGTAAGTGTTTTCTTTGTGCAGGGTTGTTCTGGAAGGTCGGTGATGGCGACCGGTGGTTGTTAAGTAGTGCTATAAGTGGGGGAGAGTTGGAGAACTCTCTGGGAGATCGATGAGTATTTTAGAGTGCTTAGCTGTTGGGATTCAGCAGTGTTCTGTCAGCCTAGAGTATAGGCTGATAGGAGCGAGTGTCGGGCATGCGGGGCGGGATACCGACCTAGGGCGTTTGATTGTGGACGCCTGGGAGCAGGTCGGGATCGAGTATGTATGATGGAATTAGAGTTCGGAACCCCCTAGAGGGCTAGAATGGTATGCATGGGAGGATTCCTGGGGGCGATAGCTCGGAATGATGAATGCTTGTTGAGCGGTCCAGAACGGACTGAAGGCCTGGTAAGACGGTCCAGTCATGCTGAAGACTCTACAGGTATAGTTGGATCAGTTTGAGGATATGGATTGGGCATGTCGCAGTGTGTTTGCATTAGAAGGTCTGGCCCCGGGTAGTGATCTTGGTGAGTTGAGATGGTGTATGGGCTTGAGAGTCCCTGCGATGAGAGTCAGAGTATGTGTGTTGGATGGATAGCGGATACGCTATGAAAGGGTGGTGTAGCGTTGGGCGAGCACTGTGGCACTTGTTGGAGTGACATTGTAGTCGAGTGGTTTCCTTGGTAAAGGAAGAGAGAGTGAGGTGTAACTCCAAGAGGGAGTGCAAGTTCACGGAAGTGAAAGCGGCAGAGCAGAGTTATGATTAGAGTGATTCGAGTATGGTTGTTGAGCCGCAGGTTTGCAGCAGTGGAATAGGAGCTCATCCGGTTTGGGATGCCTGCTGAGGTTGCGAAGGGAATTCCGTAGGTGTAGAGCCAAGAGGCTCGGAAGGGATGCAGGGCGAGAGTCTTGGACTCTCAGTGTGATTCTGATCAGGGTATGGGGTATGTATTAGTGGTTTATCCCGGGGGATGTTTGAGGATATTATCAGTGTATCAGGTCTTCCCAACCTGAGGGTGTTAGAGCTAGTCCAGCATGTGTATGCGATTGCAAGGGGAGAACTCGTGAGAGGTGCTTTGAGATTGAGAATGGGTCTCTCAGTCGTCTCGGAACGGATTGAGTGGGATTCGGATCGGGGATCCGATGGTTCATGGTTTTCTAACCCTTATGGGTCGAGTGATTATTAAGATTTGGGGCAGTAATGCATCTTGGGTAATTCTCGGTTATTGACTGTGATTATCAGAGGGTACAGCCGGTCCCCGGTTAGAAACGACGGTCAGGACACCGTAAGGGAAGGGAAAGTGTGTTCGAGTTTCGACGGGTATGCCTTGTGGGACCTGGTCCGGTTAAGGCCAGATGGCGCGTTGTGGGAACATCTTTGGAGTTGTATTGCTGTAGGCTTCGGGGGGCGAAGCCTAATTTAAGTGGGGGAGAATTGTAACATCCCGAAATAGCTAGGGTTGAGTGGAAGGGCTAAAAGTGTAATTTGGGAAAGAGTGACTCGGCGAGTCAATGAGATGGACTTGGCGAGTAGAGTCGTGACTTGGTCGCGTGTTAAATAGCCGACTCGGCGAGTCAATGAGATGGACTCGGCGAGTAGGCGCTGAGTGGAGAAAACCCTAATTCTCGGGGTTGAGCCCTATATAAAGAGCATTATGTTTCCTCCCCAGCCTCTTTATCACTCTTTGAGTCCCTGAAACCCTAAAATCATGGAGAAGCACCATTGATGAGTGGATTGGGGCTTGGAGAAGTATTTGTTGAAGAAGGTTTGGAAGTTTGAAGGTGTGGAGCAAGGGGCTTTGCTTGGATTCGAGTTCCTTGCAGATTGGGGCGTTCTTTCGAGGTAATATTTCGTTCTTAGGCTGCTGTTATCTTGTTTATTCATTTTGGGGTTTGAGGGAGGCTTATCTTGGGTGGTATTGGAATCTAGAGGTTAGATCTGAGGTTGCTACCTCAGATCTGGAATGGAGGAGAGTTGGAATGTAGGAAAGTCCCTGTGTTGAGTGGTGGATGAATCTATCTTGTCCCAAACCTTAGCCCTAATGTGCAAAATGCATAGATCTCTTTGGATTCACGTAAAGATTGCCACTTTACGTGATGGATGAGTTGTAGGAGGCTAGATCTATGTTTTGGATCAATTGCATGGTCTGGAACGCTTCTATTTGGATGCAGACCGGTGGTACTCGGCGAGTCACATGGGTGGACTCGATGAGTTGCTTGAAGATGAGCTGGAACTCGACGAGTTGGATGAACAACTCGGCGAGTAGGTTGAAGATAGCCTTAGACTCGGCGAGTCTGTTCTCGGACTCGGCGAGTCTTGTCGAAGAGTCCCAACATTTTCTGGTTGAGTCGAAGAATCGGCGAGTCAAGGGATGACTCGGTGAGTTAGGTGCGAGTGGACTCAAAGTTGTTGGAATCGGTGAGTCTCGGGGTGACTCGACGAGTTAGGTCGCAAATTGAGTGAAGTTTTGAGTTGGGAACTCGGCGAGTCATAGGGTTGACTCGGCGAGTAGGGTCAGTTAGGGGTTGACTTTGACCCAGTCTTTGACCAAGGGTTGACCAGTGGTTTCCAGGGGTATTTTGGTAATTGTTGATTATGGTTTTGAGTTCAGTGCATTGGTGGCTGTCCAGTGGTGGAGATCGTATCAGTGATCGAAGCAGCTTGGGTTATCTGTTCAGTCGGCAGTTTCGAGGTGAGTTATCCTCACTATATCTATCGGTTTTAAGGCACCAAGGCTGACCCTTTCATCGGATGGAAATCCGGGTAATTGTCTGTTGTATGATATTGCGGGATATGGGTCGGAAGGCATTACGTTATGGGTCGGAAGGCATTACATGTTGTGGGCCGGAAGGCAATGCGATGTGGACCGGAAGTTCATGGCCTGGAAAGGCATATATGCATAATTATTATGTTGGCTTAGTCGTAGGGTGATGTTATGCTAGTGATCGGCTAGGTTGGTATCTTGGTTAGGGTAATGATATGTTATGTGATCTGTTGATCGATTTGCTAACTGTGAACTGTTATATGATTACATGTTATGTGTATGATTGTCTGGTCTGGAGTGTAACCCGGTATGCATGGTTGTTCTATGTTCTGTCATGATATATATATGCTTTTACGTTGCGGGCTGGAAGGCGATATGTTATGGGCCAGAAGGCAATATGTTATGGGCCGGAAGGCAAGGTGTTATGGGCCGGAAGGCATTATGTTATGGGCCGGAAGGCGATATGTTTTGGACCGGAAGGTTGTGGCCTGGAAGGGCGTATATGTGGTTGGTATTTTGGGGGTATCTCACTAAGCTTTCGGGCTTACAGTTGTGGTTTTTATGTTTTCAGGTTCTCAGGAGTCTGTGGCAAGGCAAAGGCGTGATCGTACCTCTCCTCGTGTTGGTGTTTTATGAAATGGACCTGGGAAAATACTCTGTTAAATAATGTATTGAAAACCTTTTTGTAACAATGTTATTAAAATGGATTGTTTTGAAAAGTTTTAATTGTTTCGAAATTTTGGTCGTTACATAGAGCCATTATCCCTCCGGACCTGTTAAAAGTCATGGGCTTGCTATTTGTGAAGTCCTTGAAGGTACAATCCTTTGAACGACCTTGACGTTGGCCATTCGTAGAGCTATTCACTCCTCCTCCTGACCCATTATTACTCATCTGTGCCATTGTTGCTGTTACTGTCGCTGTTACAATAGCTATCAATGCGGCATTTTCCGTCGATGGAGGGGGTGGTGGTGGAGGTGTTGCGTTGTTGACACTGCGTGTAGATCTACGGGGCGACATTGTGCTGATAAAGAAATAAATGATGAACATAAGTTTTTAGTGTGTTAATAAATTTTTCATTTTTATCAATTTATAAATTCGACTGACCTACCCAAGGTTTAGTGTAACGACCCGTTCCCGGTACGTTAATTCATTAGTAATTGTTGTAAGTTTTCAAGAGGGACTCGGCGAGTTCTAGCCTGACTCGCCGAGTAGGGTCGCGTCTTCGAGCACGCGTGAGCCGGGGACTCGGCGAGTCCATATCCCTAACTCGGCGAGTCCATCCGTCTGGGTGAAACCCTAAATCCCCGGGTTGCCCACTATTTATACCACCTTATAGCCCCCATCCTCGCCTCCCTCACCCTGAGAACGCAGTGTTAGAACCCTAAACCTCCCTTGAAGAGCTTATATGTGTTTTGGTGCCATTTTGTGAAGGTGTGAAGAAGGAAAAGAAGAAAGAAGCAAGGAGAAGTGTGGTAGTGCAAAGATCCAAGGCCAAATCAGAGTCAATTGAGCCGAGGAGATTCAGGAGCAGCAGCCGTTAGCTTCCCGAGCCACACACTCAGCAGCCAGCTTACGAGGTGAGTTTCCTTCCAGTAGGAACGGGTCTAAGGCCACAATTCCGGCCCGTCCAGTTAGCAGTAGTTTCCGGATTTAGGTCCGATGCAGTAGTTAGTATGTTCGATGCCTTCGTGGCTCGAACAGGATTTTGTGTGCTATATGCGTTAAGTATTATGTGTTCCGGGCTACGGCCCGATGTAGTATGCCGTATATGTGTTTATGCTAGTTGATGTGTTATGCTATGCCATGTTCAGTCAGTCAGTTCCGGACTTCGGTCCGATGCAGTTAGTTCCGGACATTGGTCCGATGCAGTTAGTTCCGGACATTGGTCCGATGCAGTTAGTTCCGGACATTGGTCCGATGCAGTTAGTTCCGGACTTCGGTCCGATGCAGTTAGTTCCGGACTTCGGTCCGATGCAGGGGACAAGGTCCCAGTCAGTTCCGGACTATGGTCCGATGCAGGGGACAAGGTCCCAGTCAGTTCCGGACTTCGGTCCGATGCAGTTTCCGGGCTTCGGCCCGATGCAGTGGGCAAGGCCCAATATGTGTTTATATGTTATTGTATGGTATGTGGTATTTTGGGGGAGCTCACTAAGCTTCGTGCTTACAGTTTCAGTTTGGTTTCAGGTACTTCTGCAAGCAAAGGGAAGAGCTCGGGGTGACAGCATCGCACACACCACAGTATAGCTTTTATCCTGGGGATGTCTTTTGATGTTTTGGATTGATGTAGTATGATACAGTTTTCCGCACAATATTTTATTATGTTTTGGGGATACATCACGTATGTTTTATGTTATGATACTTACATTATGGTTTTGATTATATTGAAAAACGAAAATTTTTGGGTCGTGTTTTTGGGTCGTTTCAAGTTGGTATCAGAGCCCTGGTTTGAGGGATTCGGATACACTTCCGGGTGTATCTGAACTCAAACTAAGGGAAATAGAAGATTTTAGTAAAATAAAAATGTTTTACAAAAAGAATTTTGAAAGCACTTAGAAAGAAAAAATTGTTTTTAACAAGATAGAGGTGTGTGCATGCGGTCAGCCGAGCTCAAGTAAGTACTCCCAAATTACCCATACAAGTTATTTGTTCAGTTTCAGTTTTAGTAGAACAGCATGCTAGTATAGGGCTAAGGATCTAGGAGAATGCCTTATGTGCCTGCTTATGTGTTACAGCTTTATGAGTATTGCATGCTAGAATTGAGTAGACAGCAGTAGGATAGCCTGTTTAGGTTATGCCTGATAGTGTGAGCTTAGCATCCTATGCTAGTGCAGTTTCTTGTTATAAGAATAGTTTTGCCTGAGTCTGTTTCCCTTGTCTGAATGCTGCTTGCTTCGTGCTTGGTGGGGTTCTGAGTAGTGGGAGTTAGCCATTAGGTGAACACGTCACACCACATGTGATCAGGTTTGAATAATCCCAGAGTGCTGGAACTGGCCCTATTGCGCAGCTCTTGTTTGAGTCCAACCGTTGTAGGGACGGATCTTTTACTTGAAGGATTATCTGATCCTCATCACATGTGATGGTGTTTAGGTGGTGGCTAACTGGCATTATGAGGAGACCTACAGCAGCTGAGGACCAGTCGTGTTAAGCTTGAGGTTTCCCTAGGACAAGCCTAGGATGAGAGTAGCAGAGAATGGCAGTAGTAGAAGTGACTTGGTGGAGTCAAGGCAGTTCTTGAGGAAAGTACGGATAGATGTGGAAGGTAGTATGGGCCCGTACTACTGAAAGCAGAGGATCCGTACTCGAATCAAGGAAGGCCAAGACAAGACCAGGAAGCTAGTAGTAGTATCATGATCCCTTGAGATATTTCAGTGTTCTGATGTTGTTATGAAATGTTTCAGAATGGTAGTTTTGCGTCCGAGACCAGCAGTCGGCAGCTCAGATGCCGGAGGGGGATCAGGATCGGGATCAGGCCCGGAGGTCGGGCAGATGGATGAGCAGACCAGAGAGTTCCTTTCTTCTGAGGTTACCCGCATCATACTGGAGCAGACTCCTGTGATCTTCGGTTCGATCAAGGAGGGTATTTTAGAGCTGATGGATGAGAGATTGAGTACTTTCCGTGCTGAGATGGCGGCCGTGATGGGGTCGCGCACACTTACGTTCAGGGAGTTCAGGGCATGCGGAGCTCCAGACTATCATGGGGCGCGGGACCCCATAGCGAGTACTAGATGGTTGGCGGATGTGGCCAACGCTTTCCGCATTAGCAGGTGTCCCGAGGGGGACAAGGTCAGATTGGCGTCCTGTCTCCTGAAGGACAGGGCACGGGATTGGTGGGAGGAGGTCGGACATGCCATCGGGGATGATGCGGCATTGGATGCCATGACCTGGGCTGATTTCTCTACCAGGTTCAGGGCAGAGTTTGCACCAGTCATTGAGGTGCAGCAGTTAGCTAGGGAGTTTCAGGACCTTACCCAGACTACAGAGACAGTGGCGGAGATCACCGCCAAGTTCAGGGAGAGGTCCCTTCTTGTTCCTCAGTATGCAACCGATGAGGAGATGAAGAAGGCCTGTTATCATGAGATGTTGCGGAGTGACATCCGCATGTTTGTGAGCCGGTCCAGTTGTAAAACGTTGGACGACATGATTGCCAGAGCTAGAGAGAGGGAGATTGATCTCGAGATGGAGAAGAAGAGGAAACCGGAGGCGGTTTCGGGTTCAGGAAGTGTGGGCAAAAAGCCCAAGGTTTCAGATCACAGGTCCAGGAGTCAGCAGAGCCACGGTCGGTGTGGCAAGTGTGGGAGATTGCACGAGGGGGCGTGCGAGGCAGGGAGTTCCGGCTGCTACAAGTGCGGTCGGACTGGGCATTTGAGTAGGGATTGTACGGTCCCTGCTACTACGGTTACAGCATCAGATCTGATTTGCTTCCAGTGCAATCAGAGGGGACATAAAAGGTCCCAGTGCCCCAGTTTAGCTGCAGCAGGGAAGGTGGTTGCACCTGTCCCTGCCACCTTGAGGATTACGGATGGCCGACAGGGCCGATCTGATGCGCCAGTGGCGAAGAGCAGGGCATTTCAGATGACAGCAGAGGAGGCGCGAGCGACTCCTGATGTGGTGACGGGTATGTATCTTTCCTCCATCTCTTTAATTGTTATTATATCGGTTGAGTATTACTTATGTGGGTATGTTCTATTTAGGGTCGTTCTCTGTGAACGGCATTTCTGCTTTGGTATTGTTCGATTCGGGGGCTACCCGATCATTTGTATCGCTTGCGCTTAGCAAGAGATTTAGCAGAGCTCCAGGGGAGCTGGATTGTCCATTAGAGGTTGAGATAGCAGATGATAGGACCGTGAGGGTCGGCAGAGTACATAGAGGGTGTTCCCTTCAGATATTTGATGAGCAGTTTTCAGTGGACCTGGTTCCTATTCCCCTGCGTGGGAATAAAGTTATTATGGGCATGGATTGGCTGAGCCCCAATGGGGCGGTGATTGATTGTGAGCTTCA
This sequence comes from Lactuca saligna, assembly GCF_052625555.1. NCBI lineage: Eukaryota > Viridiplantae > Streptophyta > Magnoliopsida > Asterales > Asteraceae > Lactuca > Lactuca saligna. Next base: position 69,052,168 of record NC_136422.1, read on the forward strand.
GCTAGTGAGGGTTCGCACTCCCAGTGGGGGAGAGATAGTGATTCAGGGCGAGAGGCCTCAGCGAGGACCGATCTTTTGTTTCGCCGCAAGGGCGAGGCGCTATGTTCAGCAGGGATGCGCCGGTTTTGTAGCTTACATCTTGGATGCCCGAGATAAGGGCAAGATGACGATTGATGATGTTCCTATTGTTTGAGACTACCCGGATGTGTTTCCCGAGGATTTGCTGGGGATACCTCCTGAGAGGCAGGTTGAGTTCAGGATCGACCTAGTTCCTGATGCGACTCCGATAGCCAAAGCACCGTATCGACTTGCTCCCCCTGAGATGCAGGAGTTGTCTACACAGCTTCAGGAGCTGTTAGACAAGGGTTTCATTCGGCCGAGCAGTTCGCCTTGGGGAGCGCCGATCATATTTGTGAGAAAGAAGGATGGGTCGCATCGGATGTGTATTGATTATCGGGAGTTGAACAAAGTAACGGTGAAGAACCGTTACCCACTTCCGAGGATAGATGACTTGTTTGATCAGCTTCAGGGAGCGTCTTGGTTCTCCAAGATCGATCTACGCTCCGGTTACCATCAGATGAGGGTTAGGGATGAGGATGTACAGAAGACTGCTTTCAGAACCCAGTATGGTCATTATGAGTTCGTGGTGATGCCATTTGGGCTCACCAATGCCCCAGCCGCGTTCATGGATCTCATGAACCGCGTGTGCATACCGATGCTGGATCGGTCGGTGATCGTGTTCATAGATGACATCTTGGTGTATTCCAAGACACAGGGGCAGCACGAGGAGCACCTGCGGGAGGTGTTAGAGACTTTGAGGAGGGAGTGACTTTTCGCAAAGTTCTCCAAGTGTGAGTTCTGGTTGCGCGAGGTGCAGTTTCTTGGTCATCTCGTCAACCAGAAGGGTATTTTGGTAGATCCGGCCAAGATTGAGGCCGTGATGCAGTGGGAGGTCCCGAGGTCTCCATCTGAGATTCGGAGCTTCCTGGGGTTGGCAGGGTATTATCGGAGATTTATTCAGGACTTCTCCAAGATAGCAGTGCCGCTCACCCGACTAACCAAGAAGTCGGTGGTTTTTCGTTGGGGGCCCGAGCAGCAGGCGGCGTTCGAGACTCTCAGGCAGAGATTGTGCGAGGCTCCGATCCTTACCTTGCCAGAGGGAGTAGAGGATTTCGTAGTCTATTGTGATGCTTCGATCACAGGCATGGGAGCAGTATTGATGCAGCGAGGCCATGTGGTAGCTTATGCCTCGAGACAGTTGAAGCCTCACGAGGCTAATTATCCTACCCACGATTTGGAGCTGGGGGCAGTTGTATTTGCCCTCAAGATTTGGAGACATTACCTTTATGGGGTCCGCTGTACTATATACACGAATCACAAGAGTTTGCGATATCTTATGGATCAGCCGAGTTTGAACATGAGGCAGAGGAGATGGTTAGACGTGTTGAAGGACTATGACTGTGAGATCCTTTATCATCCAGGGAAGGCCAATGTGGTGGCCGACGCCCTGAGCCGCAAGGTGTCGGCGGCCCCTATCAGAGATCTGTGTATGTGGATGACAGTGATCACTCCATTGTTGGAGCGGATCAAGGAGGCTCAGATGGAGGGCCTCAAGGAGGAGAGGCAGAAGTGCGAGAGGATAGTGGGCTGAGTAGCTTCGTTTGATTACGACAGTCGGGGTTTGTTGACGCTTCATGGTAGGGTGTGGGTACCGTACTGGGGTGGGGTACGGCAAATATTGATGGACGAGGCTCATAAGTCTCGATTTTCTATCCACCCAGGAGCGACGAAGATGTATCGAGATCTTCGACCTGATTATTAGTGGCCCTGCATGAAGCGAGACGTCGCTTGGTATGTTGAGAGATGTTTGACCTGCCGGAAGGTCAAGGCGGAGCACCAGAGACCTCACGGCAAGATGCAGCCGTTAGACATTCCCGTGTGGAAATGGGAGGATATCACCATGGATTTTGTCACCAAGCTCCCCAGGACCGCACGTGGAGTGGATTCGATATGGGTAGTAGTGGATCGATTGACGAAGAGTGCCCATTTTATTCCGATTCAGGAGAGTATATCGGCGGAAAAGTTAGCCGATATCTATGTGCGAGAGATTGTAGCACGTCATGGAGTGCCGGTATCGATGGTGTCGGACCGAGATGTTCGTTTCACGTCCAGATTCTGGAAGCGATTCCACGACGAGATGGGTACTCGTCTCCATTTCAGCACCGCTTTTCATCCTCAGACTGACGGGCAGAGCGAGAGGACGATTCAGACTCTTGAGGACATGCTTAGGGCATGTGTTCTAGATTTTGGGGGCAGTTGGGATACGTATCTTCCGTTAGAGGAATTCTCGTATAACAACAGTTATCATGCGAGCATTGATCGACCTCCTTTTGAGATGTTATATGGCAGGAAGTGCAGGACCCCGATTTTTTGGGGCGAGGTCGGTTAGCGAGTCATCGGGAGCACCGAAGTGGTGCTCAAGACGACTGAGTTGATCCAGCAGGTCCGTAGTAGGCTGCAGACTGCGCAGAGTCGGCAGAAGAGCTACGTCGACAGGAGGCGTTCGGACTTGGAGTTCCAGGTGGGCGACATGGTTCTTCTGAAAGTCTCACCTTGGAAAGGTGTCATCAGGTTCCGGAAGAGGGGCAAGTTGGGCCCCAGATTTATTCGTCCTTTCAGGGTTTTGGCCCGGGTGGGTCGGGTTGCTTATCGGTTAGATCTTCCTGAGGAGCTTAGTCAGATACACAACACATTCCACGTGTCGTAGTTAAGGAAGTGTTTGGTGGATGAGACGGCAGTCGTTCCCTTAGAGGATATCCAGGTTGATAGCGGCCTGAATTATATTGAGAGACCGGTCGCGATTTTGGAGCGGAAGATCAAGACCTTGAGGAACAAGGTAATTCAGCTAGTAAAGGTGCAGTGGCAGCACCGGAAGGGGTCTGAATGGACGTGGGAGGCTGAAGAGGAAATGAGAGCGCACTACCCGGAGTTATTTGCAGATCCAGCCGTAGCAGACTTCGAGGACGAAGTCTGAGACAAGTGGGGGAGAATTGTAACGACCCGTTCCCGGTACATTAATTCATTAGTAATTGTTGTAAGTTTTCAAGAGGGACTCGGCGAGTTCTAGCCTGACTCACCGAGTAGGGTCGCGTCTTCGAGCACGCGTTAGCCGGGGACTCGGCGAGTCCATATCCCTGACTTGGCGAGTCCATCCGTCTGGGTGAAACCATAAATCCCCGGGTTGCCCACTATTTATACCACCTTATAGCCCCCATCCTCGCCTCCCTCACCCTGAGAACGCAGTGTTAGAACCCTAAACCTCCCTTGAAGAGCTTATATGTGTTTTGGTGCCATTTTGTGAAGGTGTGAAGAAGGAAAAGAAGAAAGAAGCAAGGAGAAGTGTGGTAGTGCAAAGATCCAAGGCCAAATCAGAGTCACTTGAGCCGAGGAGATTCAGGAGCAGCAGCCGTTAGCTTCCCGAGCCACACACTCAGCAGCCAGCTTACGAGGTGAGTTTCCTTCCAGTAGGAACGGGTCTAAGGCCACAATTCCGGCCCGTCCAGTTAGCAGTAGTTTCCGGATTTAGGTCCGATGCAGTAGTTAGTATGTTCGATGCCTTCGTGGCTCGAACAGGATTTTGTGTGCTATATGCGTTAAGTATTATGTGTTCCGGGCTACGGCCCGATGTAGTATGCCGTATATGTGTTTATGCTAGTTGATGTGTTATGCTATGCCATGTTCAGTCAGTCAGTTCCGGACTTCGGTCCGATGCAGTTAGTTCCGGACATTGGTCCGATGCAGTTAGTTCCGGACATTGGTCCGATGCAGTTAGTTCCGGACTTCGGTCCGATGCAGTTAGTTCCGGACTTCGGTCCGATGCAGGGGACAAGGTCCCAGTCAGTTCCGGACTACGGTCCGATGCAGTTAGTTCCGGACTTCGGTCCGATGCAGGGGACAAGGTCCCAGTCAGTTCCGGACTTCGGTCCGATGCAGTTTCCGGGCTTCGGCCCGATGCAGTGGGCAAGGCCCAATATGTGTTTATATGTTATTGTATGGTATGTGGTATTTTGGGGGAGCTCACTAAGCTTCGTGCTTACAGTTTCAGTTTGTTTCAGGTACTTCCGCAAGCAAAGGGAAGAGCTCGGGGTGACAGCATCGCACACACCACAGTATAGCTTTTATCCTGGGGATGTCTTTTGATGTTTTGGATTGATGTAGTATGATACAGTTTTCCGCACAATATTTTATTATGTTTTGGGGATACATCGCGTATGTTTTATGTTATGATACTTACATTATGGTTTTGATTATATTGAAAAACGAAAATTTTTGGGTCGTGTTTTTGGGTCGTTTCATTTAGAGCTTGACTCAAAATAAAAGTTTGCATAGAGTTGCTAAACTTATGAATCTGAGTGGTAGTCAAAGAATTTACACACAAAGGAATTTCTTCATATATATTAAACACATGCTGAGTTACATTTGAAGTTAGGAAAATTTCAACCCTTCTAAGGATCTCCGATACAGAAGTTAAAGAGAAGTAAGACTTCTCGCCGAGTTCCTATTCTATAACAAAATTTTGGGATTCGACAAGCACTAATTGCACCGTAGGTCGCACGTGGAGCTTGACTCAGTGTCTGATTGCTTTGCTTCCATAAGACGCCTATCGAAGGCGGCTGGCTGTTCCCTCATCTCCGAGAGGGCTGCAATCATTTGTGCTTGGAATGCGTTGGCGCGGAGTTGGGTGTCATCCTGCAACCTATCCAGTCGACGGATGTCGGAAGTGTAAACTTGTACTTCCACGTTGACTTCACGAAGTCGGTTTGCTTGGACCCCGGATTGATAGGACCGGTTAGCTGGTTTTCCCACCATGACTGGGAGTGCTTGGTCGGCTGAACCTCCATCCCTGACGTCGTAGAAGTCCCGACACATACCGTAGGGAGGACGTAGTCCTTGCTGTTGGCTCCAATGGTGGAGGTGACTCCCCCAAATGGGAGTTGGTCCCTGAAAGTTTTTGTAACGACCCAATTTTCACGTCCAAAAATTTCATTTTTAAAACATTACTTTAGAAAACATTAATAATTAAAAACATTGTTTGATCAAACCACATCACAACGTAAACCATGTCTAAAAGCCAAACCATACAACCAATCGGAATATCAGAGTATAAATCCCAGAGAAATCTAATAGATGCGGAAACCAGTGCGTGTGCATGATGTGCCGCTACCGCGCCAGCTCCTTTTCCTTTGATGAAGAGGTACCTGAAACCAAAACTGTAAACTGTAAGCACAAAGCTTAGTGAGTTCCCCCATCGTACCACATACCATACAAACACATAGCATACATACTGCCAGGCTATTCTGGGGTGCCTGACTACCCGGTACGACCATTCTGGGGTGCCGACTACCCGTGCGGCCATTCTGGGGTGCCATCCTACCCGTGTCAAGCCATTATGGGGCGCCGACCTACCCATATCGAGCTATTCTGGGGTGCTGACTACCCTTCGGTCCTAACAACCGAACCTCAGGGACTATTTCACCCCTACTACTACTATCACATATAACATAACACAAACATAATATCAGATATATCTTGGGTGTCTGACCACCCTTCGGTCCTAACAATCGAACTCTACTACTATCACATACAACATATCATGCTAGCATATAACATATCAGATAGTAGCAAACCCAGATGATATCACCAAGACAATCATCTATCATACATCTCCTACTGGTGGGCCAACATTGTGGCCTTTGACCCACCGCTACTGGAAGACAGCTCACCTCGGAGTAGCTGCTGATCTGATCAGGAACTGACTGTCTACTGCTGCTGCTGCTGCTCCGGAAATCCTCCGGCTGTAATTCCCACAACATAGTTAATCAAACACTGCTAATTGTCCTTTGGGTAAAATGACCATTTCACCCCTGATCATGCCCTAAGTCAAAGTCAGAGTCAACTATCAGTTGACCCGACTCGCTGAGTTGGCTCGCCAAGTCGCCGAGTCCCTGTCCAATCGACTGACCTGGATTCCATTTCTACTCGTCGAGTTAGGCGTTGACTCGACGAGTTCTCCTTCCAAACTGATGTTCAAGTCCTTCATCCTACTCGCCGAGTTGTATGAACAACTCGGCGAGTTCATCTTCATCGGATGAACACTTATGCTGCGACTCACCGAGTTGTATGAACAACTTGCCGAGTCTGATCTTGATCTAAGGAGATTGCCTTGAACTCGCCGAGTCTGGGAATCGACTCGCCGAGTTCCCTTATGGGTGAGTTTTGGCTTCCAACTCACCGAGTCCACCCTGGACTCACTACACAACTCGGCACAACGAAAAAGGGGACAACTCGGAGACTCGCGACTAGACTCGCCGAGTCAGACTAGCGACTTGCCAAGTCTGCTTCATGCAAGAGTCATATACGCGATTTTGCTCAAATCCATTCCATGCCATTCATAGATCTGGGTTCCTAGAGCATGAATAACACGTAAAGTTTCCAACTTTACGTGTAAATATTCATCCATGAGGGTTTTAGGGTTCAAAATGCACCAAAAGAGTAGATCTAAGGTCTTCATGCAACATGGGTTCATAAAGGCAGTAGATCTGAGCTCCTGGAGCTCAACCATGCCTAGATCTAGAGGCCAATCAGCTTATTACGAATTATAATGCACATACAAGCTTGGGGAAGGGCTCAAGAAAGACTTTAATGGAGTAACAATCATAGAGACAGGGGGAAAAACAAGTTTTACCTCAAAGAAATCACTGAGAGAACACTTAGATGCTTGGCTTCCTTCCCTTCCTCTTGATCTACTCCACTTCCTTCTCAAAATCTTCAAGAACACACAATAAAATGCCTCAAACTCAGAAGAACAAGAGCTAGAATGTATGGAGAGCTTCTGAGGGTGAATGGGGCGGAGTTGGGGTGCAAATGGTCGTTTAAATAGCGTGCAAACCCTTGGAAATTAGGGTTTCATCAGACAGCGTGGACTCACCGAGTCCATAATATGGACTCGTCGAGTCCCCACCTTACCCGCGCCCCAAGTCTCGTCTCTACTCGGCGAGTCAGGCCTCCAACTCGTCGAGTCCACGACCAAAAATATAAGATACACAGTCATAGCTCACGTACCAGGAACCAGGTGCTACAGTTTCTCCTAACTGCGGGCGGTTGGGCGACTGGTGGGTCGATAATTTCTGGTTCTGAGTCCGTCCCAGAGTCATCCCCTTCTGCCAACTCTATGGGTTCTTCATCCTCTTCGGGATTCTCCTCTACCCATCCTCCATTGCCCTGACTCGGGTAGTAGGGGTCTACTGGTGGCTGGAAATAAGCCATGGTGTCTGTGCAAGAATAGAGATATGAGAATTGTCTAGCATTTAAAACATGTACATCTAAATGCGTAAGTTAAACTATTGTATTTACCAAATACTCCTATAGTATTTAAGTTTGTATGTTTGATACCAGTGTTATTTTGGTAAGTTTTGACTTGTTGCTCAATACGACCATTCCTCGACATACATTAGTCCGATCTCGGATAAATATAGTTGATCAGGCTATATCCGTCCCAAATCTAATTACATATTTCGAGGCCTAGTCGTAGTGTCCAACTTGTCTTAATACTTCTTGTATAGTTGTAACTATGAAAATGACTAGTTGTATGCATGTGTTTGTGCTTTTACGACCCAAATAATCTAAGCTAAATGAAACGCGAGTTAGGTGTAAAAACGTTTCGTCAAAGAGTTTTAGTCCCTATGCATTTATAGTTCGTATATCTTATGTGGTCCGTGTTGGATTAATGTCTAAGTCCATAACTATTTTGGTATGTACTTGACCCGATGGTGCATGGTCCTTTTGGGTTGCCTTCACCAAAGCAACTTGATAGGATGAATTATGGAGAGAAAGGATTAAATATGATTTATTAATATATTGTGAGAATAATCTATTAAAGGAGAAATCATATTGTTTAATTAATATTAGTCAATAATTAATTGGTAATTAGTTTTGTGACTAAAAGAGATTAACTAAACTTAAGGGACTGGAACTGTAATTATAAGATAATTGCAATTTGGGCCATGGATTGCCTTATATTATAAGGTGGACGAATTCTATGGGGGAAGCCCATATAAAATCGTCCAAGGCCTTGAGGAAAGGGCTCCATGGGTTGCTTAGGGCTTAAGCATCCGAATTAGGGTTTCCATGTTAGATAACCCTAATTGCCTCCCATATATATGGATCCCTTATGACCCAAAAACGTGGCTAAGACTTCTCTAGGGTTGGTAGACGGTTTTGGGCAGCCTCCATCCTCTCTCCTCTTCATCCTTTTGCTTATGGTGTTTGTGAACCATTAAAGGAGTGACATTTGTGACTCTAAGCTTTCTAAAGTCAATACAAGGAGGAATTGAGATTGTTATTGCTACTTAACAATCAAGGTATGATCTAAACCCTAATTATGTGTTATATTGATTATCATATGTTAGATCTAGGGTTTATAGTCTTGGATAACTTGCATGTACAATAGAGAAACCTAGATCCAAGCATTAGGGTTTGTATGAGCACATAGGATGTTCTTATGACCAAAACCCATCAGTGGTATCAGAGCCTAGACTGGTTTCTATTGTATTGATGCATTATATGTCTAAAAAAAAATTCGTTTTTTGTGTTTCTGGAGGCTGGACTCGCCGAGTCCATAGATGAACTCGCCGAGTCCATGGTGACTCGACGAGTCCATTCCTGACTCGGCGAGTCGGCTCGTTAGAAGGAGGGAAAACCAAGATTTCTTGCTGTTTTTGCTTAAGGATAATTGCTTTATCATATTAGATCAATATAAATCCAATTTTATGATATATATGAGTATATTCTTGATCTAATTAGAGATATTTATCAATTAATAAAATATTTATTTCCTTATGTGATAATTGATTAATTATTTTGATTAAATTGGTAAATTGTTTTGCAAGAAATCATTAAATAAATCAAATATGGATAATTATGTGATTAAATGTTAATTAAGATTATTTGTTATTTGATCCTTGTTGTTATGAAATGTTTCATATTTTCCCCTTTAGGTTTTTTAGTTTAAATTTGAACCCAAAAGTTTTGTTGTTTTGAAATTTAAATAGTTAAAACCCTAATGTTTTGAAAAAGGTTTCAAAACTTGCCCTCAAGTTTTGGAATTTAAAATTTTGAATTAATAGTTTAATTTTGATGTATATTTAAATTCTAAACCCTAATGTTTTTGAAATGTTTCAAACCTTGCCCTCAAGTTTTGGAATTTAAAAGTTGATTAAAAGTTTAATTAGGAATGTTAAATTCTAAAACCCTAGTAATGTTTTGAAAAGTTCAATTCACACCCTTGTGGTTTTATTAATTAATTAAGGTGTATAATTAAAAGAGGTTTAATAAATCCATAAAAGTTTTGGTTTGCAATTTAATTGAATTAAAAGTATAATTATTAATTTTGACCACCTAGTATTTTAAAAGTGTAAAATACACCCTATACTATATATAACATTAAAAGTCTAACATTATATATATGTATGAGTAAAAGTCAGTCTTACCGTTAGTAGACCTCATTCACGAAGCTGGTCTATAAGGGGTGTTTAAGGAAATTGCCTATAATATGACGATTGAATGGGTATCCACTCTTACCCACCGCACTCTTGACTAGTGGAGGGTCGTTAGCCGAACGGGTAGGATAGGACGAAACCTTCCATTATAAGTATAATGAAATACAAAAGTAACTAAATGTTTTCACAAATTCCCAATCTTAGTTACTTAGGCAAAGTGAATTGATGCAATTCCATGAAATTACACTTTATGCCTTTGCAAAGACGTTAGTGGAGCGTGTGTGGTTTACCGGCACACTAAATGGTTCTAAGCAAAGGTAGCAAAGGGTGACTCAATGTTTGTCATAGTTCGGAGAGGGGTGTGTGGCTTACCGGCACATCGAATAGGTGACTGTAACATGTGAGGGCACCATGTAAGTTTGCATGGTTATTCACACCCGCTTTATGATCCACGGTATCCTAGTCACAAACTAGAGGGGCATATCGAGATTTAAACATGCCATTGAAATGTTCAATGAATCTCAAAGGATCTAGGAGTTTTCATAGATTTAAAACTTAAATTTCTTTTTCGTTTTTCATGGTGGAAATTAGTGAATCGTCATTCACTTACCTTCAAATATTCTGCAACTAGATTACGGCATCCCTTTTTTAGGTTGTAGCGTATTGTGTTGGGTCCTAGCCTTAGTATCTCATTTGGGTGATTTACTAAGGACTCAATCGATCAACTAACTTGAATTCGTTTTCTCTCGTTTTGTAGATGTCAAAGTTCGACAACTATGGTCTTCCCAAATCCCGTGGAACAAGCATTCCACATGAAGATGGTATTCCACGATTCGACCGAGGAGCAAGATATCATGCTTCACTTCCTCCACCTCCTCCAATTGTTCTCCCTAACCCACAAGATCGAAGAATTGAAAGGTTCAACATCACTAAAGCCCTATTGGAAATGAAACATGAAGATGGTAAACCCGTGTGTGCCCACGTTCTAGGAATGAAATCACACATTGATAGGTTGATAATGTTGGGTGTGTCATTCTCGAATGAGTTGGCTGTAAATTGGGTTTTGCAATCACTTCCTGAATCATATAATGAGTTCAAAAGAAAGTATTATATGATGGATCATGATGACAACCAAATTAACCTAACTTACATGCTCATTGCTGCTGAATCAGAAATGATTTGGCGAAGCAATGGAGCGTATTTGTTGGGAAAGTCAACCGACCATGCTTCCGAGGACGTTCCAAGAGAAGCGACATGCGTTTGCTGCCAAGAGAAAGGGCGTTGGATAGAAGTCTGCCTCAAGAGCCTGAAAATTCCAAAGATGGGAGAGTCAAAGAGTATGACTGCGCTTCAGGTAAAATCCACAATCTAACTTCGTTAAGTTCCTATTCATTGATTCAAAATACATGATGTGATAAGATTGCATTTGAATGTTTTTGCAGGATCGGTGAAAAGAAAGGAAGATTGGTGAAAGAGCAAGATGAATCTAATCACAAGAAATGGATCTTGATCGCATGGACTTGAAGATTAGATTTTGAGCTTAGATAATTATGATAGATTTGTTAGAATTTTTTTTTCTTTTTGAAATACACAGTTTTCAATGGATTTTGCATTGTAAGGACAAATGTTTTCCGCTACTTTTATAAATAAAATAAATTTTGGTTTGACTTATTTATTTATTTTTTACTTCCTTGCAATGAAATCGTTATGAAAATTGATGTTTGAATATTTCTACAACAAATGGATATGATTCTTATTTATGGTGTTTATGGAAAAAGTCTGAGAATTTACCAAATAGGGAGAGCTTCTCATCGCCCAAGTTTCAATTGGACAGAAATTTGGAATCATGCAACTTGGTTGCACGAAGAATGAGATATTTCATATTTGGAAATTAGACTAATTCATTGACAAAGTGTTAAGTGAGAGACTAGGAGATCGAGTACACAAAGTTGTGTGTTGGTCAAAGTCCACCATAAGAGTAACAAGATATTTGTCATGGTTTACTAAAAGTTTAGTAAATATGATTATACTCATAAGATTAAGTGTAATTCTGAATTGATTGAAAAAGTTTAAATCAATAGCGAATAAGAAGAATCAAGTTGGCAGAAAAATAAAAGTTTTATACGTGTAATTCTTTTTATCTGTGTTTTTATCGATCGCTTTCTTCTGTAGATTACCTCTCCGTTAAACTTGAAAATGGTCTCACCACCACCATCCTACACGCGATCGCTCAACACCAACTCTGTCTATTCCGTTACTCACCTTCACACAACCGCCTCTTTCTTCTCTGAATTGCATCGAAACCTAGATTCGATTATCAGCTGCTAGCGGTAAGCTTAATGTTTGTTTTATTTTGATCTTTGTTAATTGTTAATTCTATATGCTAATTTCTTAAATGAATTGCAATTCTCTGATCAATTGATTCTTCATTTTTAGGACTAAACCGCCAATAGAAGAGTTTGTCGACGTCGTCCTATCTTTATGTCTACTTCACCTCCTCCTTCCACCGTCAACTGCTGATTTCAAACAAGTATCACTCAAACCTGCAAACACTCTCTCACCCGCTTCCTTTTCTCCTCGGGGTTATCCTCACATGGTTACTTCGATGGAAGGTAAACATAGCTTCAAAAATTCCCAATTAAAAACCCCAATCCATGAACTAACTGTAGAACTAAAACCATGTTTAATTTCAATCTTCCAGGTGACAAACGGGTCTGACCCAATGGGTCTAGCGGAGGAGCGGGAGAATCTGAAGTGATTCGTCCAATCTGAGTTTGTGAACGAGAGGTCGGCCATGTTGGGTGTCGCCGAAATGCTACTGCCAGAGGTTTTCACAACCGAATTTCATATTCCTTATTCCACTTTTGGAGACACATGTTCTATGAAAAAAGAAACTCATTCGTCCCTTATTAGATACTTTTTTTTTTTTGTTCAAAGTTGGCAGGTTTGAAGAAACTCATTCGTCCCTTATTAGATACTTTTTTTTTTTGTTCAAAGTTGGCAGGTTTGAGGATGCTATTGAGCAGATGGATTATTATACAACATTTTATGTAAGTTTTTTAATTAATACATCACCTGTAGCTAATTTAGTTTTAATTTCACCAGAATTTGATGCAGATTTGTTCTACTAACTGTCAACAATCATAAAGTTGTCTTTCAGACTATAATTTTTCTTATTTGTATTTTTGAGCATGTATCAGTGATATGCTTTCAGCTTTTTTAAAAGGCATGTCTTAACGATTCATTTGGTTATAATAAAATTAAACGTACGCTTCCCACTAAAGGATCTGGGCAGCAAAAGTGTAGAGTTATTGTCCAGACTGACACTACATATTGTTTTTAAAAAAAATAGTGATTTTGACAGTTTTTGTCGAAAGTGACTATGCATACTGTTTTTCCGATTAAAAAAATAATGATTTTTACAGTTTTGACCGAAATGCCACTACATACTGTTCTTTTGGTAAAAAATAGTGACCAACATTTTTTTTGTCCAAAATGCCCCTGTGATCTTTTAACAATGGACACTCAAGACTTAGATAACTTATAATCAAATCTGTTGTGATTCCTTTCACTGTGATGAAATTGCCCTTCTGTTGTGATTCCTTTACATTGAAGGTAACATTGTTTTATAAGAAAATATCATACATTCAGAATAGCACTAATTCCGACAGTATTACCATAATTTCACACAAAAGCAATACCTTCTAACCCCGCAACACGGGGAATCCCTTTTATTTCTAAATTATAAATATAAAAATTTTAGAACACTATAACTGTTGAATGTAGTTAACAGTACTTATTACTTATTATGTTCAACTTCTTTTACAGCATTTCACCGGTATGAACTTTATGGTTAGGTAACATACACCACATAACATTAGATAATAGCGTCCATATGAGATGACTACAATTCTAGAGTATAATATCATAATCGGGTATGTTTTCTAAAACACAATTCCTTAACCATGAAAGTGAAAGTGATTTACTATGCTTTTCAATTATGCTTACAACCATGAAAGTGCAAGTGATTTACTATGCTTTTTTCATATTTAACATCACAATTTCGGTATCAACATCAATTTTATTAATTTGTTTTATAAATAGTTATCACATAAAACAAAATACTATTTTAACCATAATGGTTGTTTTAATAATGGTAATTACAGATAAAGATTAAAATTGTTATAATCTTATTTGGGTTTTAATGACCTGTTTTTTTTTTTTTTGTTAAAACAAACATATATTTTGTAGGTAGACTTTTACTTCCTATAACTGAATAAAATTTCCAAAGTACAATGCTCCAATAGGAAGCATGTTGCTATTTATTGCATTAACACATTTTTTCCCCACTTGTAGGCTGCAGGTTTTTTTGGTCAATGTAAACATCCAGGAAAAACATTTAAAGGATCAGTTGAGTAGTAGTCTGGTCCGGTTAAAATATGTTGTTATTTTGATCTTAGAAAATGTTCTCCATTTGAACATATTGTACTTCAACAATTCAACAACATACTTTACAAAGGAATATTGTACAATTGGTGCCATACTACAACATATTTGACTATTATGTATTTGTAAATAAGCGAATTGTAGACAATAGCAACATACTTTACTGGTCTCAACCGAACCCCGCTCCGCGGGGTTTCACACCTAGTTAGACAAAATTTATATCTAATATTTTGAATTGAATTCTATATACATAATGCTGGTATAAGTTTATACAATGATATCTTTTCTCATACTTGTTTAGGAAATATTCGGTTAAAATTAAATTCACATAGACAAATTATAATTTGTCATAGGTAAAAGGAGATTATAATTTTTTCATCAACTAATGACCATTATTTTTTAATCACTAATATTTTTTCAATTTTATAATTTAGTGACTATTTACTATCTAGTACTAATATCTTATTATCTTTTCATGACCATAGCATGTCGACACTACAATATCCAAAGGATCCCGCCTTCGTCTTCGGGTTACTCTACCTGGGTTAGTTTATGTGAACAGTGTCGACCACCCCTCTCGTCCAGTTTTTGCACCGCTATATCATCGGTTAATATTTCACCGCCTTCTTCTTTATCTCCATTTTCGTCCAGACCTCCAACTCCACCGACATAGGCAGCAGTGGATGTGCCACCCACCTCCGCTACCGTTTCTTTCTCCAATTGATTCTTGCTTTCTTGCTTCATGCGATTAATACCACAAGGTCATGGAATCTAGCTATTTGCGTGCGCCGACGCTGGAGATGTGGCGAACTATGCCGGTTAGGATACACCGGTAGAACACGATTGCTGCCGGATCGACTCCGCCTTACTACTGAAGATCGTTTCCACCTTCGGTTCATCGTTGGTGTCTTCTCAGTTGCGATTGAATCAGTAAGCCTAAGAATCATTGGAGTAAACCTCTTCCCTGTATACCATCGGTCCCCCAAATTGGAAGTCCAGCTACAAAATTGGAACGCTATATGCATATAACATGTTCGATGAAAGTCCTTAATGACTTCTGGTAAAAAAATCCGATCAAACTTCTTATCAACGGCCACTAATTTATTCCCTCCTTCACACCAGAACTTTCTACTCAGATTTCTTCAACTGAAGCCATTGAATCACAAGTGGTATTGCCAAAATGTTGGGTGGCCTTGGGTTTGAATTTACTGTTGATCGCCTCTTAAATTATGCAGTCTTTCACTAAAAAACTTTTTTTCATCTCTCTTCACAGCACATGAATTCTTGTATAAATTACAATTGTTTACATTCAGGTAATTCTAAAAGGTTTCGACCAAGCATCGAATATAATTCTAACTTTGAAGCCAATACTTTCCAAGAAAACAACACTCTTCCTTCAACTCATCATGGTTTGAAAACAAGATTTCTTCATTGCATTTGTTTGTAGAACCAAATTGGGACAAGTATAAAGGGCTAGCAAGAGCTGCAGCCATTAACTCAAAATACGAGATCTTAGAAAACATGAAGCAAAAATCATAAAGCATACTTTATTTGTGAAAGATGGAAATACATTGACGAGTTCAAATTCAATACATAAACATGGTACGTTATACAATAACAAATAACTTACTATTTTATTCAACCATATTTGAAAATTGAAATAACGGATAAACAACTGTGGAGTGCATCTAGGTCGGAGAACCATAAGTTACATACTCATATCATGAACAAATAGAGATTTGATAATTTCTATAAGTTCTTCTCCCACGTTTGTGAAATGGTTTTTATTTTCATATAATACGTCTATCACCCGTGCTAAGTTGATTACACGCGTCAGTAGAGGCATTGGAACATCTTTACATATGAGGGTCTCAAGGGATATATCTTTCCATGCATCTTCGACTTGCTTATACAGCAAGTCATGGACATACTCCTCGGTGACATCATATTGCTTCATGTAACTTTCAACAAGAGATGCGACATGTATTCTTTCTTGCTCTTGCTGTATTTTTATTAACGAAATTAATTAGTCTAAACTACACCGGATATTTTGGCTGTTGAATAAGGATGTTAATCTCGTTGTACAACAACTATGTGAATAAAAATAGAGATGCATGTACCTTGTGAGACGCAATGTCATTTTTGAGTCTAAAAATTACACATGCAGCTTTGACAATAGGAGGATCCGTGAGAACCCATTTGAACGACTCGTCAGAGACAATATCCCCCATGCCAACAAAAGATGCTGCAGTAAGCATGCTATAGCCACAACTTGTTAATCTATATGACATGTTCTCCTCCATGGTTGGTATGTAACCCTCGTTAACCCACTTTGCTTCTGTCATGTAGCTTTTAATAAACTCTTTCATCTGTAAGCATCAGTTACCTACATCTAAGATTATCTTAACTAAAAAGATTATAAGAAATAACAGATGTTGAAACTTACAAACTCTTTGGCATAGTTGACACGATATACATTCCCCTCATTTGCCATGATTTCTTCAATTTCTTTGTAAACATCTATAAGTCCTTGGTATATTGGTTTCATGTAGTTTGGAAGCACATCTAAGCATGTAGTCGACCACCTATAGTTATTTTACAAATTTCTTGGTTAATTTGGTCAAGTTATTCGGCATAATTAAGCTTATTTAAGTCCCTCTTTCGTGTACATATACCTTTGAACTGCTTCAGTAAATATTTCAAGCTCTTCAAAAATACCATAAGCATCATAAGTATCATCAATCATCGTTGACATTGCAAACAATTTTGTTAAGAAAATTCTAGCACATGAATATTGTGGCTCAGGGCATACACCAACTGCACAAAAGTACAATTCAACCAATCGGTCCCGTGTATAAGGTACCTTATTCGGGATATCGAAACCTTTCCACCACCTACAATAATATTGATTAATACAAATGGAGAAGACTAAAATATCGATACATTGATATATGCAACTAGAGAAGAAAGAGGTGTATATATACTTGGAAACTTCACTAAGCTCTTTCTTGTGTAGCGATTGAAGTAGATTGAACCCAAACTTTGAAAGTTGAAGTAAAGACTCATTACAAGACGCTTGTTTTTGGTAGAAAGGAATGTAGTGTAACGCCTCAAGTCTTGGCAACCTTCTCTGTATAGGATGCTTTAGTGTCTCCTGTATGTGTATTGAAAGAGTAGAGTTACACCGAACTGCAGGATCCTTTGCTAGTTTTTCAAGATGAGTTTTTGTGAAAGGAAGAGCTTCGTCTAGTACAACTTCTCCTTTCACCCTCATAAATGTTGCCTCATATAACTCAAGCATCTCATGAATGTCATTGGTCAACGATTCCTTAAAAGCTCCATTCTTTTCTTTGTAGTTACTGAAAATATCTGTTTATGGTTAATATAACAGATTGTTAGGTTCGACTACATATATGATTAATATATTGAGCATATGCATGTTAAACAAATATTTATCAACTTTTTTTGTTCCAGAAAGTTAAAGTAAAGGAATGAGTCCCATATGTAGTCCATTAATCATCTGGCATCACACGTTAATTGATAGGCTGGGCACGACTTTTGCTGGAAATTATCTTTTCTAGTTAGCAATTTTTATATTCTTATTCGATGAAAACAGCCAAAATCGATCACTACCTATAGGAATTGGAGTCAATAAGGACATAGTGATTATCGTTTTTGATCATTTTGCCTTTCAACCTTTCACTTTTAAGCAAACATGATGTTAATTTATGGAGAGTTTGATGAACATTATTATTATCTAGAGTCTTGAACTAAGTTTTCTAAGGGGAGAAATTGGCTTGTAACGATATATGCTTTGTAGTTTGGGCCAATGATTTTAATTACAGCCTTACAGTTATATATGTATTAATTACTTGTTTATAGATAATATGGTTTTAATGCAAACTAACCACATGAAAAAAAAAAAAAACTAACCACATGAAACGTAGAACCCTTGTTGTCGCATGAGTCGAAACCAAACGGAAGAGCTACCACCACTCCAGTTATCACCATATTTCACATAGATATGTTGCAAGGCTTGCTTAATCTCTTGGTCGAAATAGTAGGCTATTCCAAGACGTTGGATTGTGTCGATTAGTTTTACAAGTTTCGTATGTTCCATTGGAACATATAAAGCTGCTAGTATATCTTTTCTCACTTCTTCTTTCAGATCACAGACAATTCGATTTATGTCATCTTCCTCAGCTTGCTACATTCCATCATGAATCACCATTAATTAGATTGTAATAAACAAGCACATACAAAAAATTCCTCAGCTTGCTACATTCCATCATGAATCACCATTAATTAGATTGTAATAAACAAGCACATAGAAAAAAAATTCCTCAGTTTGCTACATTCCGTCATGAATCAATATTAATTAGATTGTAATAAAAAAGCACATACAAAAAAATTGTACGCACCTCTTCATAAATTAGAAACTGGTCCCCCCAAACGTTGGGATGAAAGTTGGTAGTGGGACGAACAACTTCCTCGTGGTTAAGAGGCATGTTATCATGTGACAATTTATATCTTTGAATTTAGTTTGGTTTGGTAATAACATAAGAGTTCATGGATATTTATAGTCTTAGTAAGTAGATTTTTTTATCACACCATGCACTTTAAATTAATTTGTACAATCTACTTTAATAAATCAAAATTCATTATTTCATATGTTATCTTCTCATGTAGTTAGAAATTTGTCATTTTCTAATTATTTTAAATGATTTATTATCCATTTGTCACTTTTTATCTTTTTTTCCTTTTTATTCAAATGCCACATAACAAATGGCACCTCATAATAATTAATATTATTAATATGTTAATTATGTACATAATAACCTCCCTTTTATGAATTCTTATAATTCTTATATTTATGATGTATGCTCATCAAGGAAACCATTTTATCCAACTGTATTTTATATGGAAATAACTTTTAGTTTTAATTTATAATGTTATGAATATCGTCATTACCTTTCACACCAATACTAGTAATCATTTGGGAAATTGAATATCAATTTCATATTTAATAACATAAGTTTATACTTGATTATTTTTTTAATCATCTCGTATAATATATGAACTTGCCAACTAAAAAGTAAATTATTCATCATTTACAAATTTTCATAATTAACTTTGTTTAATTAACTTGTGTAATATATACGCAGGGCCGGCCGAATGCATGTGCGGCAGCCCAGGGCATCAATTTTTTGGGGGCATAATTCTAATCCTGGTTAGTGTGAATATATGTTAAAAATTCATCTCGTTCTTTTAATTTTGTGGATCCCGTATCATAATTTTATAGGGGAGCTTGAGTTGAAGGCGGCAAGCAAAAAAACTAGGAGGAATGGACGCGTATGGTAGAACAGAAGACGAGGAGACATGTCAATTCATTCTTCACGCCCTTAACGAATCGACAATAGGAGATTCACTAGAGCGATGCGAATTCCGAGTTGTCTTTTGGCAGTATAGATCGCAAATCAACAGCTCTGATCTCCTATCACAACAACTCTCACAATATTGGTCTGTGGTCTACATTTTTTTTTCTATAAATCTGGTTATATTTGTTCTTGTCTTGTCTCTACAAATCTTGTTAATGGAGACAGTTTTCGATTGTTGTAAGTTATTTATTTTTTAGTTATGTGAACTCTATGGAGTGTAATTAATTTTTTTTATTTATTTTAAATGGTTTTGCAATTTCTGATTTTGTTATTATTGTTGTATTCAATTAGTAACTGATTATAATCAAATGTTTTTTTTTTGTAATTTAATTAGAGTGTAATCAATTTTTCTTTTTAGGAACTAAAGCTTAAAGTTAAATTTATGTAAAAACATCCTTTATAATCAGTCAAGTTCTTATAGTCGGATTCTCAATGTTCGTGAAAGTTTTTTTTTTGGTTTTTGACAGTTTTGTCCATGGGCTCTCTTTCAAGTCTCAACTATTTTGAAGGTCCACATGGTTTTTTTGGCATGATGCATTGGCTTTGTCTTATGTGTTGCTGTTACTGGGATTTTGATGCTTTTATCCCTGCATTTGAAATCATTTATTTTTAGTGTTATGTTGTTTCTGCATAGCTTCCATGGTTTGTAGTCTTGTTGGTAGTAGCCTTGTGTTTGTTCTCTTTTCCATCTTCCTGTGATTTTTATTCAAATGATTTGCTTGTCATTCAATTAGAATCCAACATAGTTAAATCTCTTTGTTTTGTTTTGTTATTTTGATTGTATGATTGTGTCATTCTAAGAGAATTATGTTATTACCCTCCAAATCATTGATTACTATTGATTTTTACCAAATATATCAATGAGATACTTGAGATGTTGACTTTTGTTTCTTTGAGTACCATTTGTTTTTACTCAATATATGGCTAGAAAGCGAACACCATACCTTATTTTTTGTTTATTCACTTGTTTTAATGCATTCCCTTTGTAATTGGCAGGATGTGTAAGAGAATATACTATTTTATTTGTGCAAGATTGAAATACATTGACGAGTTCAAATTCAATACATAAACATATATGGTACGTAATACAATAACAAATAACTTACTATTTTATTCAACCATATTTGAAAATTGAAATAACGGATAAACAATTGTGGAGTGCATCTAGGTCGGAGAACCATAAGTTACATACTCATATCATGAACAAATAGAGATTTGATAATTTCTATAAGTTCTTCTCCCACGTTTGTGAAATGGTTTTTATTTTCGTATAATACGTCTATCACCCGTGCTAAGTTGATTACACGCGTCAGTAGAGGCATTGGAACATCTTTACATATCAGGGCCTCAAGGGATATATCTTTCCATGCATCTTCGACTTGCTTATACAACAAGTCGTGTACATACTCCTCTGTGACATCATATTGATTTATGTAACTTTCAACAAGAGATGCGACATGTATTCTTTCTTGCTCTTGCTGTATTTTCATTAACGAAATTAATTAGCCTAAACTACACCAGATATTTTGGCTGTTGAATAAGGATGTTAATCTCTATACATGAATAATGTGAATAAAAAAAGGGGTAAATTGCACGAATGGTCCCTATGGTTTAGGGTAACTTGTGTGTTTGGTCCATAACTTATTTTTCTAACACGCTTGATCAAACCTATGGTTTGGTCAAAATTACATGTTTGGTCCGTACCTTTTTTTTTCTGCACTCGGATCGTCCCTGTGGTTTGATTTTGTTACGTTTTTCGTCCCTATGGTTTGATCAAAATTGTGTGTTTGGTCCTTAACTTTATGTATATAAGAGACAAAAAATGCAATAAAATCAAACCACAGGGACGATCCGAGTGCAAAAAAAAAGTTAGGGACCAAACATGTAATTTTGATCAAACCATAGGGACGATTTCAGTAATTTACTTTTTAATTTATTTAAATAAACATACCCCCAACCCTATACTCTCTCCTTATCTTACCTATCCTACAATTTTTCCCTATTTAAATAATTGTTTTTTTAGGTAAGACACCAAATGCGTAACAAAAACAAACAATAGGACCAAGTGTGTAGCAATAACAAACAATAGAGACCTTACGAGTTAAATAATAAGTTAGGGACCAAATGTGCAAATTATCCCAAACCATAAGGACCATTCTTGTAATTTACTCTAAAAATAGAGATGTACCTTGTGAGAGGCAATGTCATCTTTGAGTCTACAAATTACACTTGCAGCTTTGACAATAGGAGGATCCGTGAGAACCCATTTGAACGACTCGTCAGAGACAATATCCCCCATGCCAACAAAAGATGCTGCGGTAAGCATGCTATAACCACCACTTTTGAATCTACTTGACATGTTCTCCTCTATAGACGGTATGTAACCCTCGTTAACCCACTTTGCTTCGGACATGTAGCTTTTAATAAACTCTTTCATCTGTAGGCATCAACTACTAACATCTGAAATTATCTTAACTAAAAAGATTATAAGAAATGACAAATGTTGAAACTTACAAGCTCTTTGGCATAGTTGACACGATATGCATTTCCCTCATTTGCCATGATTTCTTCCATTTCTTTGTAAACATCCAAGAGTCCTTGGTATATTGGTTTCATGTAGTTTGGAAGCATATCTAAGCATGTAGTCGACCACCTATAGTTATTTTACAAATTTCTTGGTTAATTTGGTCAAGTTATTCGGCTTAAGGACTTAAATGTGCTTATTTAAGTTCATCTTTTGTGTGCATATACCTTTGAACTGCTTCAGTAAATATTTCAAGCTCTTCAAAAATACCATAAGCATCATAAGTATCATCAATCAAGGTTGACATTGCCAACACTTTTGTTAAGAAAATTCTAGCACGTGAATATTGTGGCTCAAAGTATACACCTAATGCCCAAAAGTACAATTCAACCAATCGGTCCCGTGTATAAGGTATCTTGTTCGGTACATCGAAACCTTTCCACCACCTACAACAATAATTATTAATACACATGGAGAAGACTAAAATATCGACACATTGATATATGAAACTAGAGAAGAAAGAGGTGTGTACTTGGAAACTTCACTAAGCTCTTTCTTGTGTAGGGATTGAAGTAGATTGAACCCTAACTTTGAAAGTTGAAGTAAAGACTCATTACAAGAAGCTTGTTTTTGGTAGAAAGGAATGTAGTGTAACGCCTCAAGTCTTGGCAACCTTCTCTGTATGGGATGTTTTAGTGTCTCCTGTATGTGTATTGAAAGAGTAGAGTTACACCGAACATGATCCTTTGCTAGTTTTTCAAGATGAGTTTTTGTGAAAAGAAGAGCTTCGTCTAGTACAACTTCTCCTTTCACCCTCATAAATGTTGCCTCATATAACTCAAGCATCTCATGAATGTCATTGGTCAACGATTCCTTAAAAGCTCCATTCTTTTTTTTGTATTTATTGAAAATATCTGTTTATGGTTAATGTAAAAGTTTGTTAGGTTCAACTACATATAGGATTAATGTATTGAGGATATGCATGTTAAACAAATTTATCAACCCTTTTTTGTCCCTGATAGTTAGTGAATCCCATATGTAGTCCATTAATCATCTGGCATCGCGCGTTAATTGATAGGTTGGGCACGATTTTTGCTGGAAATTATCTGTTCTAGTCAGCTATTTTTATATTCTTATTCGATATAAACAGCCAAAATCGATCACTACCTATAGGAATTGGAGTCAATAAGGACATAGTGATTATCGTCTTTGATCATTTTTGCCTTTCCTCCTTTCAGTTTTAAGCAAACATGATGTTTATGGAGAGTTTGATGAACGTGATTATTATCTAGATTCTTGAGTCTTGAACTAAATTATCTATGGGGGAAGTTGGCTTGTAAACCCAACGATATATGCTTTGTAGTTTGGGCCAATGATTTTAATTACAGCCTTATAGTTATATATGTATTAATTACTTATTTATAGATAATATGGTTTTCAGAATGCAAACTAACCACATGAAACGTAGAACCCTTGTTGTCGCATGAGTCGAAACCAAACGGAAGAGCTACCACCACTCCAGTTATCACCATATTTCTCATAGATATGTTGCAAGGCTTGCTTAATCTCTTGGTCGAAATAGTAGGCTATTCCAAGACGTTGTACTGTGTCGATTAGTTTCAAGAGTTTTGTATGTTGCATTGGAACATATAAAGCAGCCAGTATATCTTTTCTCACTTTTCCTTTCAGATCATGGACTATTCGATTTATGTCATCTTTCTCGGCTTGCTACATTCCATCATGAATCACCATTAATTAGATTCTAATAAACAGACACATACAAAAAAAATGTTTT
The DNA here is from genome assembly GCF_052625555.1 of Lactuca saligna. NCBI lineage: Eukaryota > Viridiplantae > Streptophyta > Magnoliopsida > Asterales > Asteraceae > Lactuca > Lactuca saligna. The sequence goes on from NC_136422.1 coordinate 69,075,928, forward strand.
TAATACATTACGCACCTCTTCATAAATTAGAAACTGGTCTCCCCAAACATTGGGATGAAAGTTGCCAGTTGGACGAACAACTTCCTCTTGCTTTAGAGGCATGCTATCATGTGACATGTTTATATCATTGAATTTAGATTCGTTTGGTAATAACATATAAGAATTCCTAGATATTTATAGTGTTAGTAAGTAGATTTTTGTCACAACATACAGTTTAAATTAATTTAAATAATATATTTTAATAAATCAAAATTCATTCTATCACACATTATCTTTTCATGTAATTAGATATTTGTTGATTATTTTAAATGATTTAATATCCATTTTTCAATTTTTTCGTTTTTATTCAAATGTAATCTAATAAATGACGCATCATAATAATTAATATAATTAATATATTAATTATATATATAATAACGTTCGGTTTGTAAATTCTTATATTTATGATGTTTGCTTATCAATCTTACAGAAAACCAATTTATCATTTCTATTGCTCAATCAAAATAAATCAAGAAAATCATTTTATCCCGTTGTATGTTAAATGGAAATAACTTTTGATGTTAATGTAGAATTTTCTTAATATCACCATTACCTCTCACATCCATACTAGTAACCATTTCCAAAATTGATTATCAGTTTCATATTTAAGAACATAAATTTAAAGTAACATAAATTGATTATTTTTTTAATTACATGAATCTCACAACTAAAAATAAATTATTCATCTTTTACAATCTTTTATATTTAATTTTTTTTATCAACTCGTATAATACAAATATCTTACACCTAGTGACTTAAAAAAAAAACTCAATACAAATATCTCACACCTAGTGATTTAAAAAAAAACTTAATCATGTAAGTACCCGATGTAATTAATACCTATGAAGCCTAACATACATACCTTGTTTCTTTTCTTCTATACTCCATATCCGAGATTTAGGGTTCTGATTTAGATAGCCATTTTCTAAATTTATGGATATTTCGGATATTGGATATTCGGAACATTTAGTTTTTTAAATAAATTTTATTTCAAAATTTAATAAAGGGAATATGACTTATCAAGGTAATTAACTTTTCGGTATGTTCACATCTGGGTAACTATCTTTTTTTTTGTACATATGTAGGTAACAAACTTTTTGGAAGTGTTTACATATGATCATTATGACCTGCTATAGCAGGTTAAATCTTAGATGTGAACGCTTTCAATAAGTTTATTACCTAGATGTGTACAAAAAAAATAATTACCCAAATATGAACAAAACGAAAAGTAAAAATTAAATTACATGAATGGTCCCTGTGGTTTGGGGAATTTGTGGTTTTGGTCGCTAACTTATTTTTTTTAACTTAAATGGTTCTTACTGTTTATTTTTGTTGCGCGTTTGGTCCCCGTCTTATCTAAAAATACTATTGTGCCCTTATTAATTTATTTTTTTAATTAGTATTCTTATCTATGTATTTATTTTTTACATATTCAAAAAAATTAATAGACCACACATATTTGTATCTCCTCCCCATCTTCTATTTCTTTTCCATCTTTACTAACATCGACGTCTTCACCATCCTTTTTTTTGGTACTTCAACTCTGGCGAACCAACACCATAACCTACTGTCTCTTCATCTATAGTGGGTTGTGGTGCTGATTTGACGGAGTTGAAGGACCAAAAAAAGAAGTGATGATGAAGACGTCGATATCACTAAAGATGAAAAATAAATAGAAGTTGAGAAGGATGAAAGATGGGATGATGATGAGATACAGATATGTGGGTTCTACTAATTTTTCTTAAACATATAAAGCATAAGTACATAAACAAGAAAATTAATTAAAAAAAATTACCAAGGGCACAATAATCTTTTTAGGTAAGATAGAGACCAAGTTCGTAACAAATTTAAATAGTAGGGACCATTCGATTTAAAAAATTAAATTAATTAAAAAAATAAATAGTAGGGATCATCCGAGGAGATATAAATATGTGTGGTTTATTATTTTTTTTAAATATGTAAAAAATAAATACATAGATAAGAAAATTAATTAAAAAAATAAATTAATAAGGGCACAAAAGTATTTTTAGATAAGACTGAGACCAAACACGCAACAAAAATAAACAGTAGGGACCATTTAAGTTAAAAAAAATAAGTTAGCGACCAAAACCACAAATTTCCCCAAACCACAGGGACCACTCATGTAATTTAATTTTTACTTTTCGTTTGTTCATATTTGAGTAACTATTTTTTTGTACACATCTAGGTAACAAACCTGTTGAAAGCGTTCACATCTAGGATTTAACCTGCTATAGCAGGTCATAATGGTCATATGTGAACACTTCCAAAAAGTTTGTTACTTACATATGTACAAAAAAAAAAAGTTTGTTACCTACATATGTACAAAAAAAGAATAGTTACCCAGATGTGAACATACCGAAAAATTAATTACCTTGATAAGTCATATTCCCTATAATAAATACGAAGAGTTAGCCATTCGGATGTAATGCGTGTACTTTACATATATTATTTCATTTAGTCTTTAAGTTTGTACTTTAGATAATTTTTATAAAATATTATTTTAAAGTAATTTAGTATATTTGACATAAAATTTTAATTTATCAAATGGACAAAATTCTTTGATTCTGCTGTATAGTGTTTAAGTTGAGAGAAATAATATTTTTTTGAAAGTTTAGTATTTTTTTATATTCGTGTCCGAAATTTCAAATATTGAATTTTGAACAACCGTACATCCACTTTACCATTAAGCCAATATGGAATTGCCAATACTATTTAACTTATACACCCCGTTAGTAAAAAACAAGAAAAAAATGAATATGTTTAAACCCAAGACTCCAACCAGGCAAATCGTTCATATATATATATATATATTGATGAGATTTGTAATCGAGTTTGAATCAAATCAAGTTTGAATTTAGGAAGAGTAATAATGATGAATACGAGAGTAAATAGAATATTTTTTCCGCTCATATTATGCTTTTGAGTTTACAGATTACAATGAATAAACTGTAAAGACTGAGTGAGAGATGTTCTCTAATCACTTAGTACAGACCCCTATTTATAGGAGAACAAAAGCATAACAATACTAAGGACTAGACATTAAGACTACTCTTTATAATGCCTTAGTACAAATAACATTACATCCGAAGACTCCTTACGAAGACAAAATATACTTCATAACAATCTAACTGACTCTTCGACTATTACAACATTTAAGCCCTAACAATCTCCCCCTTTGGAATCAAGGTCGAAGTCTTCAATTCGTAAGTGATTGAATGACATACATCAACACTCTTCGGATCTCCATGTACCAAGAGATAACTTTCTTTATCTCTTTCTTATCTCCTTCCGAGTTCTTCTTGAAGTTGTTCATACGAACAATTAAGTTCGTATATTGTGAGTTGGTGTATCTCTCCACTTCGCAAGTTTGAAATAAAAACCGCTTAGCTCTTCCAGCTTTTTCTTTTCCTGCAAAAACGATCCCCAATGGCTTTAAACAAATTTCTCCATCTTCATAATTTTTCAACTCATTCTGCTTCTTCGATGGCGCCATTGGTGCAGTAATGTCGATGTCTTTGACAATTGCAAGTTCGACAACCGTCTGAGCCAAGCACTCAAAATAATTCTCCAAAAATATCTTAATGTGCTTACACCTAAGGCTAAAAACATCTGGTTCTGTGTCTTGGAGAAAAGAAAATGATTTGTCTTTGAGCATCAAGGCAATGTTTATTAGATCATATGTGTTCATCAAAGGAAAGTCTGCCACTGTGAATTCTTGTAACTTCCCACTTGCTCTTGCTACAATGTACTTTAAATTTTCAAACTTCCCTTCGAATATGACATCCCTTTATATAGATATCACCTTCTTGATTTTCTCCGAAAACCATACTTCCTCTTGAGCCTTCACCAATACTGCATGAAACCTTATCTTCATCTTCTTTCCTTCTTCGGTTTCCATTAATTTTGCTTCAGCCTTGAACTGTGGCATAACGAACATCATTTCATTGACTGGAAAGTCAAGTTGACCAAAGTCTGTGTTCGTCACCACATAGCTCTTTTTTGAAACTTTTTCG